>NC_134369.1:72078791-72391396 GCF_035582795.1 Mycteria americana | reverse complement strand
TCTCCCCCATCCCACCGGGGGGGAGTGAGCGAGCGGCTGCGTGGTGCTTAGCTGCCGGCTGGGGTTAAACCACGACAGTCTGGTTCTTGCTTTGTACGCTGGACAACAGCATTGCATGTGGGACAGTTTTCCCATAGGAGGGTTTGGTTTTTTTCTTCATTTAAGTGTCGTACATGAGACGGCATGAGTAACGCTCTTCAAGACAGCCTCCATGCTGGCTGCAGGAGAAGCAGGGACCATTGACTGTCTGCTTAAGTAGGGAAGATTTATATTTCTCTTATATTGGACAAATCTACACAGTTTCTTCACAATTTCTTTCTTAAAGGACAAAGTTAACTTTAAAACAAACAACTAAATAGCTCTAGTGGGATATTAAATTTCTACCAATATGAGAGGAATAAAACAGCTGTAACTGTAGCAATTTATTTTTGTGTTATTGTTATTTCTCTTTACTGTGTTAAGTCTTGTGTTCTGGGAACTGATTGCACCAATTTCCAATGCTGTTACCTCTTGATGTAAGTACCATGCTACAAGCAGATGATGAAGGACTTCTCTTTACTATGAATATAGTGCTCTTGACTTTACTCCAGTTAAGATTCTAGTGAAGACAAGGCAATTTTTAGCTTTTGTACCTCTTCCCAGAGGCATTTTTGCACAGCCCAAAAGAGACAAACCTTCTACTATCAGGCACCGAGGAGCATTAGCTATCCTAGTGTGAAATACAGGTAAGACACGGCTCTGTATTTATTCCTGCCATGTAGCTGGCCAAAGCTATAGCTAGGGGTGTAGTGTATATGTGAAAACACAGTATATCACACTAAATGAAGTGCCTTACTTAATGAAGATATTACAAAAAGTGGGCTGAGACCATGGACTCTTGATTGAACATGACTGTGTTTGGTGGCATAAGAAGGCATGGGCCCTGGAGGAGTGCTCAACTAATGCATTTTATCCTCATTTAGGGAAGTTCTGTGGTGTTCTGGTGTGCCCCTTTCCACTGGGTGGTTTAAGATGTAAAACCATTGTTCAAAACTTGTCCACTGTTTCAACACAGGTATAATCTGGTCCTTGACTTGGTAGCTTCCTCTGAAAACTAGGAACAGCTTTGTTTTCAGTAAGATTTTATTTTGGGTTAATTAGCTCAGTTTAGTAACACATGGTCAACCGGGTGAAATCAAGGATGTGCACGTGGAAACTTCAGAGTCAGAGTGTGACACCAAACTCCTAAACAGCCTAGGAAACAGAGGGCTTTTTTTGAAAGGGAAGATTGCTTTCGTGTTTGATACAAAAAAGGAGAACAGATGTGGCGTAAGGTTTCTGTGGGATCTCAGGGTCCTTTGCTGATTTTTTTCCTTTCCTTTTCCGCAGGGAGGTCTCAGTCCCTGAGGAGATGGCCATAGCTGCCCATCCAAACTCCCCAGCAGGCACAGCCAAACCAAATGAGGAAGAGGCTCGTCAAAATGCTCTTCCAGATGACAGGCTCTGTTCTCTTTTAGGCAAACATTGGGAGTCTTGAAAATGTCCTAATTGGGTGCAAACGGCCCCAGGGAGGACTCCTGGAGTTGTGCCGGCAGCTGAAGCAGGAGCTCATCTGCCCCAAGCCCAATGCAGGCGATGGACACAGGCTCAAAAATCAGGCCAAGGGGGGAATGCAAAGCCCTTGGAGGGCCCCTGCAGCCCCCTCCTCAGTGACTGGGCCCTCCTGAGAGCCTGCCCACAGATGGAGACATGGGAGAGGATGGAGACACCCGTGGGGGCTCCGGCAATTGGACAACCCCAAGGGTCCAGCATCTCGCTCTGCTTTTCCCTTTATATGAACCTGATCCTTCGCTGACGGTCCCTCTCTCAGCCACGCTGCGGCTGGCCGTGGGGGTTCCTGGCTTTGTGTTAGAAAGATGTTAACGCAGCAGAAAAGGGAAAGCAATGAGTATGGGTGGGAGGTTAAAGCCAAATTACAGTGTAAAATGAGACGCGTCCCAAGGGAAGTCACCCTCTGGAGCAGATCAGCAGCGATGTGGGCAACGCTGACATTTCTCTTTCTCTGGGCTCCTGCAAGGGGCTGTGGACAAGCCCAAGCTGTTGGTCGCAGTGTGAGGGCAACAGAGAATGATTCGTGTGTCATGCAGAAGGAGAGAGACAGTGATTAAACATCATCTTTATTGGCCGTTTCCTCACGGGAAGTAAATCAGTGTGGCTTTTCTGACTTCATAGATTTATGCTAGTTGAAGGAAATCGATCTGATATATTTATGTTACTTTCTGCTGGAGGTTGTGAGTTCTCCACAGCAGGGACTGAAGGGACATCTCATAACGCGGCTGCATGGTCTGGTCTCCGCACACCGGGACAGTGCTGACTTTGTCCTCGGGGCTCTGCCGCCTTCCCTGGCGTTGCTGTCAGGCGCCACTGGTGGCACCAGGGGTCACCTTTCACGGTCACGTTTCCTCCCATTTATCAGACATTTCCACACCGGTTATCTTTCTTTCCTCACGGGTCTGTCATGCTGTTCGTCACTGCTTAATTAATTACTTCACCTAAGTGCCGAGCTTGCCCCTGGCTCCAGCAGTTTTCCACATGCTGTCATCCAGGGGCAAGTCTCCCCCGCTGCAGAGCTGTGCTTTGCGGTGCCTTCTCCGACCCCGGTATAGGCCAAGTCACAGGTACCACTTCTAACTGAGCAAGGCTCTTCTGCCTGCTTCGGTCACCTCCAATGCTGTGCTGCACGCACGCCGCCCTGCCCCTTCCCAGCTAAACCTGTACGTGTTTCGCACTTACCCGTCAATTATAGCACAACTCAAGCGCAGAAGTAGCTGGACTCGCTGCTTTTCAGGATGCACATTTACTGCGCCGCTTTAAATCACAGCCTTGACTGTTTAGTTGCTTCTATGGCGTAGCCTGCAAAGAGCAGAAAGAGCAAGAGTGTAAATTGCCACTTTTTCCTATTCAAAGTATGGTTTGTAAGCGTTGGATGTTTTCAGTGTTTTATCAGCAAGTGAGGGCTTTGAAGAACTCAAGCACTGCCGTGTGACAGTGACATTAGTGGAACACCCAGCACTTAACACCCTAGCACCTAACCTAGATTTCAGATCCTCCATCCTAATGCCCACTGCCAGGCTTGTGTAGCAAAGTTCTGTGTCAGCTGCTCTGCAGAGGAACGCTCAAGAACGCAGAGATGTAGAAACCCAAAGCGTGAAGAGTAGCCCAAAGCATGAAGACTAAGCTCGTTAATCTCCCCATGTGGGTCACCTGGTTCAGAATTGGCTTCGTGATGTTGCATGTACATTTCCCATTGACGTACCTGGAGAGCAGCCTTGCGATATTTACTGACATCGAAAGTCCACAATAAAGTTCATGAGCTTTTTCAGGATTCTTATCCAACAAATGGCTTATCCAAGAGACAGGCACTGATTTACTGTCATTTAAACTGAGGAGTTTTAGCTAGCCTCAGGAATACAGCTTTCCCACCAGCCTTAACAGCTATTAGGATAGTCCTCACTTTGCTGGAAATCACTGTGGGTATGGGGTGAGTTTTACTCTACCCCAGATTCCCTGAATGGGCATGGCCATGCAGTGAATCCATGCCTCAGTTTCTCACTGAGGTAGAAGAGAAGATGCTTATATTCATCTAATGTTCTCCCTCATCAGTTTTGAAAAGTAAAATAATAAGGGTAGGAGCTGCCTGCTAATGTGCATTATAGTACCTGACCCAGTCTCTTAGGGGACGATGTATTATACTAGAATTAATTACTACTAGCAGTTATTTTGTGATAGTTCAAGTAAAGGTTTTACACAAGTGTTGCTGAAAACAGTCAGTTATGCTGGTTTTTTTCCCTTACTTTCAAAGAAAGGTGGATCAATTTTTATTATTGAGGAATGAAATCAGACAACTGTAAAGTAGTCTTTAATTCTATTTCATGTAAGCAATGTATTGATTTCAGATTAAGTAATAGTAACTGAAGATGTTTCTTTAAGATTGTTTGTCTTCCACATAAAACCTCGTACTAAGATGTTTTATAAGATTAACTCTGGAATTGCAAAGTGTCGAACTATTCATCTTTTGCATGCCTTCTTATTTATTCAGTGATATCATAGAATCACAGAATGGTTTGGGTTGGAAGGGACCTTTAAAGCTCATCTGGTCCAACCCCCCTGCCATGAGCAGGGACATCTTCAACCAGATCAGGTTGCTCACAGCCCCGTCCAGCCGGACCTGGAATGTTCCCAGGGATGGGGCAGCTACCACCTCTCTGGGCAACCTGTTTCAGTGTTCCACCGTCCTCATGGTAAAAACTTTCTTCTGTATGTCTAATATAATATAATATAATATAACATAAAATAATATAATATGTCTGCTTTAGCCCAAGTCCTTCATCTTTCAAAACTCTCAGTTTCTCCACTGATGGCAGATCATCCATCTTTGCTCTGAGCAGTGGACACAGAGATGGTCCATCTGTGCACTCAATGGCTTTATTTTCATGCGGGTATGGGAAAAGCAGACCTGGAGCACAGTCTGGTCTCCAGACAGGTATGTTGTGTGTCCGGTGGCTGAGTGTCTGAAGTCAACTAAAGACATTGATGGTCTTTGATGTGCTTTAGGTAGGGTTGAAGCCCATGGCCTTCTGGCAGCATCCTAAAGCTTTCTGGCTCTGGTGTTTTCATGCTGCAGAAGGGAGACTCTCCATGAGCTGTTTGAACTTGATCTCGGAGCTCCCTGTCTCAGCTTCAGGGAGCAGCAACATTTTCATCCGGTATGTATCTGGCTGCAGTTTCATCCAGTATCTGGCTGCTCAGCCCTCATTAACAGCAGTCAAGTAATCATGTCATTCCTGTGGTGAACACCTCCTCCATTAATGTTATTTTCCTTAAACAGACGGTGCTTTAAACGCTGTCAGTATGCCTAATCACTCGCTGCAGAAATTAGGGCTGAGCCAGAAAGGTGCCACTTTAGACCCTCTGCATGCCTCACGCCCACTCCTTAATCCCAAGGGAGACACTTACTTACAGAAAGCCTCAAAATAATCATGTCCTAGTGCTTCATTGCAGCTAGCCCTGCAGTGAGAGCCCACAGTGGCTCAGTCTGTTCAGCTTAACAAAAGAAAGGTTAAGAGTTTACTTGAATACAGTCCAGAGATTCCTACATGGAAAGATTATTGTGAGAGTCGCCTTAAATTCTGCAAAAAAAGGTAGGGAAAAAACCACCCATCAGCAGCTGGAAGCTGAAGCTTGACAAAGAAATTCAGAGTAGAAACAGGGCACGGATGTTGCTCTTTTTTTAAGAGGGAATCAGCCGTTGGAACAGTTTTCCTAGAATCATGGTAAATCATAAAGTTTTGAAATTTTTACTTGGCATTTAGGTGCCGCCCCTTAAAGTCATCATACTGCTGAACCACAGGTTAGGATTTGAGTAGTGCAAGCACATGGTAACAGATACGTTTGGTATAGGTAATAGGCAAGACTGGCTGACCAGAGCAGTTTCTACTGACCTTAAAAATCAGTAAGTCATTGTGATAGCAGGTCATTCTGCAGCAGGTTTTCTGAGAAGCCCTGGCACTTGGGGCACACATCTTTCTCACCCCGAGCACCACTTGTGCCAGCTCGGGAAAGTGCCAAGCACTGCCTCGACACGATGCCGTGCTGCACCAGTCCAGCAGCTGAGAGAGATTGGGCTTGGAGGCTGCTGTGCAAGGGCTCACTCCACTTTGAAAGGATGTCTGCAGGGGGGGTTCAAACAGCTTACGTTAATT
This sequence comes from Mycteria americana, assembly GCF_035582795.1. Taxonomy (NCBI): domain Eukaryota; kingdom Metazoa; phylum Chordata; class Aves; order Ciconiiformes; family Ciconiidae; genus Mycteria; species Mycteria americana. The sequence goes on along the minus strand of NC_134369.1, from coordinate 72,385,655 downwards.
TCGTATCACTTACTGAATGTAACAAATCAGTGTCTGGCCTATGAGAAAATACCATGGTTGCAAATCTTAGCATCACCCATTGACTGTGCATTGGGCATGGGTGTTAACTGGGAGCTTCTTATCGATACCGATCCCATTATATTAGCAGAAAAAGCTTTTTTGTAGTGAAGGCAAAACATATACATTCCCTTGAGGCACGTGCATTCCTCTTCCGTTGAGCAGCAGGAGAAATCTCAACCTTTGAAGACCTGTGGATGTTAAAGATGGAAAGGGCTACAAGATGATGTGGTGCATCAGCCTGCCAGGACAGGGCTACAGGCCTTGGTCTCAGCTCTTCTTTCCGATTCAGATGGACAGAGCAGCTGCTTCTGCTGATCCATGGTGACCTGCAGCTCCCCAGGTCTCACAGCCATACCTACACAAGCACAGTGCCGATTCTGTAATAAACTGCTTCCCTTCAAGGAATGACTGTGAAAATGCAGAATAATGCATGGGGATTAGAGCCTGCCTCTGGATTGTGTCACTTTGAGCATCAGATGTAAATATATCTCGTGAAAGATATAGCTTTAGTTCATGGCTCCTGAGTACTTGAAGTGCCCTCTGTGATGGGCATGGAGTAAAGGGCTGAATAAGGGTAACCTCATCAAGAAACTGAGGGCCAGGGAAGAGAGAAGAGGGGGAGAGGACCAGTAATGAACACCAATGAATTTTTCAGCCACACACTGTGAGACAATGTTAGGGGCCATGTGGTTCCCTCTGCATCATGGCGGTGACCCCTGCAGCTGCAGCAATATAGTTGCAGCTAAGACAGCCATGCGAGCGGGTTTTCCAAAGTGTGGCCTGTTTTTCCTGCCAGAAATCTTGTGCAGACGCCATGGAGAGCTCTGGGTATTTGTCCTCATTTTCTGATTATCCTGTACCTAAAGCTGTGACGGAGTGAGTGAACATCTTCATGCTGCATATGCAGATGCACTCCCAAGCGTGTGCGTGGCATGGGTAACGTGCCTGGAATGCACTGGCACCTCCTGCCCAAGGAGGGGTACAAGCCTGGTAACGTCTCAACTTTCCAGGAGCAGGCCACCTATAGCTGCCCCTATGCAACACAAGGCACGCTTCTCAGCTCTTGGGAAATCCTATATAAATGTGGTGACAGGGGTTGAGGGTATGTCCAGTTCAAGCTTCCTGGAAGCTTTCTTCCTTAGTCCTCCTCAAAATTGCCTTTCACTTGTGATGCAGATAGATTAGAGGAGCCCACCAACTGCCTGGGACTGACAGGACGCTGTAAATGATGGAAAAAGGGATCAACAACCCACTTAGAGGCAACTGAAAATTGCGTTTATGTCCTACCAATCCCAGGTGGGGCACTTGCTCCCCTGCATGTTATTCCAAGCCATTTTTAGGTGGGAAGCGTGAGAAAGTCTTGCCAGGAGCTGTACAGAGCCGGTCGTGGGCACGCTGCACTGCCGCTGTCCCGGTGCCAGTGCAGCCCCCCAGGACCCTTCCATCTGCTTCTGCCTGGAGCAGTACGGAGGCTGTCGCAGCTTGCGCGAGGGCCAAATCAGTCCCTGGGTGACCACAGGATCAAAGGTTTGCAGAGCCTGCAGGAAAGCAGTGAGCGTTTCAAGGTCTGTGACATCAGAATTTGGCCTTCATTCGTTTTGATGTCCAAAGTAGAGGGTAGACGGTATCTCAGCTGGAGCCGTGGTGGTGTTCGTTAATAGGAAGCCTAGATTGGTGTATCCCAGCGGCGATGAGCTCTCTTGACACCCGAATAACAAAGAGCCACCGACACCTAAACAGAGGACAGAGCCAAATGCAGGGAAATGGACTGAAGCCTGGCAGCCCAGGCGCTGGGCAGGCAGGAGCACTGCAACCCACCCGTCCAGGGGAGAGCAGCAGGATGCCGCTGCCTCGCTGAGCTCTGCACGAACCCTGCACGTGGGGGATTGGTTCAACCTCACTTTTGCCACGCTGGGAGGACGTTTTGTGCAGCCAGAGGTGGGTTTTATTATGAAGGGCAGGCACATAACTCCACAGTGCTTGAAAAAACACCCTCGCTGAAGCTGGCACAATGACACGGTGCTTCTGTCTGCCTGCCTCCTGCCTGCCTCCAGTCCTGTGTGCAGGCAGCGGCTGGGACAGCCCGGCTGCATCCCTGGCCACGCAGGGCGGCATGGGGAGGGATGTGCCCTGCATGGCACGGTGACTGCATGCAGTAACACCAACGTGCTCAGGTAACGCAGGGAAGAAGGTTAAGGGATCTGTTCCAAGATGCACTGTGATACGACAGCATATCCCTATAGCAGCCAGACTCATACATTACCGGCCTGAGTCATATTTCTCATGGCAATGGTCACAACTGCTTTGGGCACTCAGAAGTGATGCTATATGTAGCTATGGGTAGTGACACCTTCTTTATCTTTGAGCCATGCTGTGTACTTACTGCTTTCAACTTCTTGGAGCATCATAGACTCGTAGGGACCTGCAAAAATTACGTAGAGTAGGGCTAATGATTGCCTGTCCCCCGTGCAGTCTGCGTTTCAGCCTTTACCCGTTCCATCTGTCTCAGACCACACCACTGCTGGGTACGGCCTGACCATTGGATACCCAGTTAAAAGCCCTGCTTAGGTTCAGATCTCTCTTTGCAGTCTTTCTACTTCCTCAAAACCATTTTTTTGGGAGCAGTCCCCCAATATAATTTTGTTCTAAAGCTCTTTTTAATTTGCCAGGACGCCTGAAAAAGATCTTGAGACCCACACTAAAGAATATAGCACTGCTGCTGATAGCAACTTATATGCCTTTTCCAGGTGAACTATTTTGGACTGATTGCAATCTGTTTCATTCCCTGTACACCTTTGGGATACAACACCATGGTAGCTGAGCAACTCTTCGTCCTGGAAATCAGCTGAAATAGTCTTTTCTCCGACACACTTGTACTTATCCTCTGTGAGAATTAGTCTAGTCAGAGGAAAATAAGAAAGTTAGAAAGATGTTCAGGTTGCTCTGTCAGCATCGTTCAGTCCCTTCCAGAGCCCAGCGGTACCTGGATTCATTGATGTGTCCTAATCTGGGCTGGGCAGGCTGGGCAGAGAGCGTCACCCTCTGCCTAATCTCTCTCCATCTTTTTAGAGTATGTCCATGCCCTGTCTCCATCCTAATTTCCTGAATCATGTCAACAGTACTAAGGTCTGGTTTTCAACAACCACTTACACACATGGGAGTGATATTACTCCCTTTGGTTTCCCAGTGGAGGGTTCAGTTGCATTAATCATTTGCACAGTAAATGTTTAGAAGCTCAGTGCACCATGACTGAGAGCATCCCGAATAACAACATCTCCACTCTATTTAAATTACGATACAATGAGTATTTGGGGCAATAAGGAGGGGAGACACTTTAGGTGCTGGCAGTCACCAGTATCACTGCTCTGCAGCAGAGAATGTAAACTCCTCTTCATAGTCTGAATAGTGTGGGTATAAAAAAAGGAGTTGCTAATACTTTCCACGCTCATAAACATGTAAGTTGTAATGAAGCCATGAAAATTGTAGCAGTGCAAGGCATGCTTTCTGGGAAGGATGAAATCAGATAAAATGGCAATTCAATTAACTCTGCAGATGAGGAATGAGTCTAGTGAGAAAAAGCAACGTATCGCTGGACTGGTGCATTTCAAAAGGCAAGACAGGCGTAAACAGTCTAAAGCAATGTTTTATTTATATTCTCACAAATCTCTGAAAGAAGCAGTATGTTTCACTGAAATTAGTAAGTAAGGTGAAAAGAAGGTGAGAGCTCTGATTAAATTAATTAGTTCACTGGAATGAGTGCTGGGTCCCAAGTATTGCTCTGAAAACCTGTATGCATCCTTCCGGTATAAACCATGGGACAAGGAGGACCTGAAAACTAGGACTCTTCTGAAAGGCAACATCTGGGATGGGACCTATTTCTGAACTGCCCATTAGCCTGCCGTGATTAAGAGACTGCCCCAGGAGGACATTAAGTGACTTCTAAAAGCTGGGCTGATGTCAGGAATAGTTTAAGTTTGCGTTCACTCATTTCTACACTTTCTCGGTGTAACTACGTTTCCAATTTGTATTCCAGGACTTTATCCTCTTGCATCACAAAAAATAACATGCGTGGCTTTCCTTTGAAATTGCATAGTTCTTTAAAGCTGTTCAGGTGAAGTCGATAGGGAAAGAAGGAAGATGCATTTTCTGAGCCCATGTATCCAAACCTCATTACAAATCTACTGCAACCCAACCCAAGGTGTGGTCCAGGAGTGAATTTGGGCTGATATTGCTGAGTGCCAAGAATAAGGAAAGAAATCTTCCTTGCCAGCCTTTCAGTGGCTCTTTGGGTAGAGACATTGGTGGAAAGTTTATTTACAGCTGCAGGACTAAAGCCCTGGGAAGAGCTAAACAAGAGGAAATGGGATGAAATGAGTAAAGGATTTTTACCAATTAGGACCTCAGCAGATGGCCTGTGAGCATGAGCCAGTTCAGTAACTTTGCTGTAACACAAAACACACGGACCTGACCCAAGACAATATCGTCTATGCTAACAACGGCAGCAATTTTTTAAAAAATTACATTTATCCTAGAAATATGTTCTTTCTCACTTGCTTTTGTGTGTGGGGGAGGTGTCTGTGTGTGACTTCCCCCCCACCTCCCAAAATAAAACCTTTTTTGGGGGCAGGTCAGGGTTGCAGAACAGAATGAGTCCTTCTGTGTGCTCCTGGTGAGCTCCCTTCCTCGCCTGGTCCTGCTCTCCTCCTCCTCCCCCAGCACCTGCTGCCAGTGGTGGAGATCAGCAGGCTCCTCTGCTATTTGGGATTTGTGTGCTCTTCTGGAGAGAGGCATCAGCTCGAATAGAAAGCTAATAAGTGCTTATTATATTGATTATCACAGTGGGATTAAACTAATCCTCTGAGGGATCAATTCACTATTGTTAACTTCCTAGTTCTTGACAAATTGACAATGTCTGATCCTAGGTAAAGTGATAATCCAACCTGGGAGGTCTAGCTATTTCCCCTGAAAGCTTCTCACTTCTCCCTTCATTCTAATTTGCTCGCCTTCACCCGAGGTTGACTGCAGTGTTCCCCTCCATGGGCTGGGGTCATTCAGAGGTATGAATCTCAACAAGAAAATGCAAATGTTAAATACAATGTAATGCCCCTCACAGAGCATGAGGAATGAAACCCCTTCGCTGAGGCTGCTGAAGAGATGCTTTAATTCGATACTGGTAAAAGAAGCTTTGTTTAAACAAGCGTCCAGCAAGTTCTGCAAGGAGGCTGTGTTTTCCTCTTCCTCCATTGTGTAAATATAGATTCCTTTGGAATATTTATGTGCAATAACGGCTGCCCTTTAGATGGTGCCCAATATGTGAAACCTCTGCGATGCGGCTCACTCCAGCGCTGCTCGAGCACATGGAAACGTCACAAGATAAATGTGAAGTGCCAGGACCCAGGCGCCAATCTGTCCTGGTTTCAGCTGGGATAGAGTTAATTTTCTTTATAGTGGCTGGTATGGGGCTGTGTTTTGGAGTTGTGCTGAAGACAGTGTTGATAACACAGAGATGTTTGAGTTGTTGCTGCACTGGTCAAGGACTTTTTAGCTTCCCGTGCTCTGCCAGGTGCAGAAGAAGCTGGGAGGGGGCACAGCCAGGAGAGCTGATCCAAACTGCCCAAAGGGCTGTTCCATACCATATGGCGTCATGCTCAGTATATAAAGCTGGGGAAGAAGAAGGAAGGGGGGACATTTGGAGTGATGGCGTTTGTCTTCCCAAGTCACCGTTAGGCGTGATGGAGCCCTGCTGTCCTGGAGATGGCTGAACACCTGCCTGCCCATGGGAAGCAGTGAAGGAATTCCTTGCTTTGCTTTGCTTGTGTGCGCGGCTTTTGCTTTACCTATTAAACTGTTTTTATCTCAACCCTCAAGTTTTCTTACTTTTGTTCTTCCAATTCTCTCCCCCATCCCACCGGGGGGGAGTGAGCGAGCGGCTGCGTGGTGCTTAGCTGCCGGCTGGGGCTAAACCACGACACAATCGTTGCGTTAACTGAAAGGGAACTGGTAAGTCCTATGGAAAACTGTTTAAGACATGTCTCTCTGAAAGGTAACCTCCCATGACAGATGCAAAGCCACAGCCAGATGCTCAGAGTTTTTCCTGCCGCTTTTTCCCATCTGCCCATTCCATCCCTAAGGGCCTTCACTCCTGGTTTTGCTGCAGTTTTGCGAGTCATTCACTCTGGATCCAGGTGCCATGAAGAAGCACACCCCGTAGCTGGCTGGTGCGGCACTGGCAGGCGATGGGACACAGCGACTGGGCTGCAGCCTCCCACGGCAGAAGGCTGCGCACGGCTGCATGCAGGATCAGACTCCCATGAGGCAAGGCTGCCGGCAGATGTCAGAGATGCCAACCTGTTTCGGTAATCTCATCTCAGAGATGGCGTCATCACAGTCTGTAACTGTTGTGCTTCCAGCAATAAAGTGGTGCCACGTATTTTTGGAAGTCGGAGGAACCCCTGATGGTCCTCCCGTGCTCCCCTCTGCTCACTTCTGTCATTTCTTCTCCTGTCTCATGCACCAGATGGTCCTCTCTCAAAGGCTTTTCATGGTTTCTCACTACTACTGAATCTCTCCTGACACAAATTGGTCCCATTCACCAGCCAGGTGGTCCAAGGAGCTTCTCTGGAGTGTGTTCAGAGAAGGGCAACGGAGCTGGGGAAGGGTCTGGAGCACAAGACTGATGGGCAGCGGCTGAGGGACCTGGGGTTGTTCAGCCTGGAGAAAAGGAGGCTGAGGGGAGACCTCATCGCTCTCTACAACTGCCTGAAAGGAGGCTGTCGAGAGGTGGGGTCGGTCTCTTCTCCCAGGTAACAAGGGATAGGATGAGAGGAAATGGCCTCAAGTTGCACCAGGGGAGGTTTAGACTGGATATTAGGAAATTTTCCTTCACTGGAAGGGTTATCAAGCACTGGAACAGGCTGCCCAGGGAAGGGGTTGAGTCCCCATCCCTGGAGGTATTTAAAAGCCGTTTGGCTGAGGTGCTTAGGGACATGGTGTAGTGGTGGGCTTGGCAGTGTTAGGTTTATGGTTGGACTCGATGATCTTAAAGGTCTTTTCCAACCTATACGATTCTGTGATTCTGTGAAGGGGTCATGTCACCCTGGGACACGAGTGCAGGGACTGAGACTCCCTTAGTAACAGCAGAGCTGTCATTTTCACAGAAAAGCCATCTACTGTCAGGAAAGAGGGGACACCAAGTGCCCGCTGAGGAAATTTCCCATATTCCCAGTCCTTCCACTGGCTCTTAGGATGAGGAAGACGTAAATCCTAGATGAAAATTCATTAGGGTCTTCCAGCAAATCTGAACTAATGAGATTAATTAACCTCGTTGTTCTATAAAGTAGGTTATTTAAAGTGATGATGAGAAGTGTAATGACAAAATTACTTGCTATAGATGGCATTACCACAGCAATACCAAGTGATTAAACAGCTCTTCCTACAACCTTCATAATTCTGTCTTTTCATTTTTTGTGTCTTCTGTTTGGGTTCACACATTTTATTTCCCTTGAAATCCTTGCACTCTGCGAAGTTTGATTAGAGAATTGAGACAAGCTGTTGTGCCACGTCTCAGTGTGCAGTAGCCAACTCATTTGGTCCCTGGGAGCTCGTGGGGCAGTGAGCGGGGGTCAGCCTACCCTAACAATAGCGCTGTGACCTGCTCTGTTCATGACAATGACAAAACTAATGAGCAGGTTCAGGTTGTTTAAGTCATTCTCTAAGGGATAATTGGCTTTGCCCTCAACGTAGCTGCAGAAGAGACTAAGACTTCCCGAAGCCATTTATTGCCTTACTCTGATGAGTAAAGGCAGCTCAGTCGCAGCTAAGGCTGTGGTGGTTGCTCAGTCTGGCTGTGCAGAAGCTCCCTGTAATGTCTACCAAGGGCGTCAGAAGTGGTGTTACCTTCACAGCAGAGAAAAGCCATCTGCACCCTCCTCCGAGCAGGGTCAGACTGAAGAGGTGATAAGCCAAATTTCCCTTCAAAATTCCCCTTCAGCTGGGGAGCGGGAGTTGGAGGGGCTGGTCCCAAGTGCTAGGAGGGACCAGCTCTTTAGTTTGAACCCTGCTGATTGTGGTCTCCTGGAAATAAGCTGGCTACGAGCCTCAGAGTTTTGGCCAGACCACGGGACAACTGTAGAGACAACTGAATTTCTGTGTTTCAAGGTGGTTTCTGTGTTTCTGTGTTTCAACTGTGTTTCAAGGTGGTGGCCAAGAAAGGAGTGAAGGATGGACAGAGAGCTGGAGAGGGGATAAGGTGAGCTTGCTGCTCCTGAACAGGTCAGAGAGGTAGGGAAAGCAATTGCAGAGAGGAGCCAGCTCTCAGATCATGAACACCAAAGTCATGAGTTGGTCAGTAAGCTCTGCACTTACTTTGCTTAGCGCTGTGAGAAAGTATCTGGGGGCTTTGGATAGATAGGTGCCACCCAGCCATGACGGAGTTGAAGTGGGAAGATGAATTTCACTGGGACCACGGTTTTCTGTGAGCAAAGGGAGTGATCCAGGTCGGAGTGTATGGCCATGGAGACCTTGCTTGTCAGTGTGACTGCCAGAGACAGAAGCAGATAGTTGTGAACTAAGTTAAAAGTTTATCAGACTTGGCTGAACTAGAACATCCCACATCTTTGCTTAGAAAGCTCATGAAATTCAAGCAACCAATTAGTATCACAGCTATGCGGCAGGAGCTGACGAGCCATTCAATAAACAAGTGATCCTTGCAGTACATTAAGTCAAAGGCAAAAACACTTCACATGCAAGCAAAGCTAGGGCTTAAGGCAGTCCCACAGCAAGAGAGGAATTCTCAAGTTTTGCATTAATTGGATTTTTAATGGGTTTCAAAACTGACTTGATCTGTGAAGTACTCAATAATTACAGAAGATTAAGGTGACACTTTGAAAAATGGGTGGAACAAGAACATGAATGAAGCAAACCTTGCTTTGGCCTAATTACAGATAAACAACAGATAACGCGGACTTGATAATCCTCCAGAATAAACAAACAGGAGGAACAGGCTCTACAAATCATGTTTCATGCTGGTAAATAACCTTTTAATATTGGTATTTGCTAGCGCTTACCTCCACGAGATGGCAACGGCCAGAGATTGCCCTGCACTGCCCACAGCTGAATGAACAAATCCACCATAATTCACTTCAGCGGCACTATTTCCAAAAAGAGACAAAATTATTGGCCTTCCTTCCACAGAGGTAGGCTTTTGCATGGGGCAAATGTAGCACTTCACTTCCTTTTGAAGGAATAGGTATGCAATAGCTGTTGTCTGTACAGCGCTGTCATGTGCGACACCAAGGACGCTTGCACTAGCAAAACTAGTTAAGCCTATGAAAACTTTTGTGCAAAATATTTACACTACTGCCACAGTTAAATGTGCAAGCTATCAGACTGTATCCACACACATGCCTAATTATCCATTACGCATGCAATTACATGATTTTAATGTGCTCTCATCATAATTACAGCAGCAAATTAGGGGGCATAATTGCACATGCAAATGTGCATGCCTGGCTTTTTTCTTTCTTTTCTTCGCTAAGATGTTAGGATCACAAAAAAATAAAGAAAAGTCAGGGTTAAATTTCATTCCCTGTTTTTTTAGGAACATTTAAAAATCAATAAGCAACTCTTAAATATTGAGAAGGATGCCTTCAGCCCTCGGTCTGGAACCAAGCACGCAACAGAGCAGATGTCTGAAGAGGGTGCAAGTTTCCACTGCTGAGGATGGTTACCCCAAACCAACTATCCCAGCTGATGGCTTATTTTGTGCACCTGCTTTCCTGGGTTATTTTATAACCTTTGCTTCTGTTTTTGCTTTACCTGGTGCTCAGAATGTGATTATAAAAAGCTGTACATACTACTGGGACTGTTTCTCTCTGTCCTCCTGGCAGCTGGATCCCAATCCGCAGTCCTGCTTCTGAGCGATGACCTTTTAAAGTCCTCTTGTCTAAAGGTTCCTATGTTTTGCCTTAATTCTGTTTCAGATCCCAGAATAGTAATTTTCCAGATTAAACTCGGGTTAGTGGGTGAATAATTTTGTTTATTTGTTTAAAATGTGTTTGCTTTATTTTGCTTTCCTAAATCTAGGGATGAAAAGTGAGGATGAGCAGATTATACTGCAGGATATTTTTCTTCCTAGAAGGAGATTATAATGCACATTTCTGTTGTGCTGCGGCTGAGAGAGATTGGGACGCTGTACGTTGCAAGCTGCGATTGAAAATGGTCACCGGCTCTGCACTGGTGGAATCACTTTCCATCGCTGAACGGTTCTGGGCGCTGTGCCGGCACCTCTCCCTCACCTCGCATGGCGTGAAGAGCTTCATGCCTGCTCTGGCTGCTGGGGAGTTTTAGAAGTACATATTGAAATCTCATTCTGTGGATTTTTTTCAGGTCTGGGAGCTGGAATGATAATAAAAAATAAAATTTGAGGGGGGAAAAAAAAAAAGGTAACGTGAAAGCAGAAATAGTGCCTGCCTCCGTCCGAGCTTGCCTGGTCAAAGACAAGGTGCATCCTTAACCCCTCCTGGGGAAGCTCATTTGAATTGCTGTCCTCGTGACTGAGAAGAAAACAAATAGTAACAAAAGCATCCCTCCGTTTTCCTCAGTTTGGAGGGCTTGGTGGGACAGGTCTCCTGTGCTCATTCACACCCGCCCAGCAAGGCAGCCGTGAAGCTGGAGCTTTTCTTTGCAGAATGAAAGAAGTACAGAAGTGACTTTCTGCGTTGTAAAGGCTCCTGGTGCACTCTGATACAATTCATAATGAAAGGAAATATATGTACTGCTTAAACCCCGAGACAAGCCCTTTGTCTTTCCTTAGGTGGCTGATAGAGTCCAACCATTATGGCAGCAATGATACTTTCATACTTTCATCTCCCCGGCGTGGCCTGAAAGCAGCAGATCATTGTTGCACTTTAGAAATCAGTTGCTAGCCAGGGATTTTGGAACCAAGCTACGAGAAATAAAAGGAACATTTGAGAAAACTTTTCCTACCCTGGTTACACCTTGGGACTGGCCAAAAATGTTGTCTGACACTTCAAAAAGAACAAAAAAGACTTAAAATTGCCAGCTTCCCCCTGGAGAAATCAATGAGAAATGCTGCCTTTCAGACACACCCTGATTAACCAAAAATGCATTTCACTTGAGTCATGGGTTACCTCGCTGGGACTTCAAGAGCATCCACTTGTTCCACTTGCACTTGGAAGATGCATGGGCTCCACTGCTCTGGAACTGACATCCTTTGCAGAGGAAACTACCTACAGAGGGGTTTCATCAGTGGTTTCACATTATAATTGCCTGTGCAGCCTCGGAGGTGTCTTCATCGTGGTTTCCAAATTAGGATGTGATGCAGTGAACCCTAAAGGTGGCGGAGGAGAGGAAGGGTGTACGTGTGCTTGGTCTAAGCACCTGGTGGCTCAGTCTTCCACCTACACCGGTTAGGCACAACGGGATGTCTCTGCAGGAAGACGGTGATGTCTCACAAACCACATCACACAGGTTTGTGGTCCAGTGGGTACTTGTGATGATACGAAACACATGAAGCATGGTCAGACTGGAGGGAAAAAAAAATAAAAAAAGCATGCTATAAATTATAGCACAGAAGGGAAGATAGCATCATTACTTTAAACATAGAAAGGTAATTTACTATCCCATCAGTACTTCAATTCAAGCACTGGAACAGGCTGCCCAGGGAAGGGGTTGAGTCCCCATCCCTGGAGGTATTTAAAAGCCGTTTGGCTGAGGTGCTTAGGGACATGGTGTAGTGGTGGGCTTGGCAGTGTTAGGTTTACGGTTGGACTCGATGATCTTAAAGGTCTTTTCCAACCTATACGATTCTGTGATTCTGTGATACTTTTTTTTCCTCCTCTCCTGCATAGAAATCTAACCCTAGAGCTGGCAGCTGCAGTACAGCCAGCCTCCCTGCTGTCTTGTAAGGTGTGATAGGAAGGAAAACCCCGTGTGAAGATTGAATAGTAAATGCTGCTGCCCCAGGCAAGCCCCCAGTACTCAATTTGCACTGAAGAAGGAGGGAAGGGGCTGGAAATGCGAAGCCCAGACAGAGGTGGGTCCCTGCCAGAGCCCAGAGCGTGGGGCCGTGTACCGGCACTGCTGGGGAGCTGCACTGGGCAGCGTGTCCTGCCAAGGGCAGGGGCGGGCCGGGCACAACGCGGGGCACAACCCAGGTTCCAAAAAGTTTTCTCTTTTGGAAGGGAAAATCCCGGTGTTGCAGTGGAGCGGAGCAGAGCCGCTCCGGAGAGGCCTCCACACCTGGCATGCCTTTTCGGGGCTGCTTTTAAATTGCAGCTGTGTGAAACAGCTTTGCATCCACTAAAATCACAATTGTGGGTGTCCCTCCTCTGGGACGCCGCAGGTCTCATCTGTCAAATGCATGTGTTTCTCCTCCTTTTGATTTTCAGTTCCAGATTCTTTTCTTTTTAAAAAGAGGACCTTTTCTACAGTAGCCACAGTGCTGAGCATACACCTTTATATCTGTTTCTGTGCTGCTGATGTCTTTCTGGCAGCAACGTTAGTCGCTTTCCCACTAATTAGAGAATACTAATGCCATAATTACTTTTCTTATCCCCGTAAGCGTCTCCTTATGCAGAAAAGAGATGTTTCTATGTATTGTTGTGTGTGACACAGCACCTGGGGAGCTCCCTGCCCTGCCAGGGCTCCCCTTCACTCTGGGCTGCTTCTCTTGGAACGCTGGGGTGCGAATGTGCAAGCTCCGTGGGCTGAAGTTCATCTGCAGGACCCGTTTTGGGTCCTCCTGGTAAGGAGGATAATGCAGACTCTTTTGTGGGCTTCAGAGAAGGGTGATGCTGCTTTCTGCTAGGTTTTCATATTCCATCGGTTTGAGTTGATTGTAGATTTTATTCTTGCGCTGTGCAATAGAGACTTGACGAGGCTGCTGGCATTTCCGATATACATGGCTAAAAACTCTTAACAAGTTGTTAGTGACATTTGTAGGTAAATATTGCCGCACAGGTGGATACAGCCAGTTTTACCTAAATAACTGAATCCCCGCTAGACGAGAGCTCAGGCATGCACAAGGATCAGAGCACTTGGTGAATGACATTTAAAATCCCGGATGGAGCAGGGTTTATTGCAGAGCTAATTTTAGTGCTGCTACAGCTGGAGCAAGCAGGCGGTGCAGCCAGAGCCCAGAGCCCGGCCGCTGTCCTGCCCGTGGGGCAGGAGGATTTTGGGGGACAAGGCTGCCTGTCAGGTGCTCTTGAAAATATTTTATTATTAGATTTATTACCACATTTTCCTGTGCAACACGATGCATTTCTATGGCTGATTGCAGACAGTCCCAGCCCTCACTCTGTGCTGGATTTTAGTCTCATGAGCGGCAGACTTTTCCAATCCACAGACGTGTCACCAGCTGGAAACATCTTAGACTATTTGTTGATAAGGTTTGGAAAGGGCTGAGGCATCTTTTTTCCCCATTCCTGCCAAGAGCAGGCAACCTCACCTGTACAGCAGGTTCATGCTAAAATAAATAAGTAAATAAGCTGAGACATCAGTTTATAACATCCAGTGTTATACTGGAAATCTTATTTAAATGCATTTATTCATTGTATTTAAATATAAGTAAGAGCAAGAAAGAGAATAAAATGGCATCATAAATACAGTGGTTTTGTCGTGTTTGCTGTGCATCAGATGTTTGTTTTAATGCAGAACTTCATGGGAAGCTTGCTGCAAGCTGTCAGGGAATTGCCAGCAATTATTTCTCTGGTATTTGCTTAAATAGCCCTGAGATTTAACATTGTCTGATGCCTTCTGAAACGCCCTGGGACAGAACTCAGATCTGCGCTTCTGCCCAGAGATAAATCCTATTTTCTGGAAGACGGGGAAATAATGCCACATCACTCGCTGCTGCCAGCAGCGGGAGAGCGCAGCGGCAGGAGACCTTCTCCAGCAGCCACATCGCCCACGTCAGGAGCACTTTGCAGGTGGGGCTGCACGGTGTCGTTATGAGACAGCCTGAAAGGAATGAAGAGATCTAGAAAAAAAAACAAAACAAAACAAAAAACCATGGAAAAAACGCTCGTGGGGCACTCATTCCACCGATGCCACCCAAGGGGTTTCCTCCTTCCTTCCCCAGAGGCATGTAGCCCATCGGCCTGACAAAACTGTCCCCACGACGCCACTTGGGGAGATCCGACCTTGCTTAGGGACCTCTGGAAAATTTTCTGCATTGTTTGCTGAGACTGTAGAGATCCTGGGGCAATGTTACAGTTTTGAAGCTGTGCACGCATGCACAGGCACACACAAATACAGTGTTTTGGGGAACTTCTCGATTCGGTCTTTGCAGGTGGAAATGACTTTGCATGAACCGAGGTTTGGAGCTGATGCTGAGAAAGAAATCAAAAAGCCTGAAATAGCAGTACCATGCATGTAACACATATATAGTTGTAAATAACTTCCTGAGCTTTTCTCACTCTCCTAAGCAAACTTTTTGAAATATATATAATTCAGATGCAGAAAAATATGCAGAAAAATAATGAATTTTACTGCCACTGCTTTTGCTTAACAATGGAGGGCAGGAGGGTAGGAAACATTGCATGCATGTGCTGAAATGGACGGCTTTTTCCATGGTTAGGATTTTTTGGAAATTTTTTTTAAAGTCTTATTAGTATAAATAGAATACATATCAATACTTAATTTTTTTATTATTTCAAACTGATTGTTTAATTTAGTCTTAGAGTATTTAAGCATTTAGATTATTTCAGTTATAGTGTCAATACCACTGTGGGGAAGTGAGCTGGATTACAGCGTTCCGAGCAACCATCTGCGGAGGGCCTTGGCAGCATAACAGCCTGAATGCACACAGCTGGACTTTGAAGTATATTTAAATAGTAATAACTTAATTGTATTATATTGTATATTTTTAAAATATATTTTTACTTGTAATTGCACAGAAGTAATTTCTGTCCCCACAACCATAGCCTGCCCACATTCATATTTTGGAGTATTAACATAAAAAAACCCCAATAACTGCACACAGATTTGAGATTTTGTTGGTGACCTGAGGTTTATACTTTCTGCAATAAATTAAAGCCAATCCAGAAAGCGCATATTTATTACTGTCCTAAGAACCGTTAGTAGTGCTTCAGTCAATAAAAGATTATAACTCTAAGCCCAGGAAGTGGTTTAAAGATCACAACAGATGATTTACTGGGTTAGGAGGGAGGAAAACAATGTCTGGGAGGGAAAAACTCAGCAAGATGCTCTCACTGAGGTCTGTTCTACCTGGAGGAACAAGCGTTCTGGGAGATTTAGCCTTTATAATTCAAAACAGATTATTGGCATTTTGTGACATGAACCTCATCATGAATAAACGAGCTCTGAAAATGGATTCTGTTCAACACATTTCCAAAAACCAATCACACATGAAATTGGTGGTGATCACACGACACCCATGAAAGCACAGTTGAACGTAGGCTGTGATATAGACCTGCACGGCAGAATTTGCAGTTAACTTTCACAGTTTGCAGGGTTTTTAGCTTTAGTTGGAGGGCTGAAGTCAAATCAACATTTCTTGTTGGTCTTCCTACTGCAGGGCCCCGATCAGCATTTGTTTTCATAGACTCGGCAGTGAACCTGGCAGGGTACACGTGGCACATCAGTACAGTCCCCGTTCATGAGAAATGTCGTGCAACATCATTTTGCTTCCTTAGCTGCTGCTGCATTTGAAATAATTTTCTCTAAACCCAGATAGGTAATGGTAATTTTACAGAAAATGTTTATCACTTCACCTAAAAAAAAAGTCAAAACCACTAGAAGTTCTCAGCTTTGCAACAGAACGGAGAAAAAAAAAAAAAAAACAACCTAGGAAAAATCAACATGTGAAATAAAAACCTGAATAACTAGACAGCCACAAAAGAAGTGCAAGTTGCATAGCCAGGTCTGGTACCTTGCACACCTGAAAGCAATCCACCAAGACAATCTGGCTGGTGGTCTTTCTCAAAATTGTTCAGATCACGTTCTCCCATCAGTGGAGTTATTTTGGTGCAAGCGCCAAGTAGCAGCTTTGATTTATGCAGTTGAGAGCCAAGACCTTCATCTGCACAGCACGTAGTGCCCTAAACATCCCAAATGCTGTGGGAGCAGAGGCACGGTGCCAGCGAGCAAAGCCGGGGGCTGTCCTCCCCTCCCACTGCCCAGGGCACATTTTGGCATGAGAGAGCAGCCAGAATCTAGATATAGATAGATATATAATATATATTGGCCCTCAGCCAACTTGTGCTTTGTTTGCTAACCTGTGTGAAATTGCACTGGGCAGAAAGGACTGTGCAGTCCCACCGTGCTCAGCGTTCATTGCTACCCCCCCAAAAAAAGGGCAAAGCCACCATATTTCCTGCCTTTTGCTATAGCTATGCAAAGCTTTCATTGCACAGCGTGAGCCCCTGTGACGCCAGCTTGTTTTCGGGTTCATGGGCACATTTGCGAATCAGCCGAGATTTAGCGAAGTGAGTTTTGATCCTGTTAACTTTTCTTTGAAACTTGAAATGGCATCTGGCTCTGTCTGGGGAGATGCAAATTGCACAGGCCAAAATTTTCACACGTCTTGCATGTCCTCACCTGTGAAACAGTCCCTGCCTCACCTCCTATGCTCTGCATGAAATGCTGCACTGCACTCAGCCTTCCTGTTCTACCCTTTTAAATCCTCTGTTCTCCATCAGAACAGTGTAAAGAAATTAAGTTTTCTCCTTTTTTTTTGTTTTTTAAAAACACTAAGGTTCTATAAGTTGAAATCCTAATGAGTCAGTCACTTAACTCCCTTGGGTTTCTGTAATAAATGGCAGCACAAATGGCTATGGTTCAGCTTAATTGGACATCTCATTAAATACTTGAATATTAAAGCCACCGAACAGCTCCAGCCCGCTCTGAAGTTGGTGAGGAATGTCACTGTCAGCGCACGTCAAAAACAGGTTGTTACCTGTTACACAGATGCCTGAAAACGGCTTTAAAAAGTGGCTGGGGATTTGTCCAGTGTGTTTTTGGCTTTTTTCAGGTTATTTTCAGTAACTGAAGATGTCATGAGCTCTAGCATGAGTTTTGTGTCCATAATCTTTGGAAAGCTTGCAAAGAGTCATGGGGGGCTCCCCTTGCTCTGATGGATGTGATTTACCCGTTATTGCAGTGCCTGGCTCCGCTCAGCCGGACGCGGTCCCACGTCTCTCCCTGAACGTTGACCTCCTCTTCTGAGCCCTCTAAAGCTAAACTGAATGTGGGATCGCATCAGCTACCAGGCTTTTCTATGAGAGAGAAAACGTTTGGTTCAGCAGCAGAGAAGCGCTTTGTTTCAATGCTACCAGTGTAACAGGAAACAGGTTTACAATTCTTTTATACTAACATCAGAGCAACACAGCCTCAAATACTCGCTTTTGGGGAAAAAACATAAACTTCATGAACAGAATGAAATAAAAATTGCCTCCTGGCCCAGATTTCTGGTTTTGTGCAGTTTCCTAAACCTGCTAATTTAGCCAGCGAACCAGAGACCTCAGAAAATTAGCCTGAGTGTCTGGAACAGGGGATTGCCAGCCACCCTGAGAAGCAGAATCTCATCCCAGGCTCCAGAGCAACCTGGCAACGTCAGTCCCCAAAGCCACCTGCTTTTGCTTTTGCTCCTCTGCAAGACAGGGATTTGTATTACTCAGCATCCCATGTACCAGTTGCATGTCGCAACTATGGAACAGAAGCAGCTCTTGAATAATTTGGGTTAGTTTTTTTTTTCTTTTTTTCTTCTTTTTAACTTGCCTTCTCTCAGAGCTTCCAGTTATTGACCTCTGAAATTTTGGGCAGAACTCAAGGGCTCTTTGACTCCAGCAAACCCACATGCACACAATGACGTTAGTCAAAAAGCACTTGCAGGTCTGGTTCCTGTGTGTGGGAAACACAGAGCCCTGAGTACCAGCCCGAGCAGTATTTATGGAGATGTCAACTCACCATGTCAAAAGAGCCTGAGATCACTAATGGTGTGATCTCGCTGCCGCTCGGTTATCCATCATGCTGTCTCCTTGCCCTGCCAGCTCACTCACATGCCCCCTGAGTGGTTTATAATGGAGAAAGCTGCTCACCGTGGGCTGTAAGCCCAAAGTGGCTCTACCTTTCCGTGGGGGGACAAATCCCTGGGTCAGAGCCGCTGGTGATCGCAGAGAAGATGAGCTGGCTGCTGGGGAGCCTCAGCGGGGTGACCAGCTGTGTGCTGTGCGGCACGTGATTTTGTTGGCTGAAAAGAGAAAACCAAACTGCTGCCGGGAAACAGCAGAGAAAACAGAGAGAGAGACAACAAGCAAACAGTCAGGGAGAAGTTGCCGCAGACGGGAACATGTTTAAACAAAGTCCGTGTCACATTTTCCAAAGGGAGTACAGACATTACTGAAGTACCACCAAACCCAGTGAGGTGTAGGTACCTCACTGTCAGCTACTAAACAGAAGGATATAGGTTCCTAAATCACTTAAAAGATAT
The DNA here is from genome assembly GCF_035582795.1 of Mycteria americana. Taxonomy (NCBI): domain Eukaryota; kingdom Metazoa; phylum Chordata; class Aves; order Ciconiiformes; family Ciconiidae; genus Mycteria; species Mycteria americana. The sequence continues at coordinate 72,367,120 of NC_134369.1, read as the reverse complement.
TTCAACATGACTTCTGGGGAACTTGGAGAGCTCAAGAAAGCTGATGGAATTACTTGTGTTGACTTCAGGAGTGATGGGGTCAGCCTGGCATCCCCTTTATCCTTTATATCTGCTTTATTTCTTAATGTTAGGAGAAATGTTTGAAAGAACAAGCTCAGTGCAGACAAAATCTGACATTAGTGCTAGTAAAGAGACCTTGGGCATATTCACTGTCACAAGAAACTCCACATGGACCACAAACTGGTCTGAACCCATCTAGAAGAGCATCATGTACCAGCAGGGCAGGGCATGGAGAGCATGTTCCCTCTGCTCACAAACAGGAGCAGACACGGCAACTTAGAATCATAGAATCATAGAATAGTTTGGGTTGGAAGGGACCTTTAGAGCTCATCTGGTCCAACCCCCTGCAATGAGCAGGGACATCTTCAACCAGATCAGGTTGCTCAGAGCCCCATCCAGCCGGACCTGGAATGTCCCCAGGGATGGGGCATCCACCACCTCTCTGGGCAACCTGGGCCAGGGTTTCACCAACTTCTTGGCAGGCTTCCTCAAGGCAGGGCTGAGAGGGAGGACGGTCCCACTGTGCTGGTGGAAGAAGACCTGCCATAATAGACGATGCAAAGAGAACTCAGCTGTGGATTGTGGCAGTTTGAGTAATAAGGCTAATCAAGAGACCATGGCACAAACGATTTGCCACAATTCCAGATGTAATGGTATTTAGCTTCTTAACTAATCTTGTTACCTTTCACAAGCAATCTCTTGCTGCTTTCAGGGAAAGTATGTATTGATCTATAGCCGCCATCAAACTGCAAATTCAATTCCATTACGAAAAGACGCAGATTGAAATATTCGCCTCCAAACGGGTAATTGCTTAAGAAACAAAATAAAAAGGTGGAAATGGTGCATCCCTTGTAGGAGTGATCTGATGGCAGGACAGCCCTTCATTGTGATGGGGCGGTCAGTCATCCTCCAGATACCCGTACGCTCCTCTGGCCATGTATCCGTGCGTCGCATAACATGGGACAGGAGACAACCCCTCAGCTTCCCCTGGAAATCCAGGTTGTCCTACTCACTTCCAGGGGATCATCCGCAGAGCGAGGCAGGGGCCAGTGTAAAGGTTGTACCAGGGCACTGAGATTAGCTGGCGGTTTTGAGTCAGGATGGCAGAGCCCAGCCAAGCTGAAGCTGGTGCTCTGGGGTCATTATGGGACTGAGGAGTCTCTGCGGCATCGTATAAAGGGATTTCGTTGAGTGGGGAGACTACACAGCAAACCTGCCTGTGTTTCTCCAGTCAGGACGTGAGTGCAAAGGAGACGCTTCTCCCAGCTGCTCCCCTGCCCTGCTGTGCTGCTGCCACTTATTGCACAAACTATTCAGACTACTGCAGGAAGTATTTCAGAAACTATTGCAACTACTGCAGAAGCTACTGGGAAACACTTGTGCTTCTCGGTAGAGATAAAACCCTTCAGTACACCGGGTACTTCAGTGCTTTACCTTCCCGAGGCTATTTACTCCCTTGCTTTTCTCATGGGAGCCTTCCCAGGCTTTGCCGGTGCCGTTGCAGGGTGGTGGCGATGGATGGCAGAAGGGACTTCTGGCTCTTGACCCGTGGGATGACAGGCGACGTAGGGGACACATCTTTGGTTCGCACGCCCTCCTGTCACAGCGGGTGCACGGTGCTGCCCCAGGGCCTGCGAGGGGGACCTTTGCAGGGACGGTGAGCACGGCTGGACCCAGGCTCTCTCCCTGCCTCCCTCCTGCTGGCTTCGGCGTTGTGGTGGCTCAGGGAGCTGTGCTCAGCCACCAGCTTGCGATGTTTTGCCTGCCCCCTTGAACACTGCCGTAACAGCTTTCAGGGGTGTCAGATAGCAGTGATACGTCTGCAAAGCAAGTCGGTGTGTGGTTAAGCAATTCCCATGATTACAGAGGAACTGTTGAAAGGCTGCAAAAGAAATATAATTATCTTAACTCTTCTTCCCTTCAAAGAATCTCACAGCAATCATCTGTGTGTCTCTTTCGGGCAGATAGTGTTTGTTTTAAGGCTACAGCCCCACCCATGACAAGGGGGAACAGAGCATCCAGGGCCCCTAAATTCTCCCTCAACCTTTGCAATCTGGTTGCAACCACAGATGAGCCCACTGGGGTTTTTTTCCTCTCCGAGTTTTGCTGCTGCAGAAGAATTAGCTGTATTTGATTTAGCAGAGATAGACAGGGCAATGGCTCAGCCTCTCTGCATCAGGAATGAGGTGTCAGGATCAGTCTCAAATGAGGCTGTGGCTGTCCTGGTTTCCCTTGCAGAGACCAAGCAAGGCTTTGTGCACCTCACTGCCGCCTGCAGCACCAGCAATTGCAATTCCCTCCTGCTTCCCCTCCGGCCGCCCTGCCCAAGCCTCCCTGCACCTCCATCCCCACCCAAAAAGCCCCTGCACTGGGTGTCTGGCTCTTGCCTTGCACCAAGTCAGATGCCTTCTGGGTGATGTTGCACCAAGCCATAACGGCGGCTTGGTCCAGGCTGGAGTGCCTCGCTCCTAGCCTCAAACACAGACACTGCTTTTAATTACTAATGAAGCCAGAGAGTAGGGCCCCTTTGCTGTCTTAGAGCTGTGTGGTGCCAGAAGATCTCAGCCAGCACATGATCTGGAGCTCTCATCAGCATGTACAAGGTGTAGCTGAGCCAGTAGAGATGATCTTCGTGGGTGACCGAATGACCTACATCATTACAGTGCTTTCTGTTTAAAATTAACTCAGCTCTAGCAGCCATATATTAGCAAATGCTTTGAACTGTGTATGAAGGAAAAAAAGAGAAAAGTGCTTTGATTTTCTAAGAGCTGGCTGGAGAAGCCTTTGAAGGAGGAGAAGAGGAAAAAAATTAATGGGCATTTATCCAAATAAACATTGAACTTCCCATTTTGTTTGCAGTACTGCACAAATCTAAATGTACTGCTGGGATTATCAAGGGGTTGATGATTCATTTATCAAAGAAACCAAACATATGTGATAATCCAGGTTTATTCTGGGATCAACTTTATTGTCATACTATTGACTATGGTCATGAAAAAAAGCCTGTGCAAAATGCAATTAGAGATTTTGTCCATTTTTATTAGATTTTGATTTACAGAGTGAAATGGCCTGCTTCAGTCCCCTGCTCTCCCTTAGCTGTGCCTCACCTCCAGCAGGTCCACAGACACCATGTTTCGGGAGCCCACAGCCACTGAAAATAGAAAGCTATGAGAAACAGTTGCCAGAAGTACAGTGTGCCATAGTAATTGGGATAAAATCATTAATGAAGCAAGCGGTGGAACAAATGTAGCACCAGGAGTAGCTGCAGCAGAACAGAAGGTGTCAGAGGTGCTATAACAAAGATTGTGCTCGCTCGGCTGATGGACGATGTGCAAGGCGCAAAGTATGTCTTTGGGGAAAGAGCAGAGCAGATGAGCAAGACCTGCTGCGCAGAAGTGCTAACTTGCAGCAATCTTGTTAGCTTGCAGAGCACGCTGCACATTTCTTGTTCTTAATATTTCCTGGTTTGGTTTCACATTCAGCTGAGCTTCCAAAAGAGTCTGAAGATCTTAAAAGAACACATTTTTGAGACTTTACATAGGGCTTACCTTCTTCAACGAAGGTTTCATTTTGGTCTTAACCATGCTGGCCAGAACCGTTCAACCAAGTCTGCCTAAGGAGCTGTTTCAATGCAACACAAAAATGGGGCATCATTTTGCCCAAGTGGCAAAGTAATTGCCCTGAACTGGCAAACAAAAAATTATTTTGGTAAGCTTGAGCCGATCTGCCTGTGCCACAACCTCACCAGGATAATTTCAGAAGTCAAACTAGGAGAGCGTGATGTGAGATGCTAGTTGATGGATGGAGTCAGCGCGGGTCCAGGTGTCTGGAGCCATGCATTCTTACTGCCCTTGGTCCCCACTGGCTTGGGCATCTCTGTAGCACTCAATGGGCTCCTAGAAGAGGATATAAGGCAGAAGCTCACCACTGGATTCCTTTTTAACTATTTGCAAACCATTTCCAAACTGGCTCATGTGTTTGGGGAAGTGGGTTGTGCCTTTTGCCAGTGTCCAGAGTTGCTCCTTGGTATGTCAAGGTCTACGCACTAAGGCAAAGGCCTTTTGGTCTACAGCAGCAGTAAGAGATATGAGCTCTCTCCACCTTCTTATCCATCTGCCGTCTGGAAGGGTAAGGCTGGATAATGGTGGTACTTTGCAAAACTCACGTGCGGTGCATGGACGTCAGGCCTGAATGGGCAGTGCGCTGTCAGGCTCAGATGTAGCCAAAGTCATCGGTCAAGCCGGCATGCCTGGCAGAATTGTGTGGCTGCAGCTGACACACCACTTAACTGGCTTTTCATGGGAACCAGCTGTTACGAACAGGAACTCTTATGAATCTCCAAAGAACAGGAGACAAAACACCTTTTCTTGGCATAACCTGACCTCTAACTGTTGGAGATGACTCTCCACTGCTGGCTCCTGGCACACTGGGACCACCTGCCCCTCCTCTGCGTTCACGTGTGCGCCCATGGAAGGGACTGGCTGCTGCTTACAGGTTTCCCTGGGACTGTGCTGGTAGAAATCGGAGTGTCTCTGAACACGGCCTGTGTGCGCAGCCTGCAGAGCTGCACGTGGAGAAAAAGATCCAAATCTGTGCTTGGTGGGAGCCCCCCCCCACAGACGAGTGATTGCCTGACCTGACAAATCTGGGTGCTGTCCTGGGGTCCACATGGACAAGTTAACCCTAACCATGAAAAACTGCCTGGAGTAAGCCTACAGCCTCGCCTACCACATTGAAATTCCACATTTATTATTGCTTCGGAGTGATGGATTTAACAAACCATGTTTAGAAGCACATCCTTTTCCCACTGCCCTGACTGCATTCTCCACTTGCTCTTGTCTGGTACCTTAATGCTCTCCAAGAGACTTACCTGGCTGTGCTCCTCAGCACTGGGGAGCTGGCAAACATTTACGGTGACAGTGGAGTCAAACCTCACTCCCTAGCTGGAGAAAGCTTTTTGGAAAGACACAGAGCAGCCTCCTGCATGTACAATAAATATGAAACGTCCCTTACAGTCCCAAAGGGACAGGAGCTTCACTCCCCTAAGGATTTAAAAAGGTACCCACATAGGACAACGCAAGGTGAGACTCGGGATAAAATCCCACCAGCCTCACTCCTCTGAGCGATCTCAGCCTCTTCCATCATGTGTCTGGTTACAAATTCTCCTTGACTTTCTGCAGTGGATTGTACAGAAATGTGTGGTTAATCAAATGAATCCTACTGGATTTCTTGCTTGGTTAGGGGAAATAAATATTTACAAAGGCAAAAAACCATAGCTGGCTTGAAGAAACCAGAGATTGCAAGTTGTATTTGCTGGAGGCTGATGGCAGTTTGTTTTCAAATAGCAAAACCTGCCTTAGGCTTGACCACAAAAAGCAATAAAAACTTCATTTTTGAGGGGAGGAAAAGAGAAATAGTATTTTTTAAAGCCTTCCACAGTTCTTCTCCTGAATAACCTTTCCTTTACACAGAACAGAAAATGTTGTTTGTTTTTCTCCTTCTCTTATTCAGAGCTTCATCTTTAGGTGCCTTGTAACCCCATTAGATCTCCCTTGCTAGGGGTAGGTTGGTTACAGGCATCTAAGCCTGCTTGGTAATGTAGATGAATTAGTTGCCAAAATATATAAATGATTCATCTGCTTAAAAAATAAGAACCTGTAAATCGGGATTCACCACTTCTCTGCATCTCTTACTATTTCAAAGCTGCCTCTTAGAGGAAGAAAACAGCCAGAGGTGCTGTGTTTCTGGAAGAAAAACCTTGGTGACCATAGTGACCATACCAGACACTGAGGGTAGCAGGCACTTGGGGAAGGGACTCTCAGGAGCAACATTGGAAAAGCAACACAACTGTTTCTCACTCATTACACCTGAATTTATGTGTGCGGTGCCCAGACCTGCCCCACTGCCACAGTCCCACCATCAGGTGTGGACAGGGATGAAGTTTGTCCTCTCCAGCCCTTTTTGTAGCTGGTGAACAGAAGTCAAACAGTGATGAGAAGCACTTTTTTTTTGCCAGGGAGAAGAGTCCACCTTGTGTGGGCAGGACACTGAGCAGCAAATTAAAAAGAGTCATTCTGAAATTTCTTTCTGATTCATTTTATTTTGAAATGAAAAAAAAAAAGGTTTCTGGAGGTTTTGCAAATCAGACATGGAGGGGGGACCTTGTATTCCCTCAGTAAGTGTCATCTCAGTGTTCTGCATTTAGAATCATAGAATCATAGAATGGTTTGGGTTGGAAGGCACCTTAAAGATCATCTAGTTCCAACCCCCCTGCCATGAGCAGCGACATCTTCAACTAGATCAGGTTGCTCAAAGCCCCATCCAGCCTGGCCTTGAACACTTCCAGGGATGGGACATCCACAGCTTCTCTGGGCAACCTCTTCCAGTGCCTCACCATCCTCAGAGTGAAAAATTTCTTGCTTTAATCTAATCTAAATCTCCCCTCTTTCAGTTTAAAGCCATGACCCCTTGTCCTATCACTACACGCCTTTGTAAAAAGTCCCTCTCCAGCTTTCCTGTAGGCCCCTTCAGGTACTGGCAGGCTGCTGTAAGGTCTCCCCCCAGCCTTCTCTTCTCCAGGCTGAACAATCCCATCAGCCTGTCTTCACAGGAGAGGTGCTCCATCCCTCTGATCATCTTCGTGGCCCTCCTCTGGACTCGCTCCAACAGGTCCATGTCCTTCTTATGCTGGGGGCCCCAGAGCTGGACGCAGCACTGCAGGTTGGGTCTCACGAGAGCAGAGCAGAGGGGCAGAACCCCCTCCCTCGACTTGCTGGCCACACTTCTTGTGATGCAGCCCAGGATACAGTTGGCTTTCTGGGTTGCAAGCACACATTGCTGGGTCACGTTGAGCTTCTCATCAACCAACACCCCCAAGTCCTTCTCCTCAGGGCTGCTCTCAATCCATTCTCTGCCCAGCCTGTATTTGTGCTTGGGATTGCCCCGACCCATGTGCAGGACCTTGCACTTGGTCTTATAGCAAAATAGCAAATATGAATAGCAAAAAGAGCAAAAGCTCATACAAAACTAAATGTACGTCAGGCTGAACGTGTGCCCGCTCAGAGGCCGGTGTGGTTCACTTTGACTGGTTCAGAAAGGTCTCAGCTGTATTGCAAAATGGCAAAATAAAGCTGAGTGTGAGCTACGTTTGCCAAGTGTGCTGGTGGTGTTTCATCAGCACTTTAGAAAAACAGTTTGTAAAAAGACTGTCCCCCGTCTTTAACAAAGAGTAGAGGCTTTTTAACAGTTAAAATAAGGGATTTATCTGTGCACTACAGGGGCTAGCGCATGACAAGGGGTCCAATTAGGTGCTTGCAGAGGAAGAGTCCAAATGAAGTACTAATCTTGCTGAAATAAAGGGGAATTTCATTCCTGGCTTCATGTAGGAAAGAGGCTCATCCAATCTGTTGCAGGACTTGTCTGCATCAGGGCTCAACTATGCACTGACCATTCCTACTTCCAACATTTGGCACTAATGAAATATTCAGAGCTTTACAAGCAGGACAATAAAATGATCTAAGGGAAGTTTCAGGGTCTGAGTCCATGCATGAATGGTTCATTCACCAGTCATCTGGTTTTGTTTTCCTTCTACCCTAAGTTTAAGCAGGGATGGAATAAATTTATTATGAAGTTTGTGCTGTCCAATATTCTCAGTAATTTGGTTTGCCAGGTGGAAGCATCCAAGTCATTAATCATCTGTTTTGTACTTGGTACTCTTTTAATATTTAACAACAGAAGAATGCATTTGTTTGTTTACCAAAGTCAGGGACAAATAAGCTGTGATATCAATTCAATCTAGACAAGAATAATGAAAACATCTTTTAAAACAGTACTTTAAAAAGGAGTCTGTTTCTCTAAACATAGAAGAGGCACAAGGTAGCCGGCATAAATCAAGTCAGACTAAAGGTTCAGAAATGAGAAGAGCAAGTAAGAGAACAGCACTTTTCACTTTGCACTGCTAATGCCCACAACAGCTTTCTCTAAGCCTGAAAGCGGTGTATTTCTTTATGATTGCGTTGAGATGATATTGCCTGCTTGGGTTGGGTTTGTTGCAAGAGCTTTGCAACAGCCCCGGCTGCACAAATAGCAGCTCTGGGGAGAGGGTCCATAGTTGCCTCGGTACCAGCAACCATATCCCTCCATTGGGGGTCCCGGGAGGTGAAACACCCAACAGCAATGGTCTCCTCCGCCCAGAGAGGAGGGCAGCAAGCAAGGGATCACCGTGCAGCAATTCAAAGCTGTGCACTGTTCCACTGTGTCCTCCAGCAAGCTGCTAACCCCCTTGTAGCCTGCACAGAGCCTGCTTCCTCAGAGGAGAGAAAGGGCATACTCTTATCTCCTTAATTAGAGAGTGAAATCCCGCTCTTCTCTTGCAAGAAGCAGCCAGGATGCAGGAAGGCTTTGAAGAGCTGTTTTGTTCTTGCTGCCCTTTATTCAAGGAAGAACCTTGAAAATCCCAGCAAATCATGTAGGATCAGACCAAATAATGTTGGCCCATCAAAAATGCTGTTGCATAAATAGCTGATGCTTGCAATGATCGGTCCTTCGGCCCTGCAGAGCTACAGCTTCTGTGGTTATGTTTGTGCACACCGAGTTTGGTCCTTCAAGGCACCTGTTTGAGTGTTGTGTTGAATCTGGGCCTTCACTCTGGTTCATCTGAGGACAACCTGTGCACAGATTTGAAATGAACCCACAGCTCATGTTTAATTAGCTGAGCTCCAGACTTCATTATGGATTAGAAATTCAAGCCAAGCCCATCAAGAAGTGTTTGAGAGAACACACACTGATGTATAGGCTAGCAGTAAAATTAGTAACACCTTCCAAATCTGATAGCAAACCTGGGGAGGCATGAAGGACACCACCAGATTTTACTGCTTATTAGTGACTGCATGGAAATGGCCCCACTGTCTCACAGTCCTTCAGATGCTGTGTGGGCACTGGGTGGAGGGTGTGCATCAGCGTGCAAGGAGATGGTCCCGCAGGTGCCAAAATACCATCCCATCAGTGCAACGCCAGGGTAGACACACTGGGCTGGTAACAGGGATGAGGTGAAACCAGACATCTGCAATGCCCAACCCAGCAGCTGCTGCAAATCCTGCTGCCCAGAGAGAATGGGTGCATGTGCTAGACTGGCCCTCCTCTTGCTTTAACTAGGGAAAATAAACCAAGTTATAACTTATATGCCCCTGTACGCACATAGATAGGTAGCACTGGCTGCTGACATTTTGGTGTCAGGGAAACAGTTTTCACTGGTGATTATTTTTTCCCTTTGTGTCTTCTTTGGGGAGGCTGCCCTGGGGGAGCCCAGCAGCCAGGTAAGGGCTATTCTGCCATGAGAGCTCTGCTGGGGAGAACATGTCTCAGGGGAGAACATCTGATCTCTCCAAAGGAGACATTTTTTGTCCTGGGGGAAGGGGGAAGGAATGTAATAAAAATGTGAGAATACAATTAACATGATAGGTTGTACTGCAGGGAACACGTCCAGAAAACAAGAGAGCAGACTACCCCTGGTAGCGTTAAATGAGGCAAGAAACAGGGGCATTTAATGTTCTTCACTTCAAATTAAAATCCCCAGGAAGAACAATGATAATTCCTTAATTCATCATTAAACTATCCTAAATATTCCCAGTCCTTCTATTTTGTTCTTTCTCTAGCAGATTTTTTGTCATATTAGCAGCCGCATGAGTTATTATATACTATTTGGAAGCCTTGATTTAAAAATCTCTATGTAATTAGTCCCTGAAAGTTCCATTTTTTTGCCATCATTTGTATGGATGGAGTAAATGACTCATCTTAGCTCTTTCTGTAAAAATATTCACTGTGGGTGCTCTCCCCGAAATCAGAAACCTTAGCCAGTACAAAGGCAATAAAAGGCAGGAGGAGTGGGGAAAACATTTCAAAATAAAACTCACTTTGAGAAAAAACAGATGAAGCTGACCATAGATATTACCCTCAATTTCTGTATTTTGAACAGTTGATTAAGACATAGACAAATGAATTGAACTTGTCGAGCTACTATGTAAATCTCTCAGATTTATGTAGAAAGATAGATTTGCCCATTCTCCCTATTAGGAGAAAAGCTTCTTCTGATGAAATAGGCCGCCTGCTGCCACAATGCTAATCCTCTCCGTGGGTTTTGACCCGTAAGCACAGGGCAACTGCATCAAAAACTGCCATTGAAAATGGTATTTTTACCTTTCCCTGCTCACCCATGCTGCAGGCTTTCCTCAGTGCAGGGAATGATGATGCTGTGGATGAAACAAACCTGGCCAAAAAATTCTTTCTTTTCTAACAAAATAAAATATGTGTTTCCCGGTGTTCCCAGATGTGCTGGAGGCACCACGGTGGTGGGAGCAGTGGGGGTGAAGGAGGAGGTCCGAGTGCCTCTGCCGGTCCCCTGCGCTTGGGTGCCTTGAAGAAGAGCCGAAACATGTGACATGTGACATCCCTGGGCAAGAGATTGCTCTCCATCCAGGACAGGGGACACCAGTTCCCCTCCACTCCATGGTGGCTGGGGTAGAAAGGGGCTCTCAGGGGCTTTGACAGGGCTGCTCGCAGCCTCCAGCCGATGGGCACGGCTGCACGAGAAATCCCGAATGAGGGACCCCGGGGACCTGCTCATTTTAGTCATTTAGAGCCGGGAGAGGTTTATTGTACCCCAAGAGCCCCAAAGCCCTGGGGACTATGGCTGAACTGGGAATGAGCAAACTCAGTCCATTTTGTTTGAAACTTCCTACAGGAGAGAGAAATATGGAAAAAGTTCGGAAATTTCCAAAACTCTGGAAATTGCAAATGCTGACCCACAGTCAGAAACAGCCATACAATACAGGCAAATGCCATCCTCACCATCTTCCCCTTCATTTCAATTATACCTCCCAGAGCTGGAGAACAGATTATGGTTCCCATATCACACACACTTTCTTCGTTTCAGTGGGAAACCAATGACCAGTAATCCTGTCGCTATCTGCGCATCCTATTATGGTAACGAACAGAAGTCATCAAATTATAATACTCTTAATCACACTAAATAATGCCTCGCGCTACAAGTTGCCCCATTAAAATCAATGGCCTATTTGTAGAGTGGAGAAGATCTCAGTGTGAGTAATGACATTAAAATCCCTCCCTGGCTGGGAATAAAATTTAAAACTCCCTGGTGTCTCCCAATCTACCTAACAAACAACAGGGGAAAGGTATTGACTGTTAACGTATCCATGTATATGATGTCTGTTTGTAAAATAGAGTTGTGACTCAAATTCAGCAGATGAGGAGCATTTAATAAGAAGGGACGCTCGCCTATGTCAACCTTATTGATTGGGGGCACAATGGTGTCTCCTGCTGACAAAGTAAATTATTTACTCAGCCACGGCAGCTAGAAGAAAGCTCATGCAGCCTGTTCGATTTCAACTGGTTTTTAATTTTCCTTGGGGTAGAGGGAAAGCACAACGCGACTGGGCGGTCTCAGGGAGAAGGAAACAGCGTAATGGCAGATCCCAGTGATAAGGCACTTACCTTTCCTACAAATGAAAAAGAAATCACCAAGAGCTCAGCTTGAAACCCAGCATTTTGGCAAAGCAGTCCCTCGACACCCATGGAGGTTGGGAAGGGCTGACTGCTGTCAAGCCAAGGCCAGACATTGCCCCCAGCCAAGAGAGAAAGACCAGGCTATTTCATCACTAAAAGTTCCCAGAGAAGCCTACCCATTTAGACACACACACATACGCATGCACACACATATTTTCCCACCCTGCTTAAACAAAACAGACACAGGAGAGCAGCTCATAAGGGCCAAAGAACTGTGAATGCCAAATCCTAGGAAAAACTGGGGGGGGGGAATCTTCCAAACTCTGGTGTTGGGGGTTTGGGTTTTTTTGGTTTGGTTTTGTTTTGTTTTGTTTTGTTTTTAATTGGATTTAATTGTAGGGTCACAAAGGGTCACAAAGTTCAAGGGAATTACAGCTTGAAGCGCACAATGGTTTCGGGAGGGATTGCCCCTTCGTCCTGTGCAAGCAGCACCTACCACCATGCAGGTTCCTGGGGTCTCCAGCATCACGGGGGATGCTCAGCTGCATCACAGGTCACCAGGGCTGGGCTGGGGGGCTGCGAGGTGGTAGGAAACAAATGGTGCCAGACGACAGTAATGCCTTTTCATTATCCTAAAAGCTTAGGAAACTAATTCAAAAACCAAAGAGGGTTAAACAGGATTAGAATCATTCTTCTCTTCTGAATGCAGCTAAGAATAATCGAATTGTTATTCAAAACAGGGAGTGGATAGTGTTTAATATATCAAGCATGCTCTTCACGAGGGTTTTTACCTCCCACATGCACTAATCTCTTGGCTATCAAGCTCACTGCCACTTCTGTTTAAGAGCATCCGAGGTGGAACGTGGGAGACCTCGCTCCTCGGGGAGGGGACCTGCCACCAGCACGGCAAAGCCACAGGGCCAAGGTGGAAAGGAATACGTGAATGCAGCGTGCACGGGGCAGCCACAGATTTGCTCCGGTGTGCAAGCAATAAGGCTATTCACTGAGTTTCTGTTGTATTAAACGTAAGGAGCTTTTTGTTTGTTAGTTATATCTGTGTACAAGATGCACCTCACAGCCCCGTCTGCTCTGTCAGACTTCGGGGAAGCTTCAAGGAGAGGAAATAACCATTTCCAAACCTGCCCTCCCTTTCCAAAGAAATCAGCTCTCAAATCAGCACATAAAACAATAAATCTGATTCTCATCTGCAATGCTCAGGACACCTCATGCCTGTGACTGCCTTGATTTTGAAGTAGTACCCATGTTTTTGAAAACCTACTGAAAAAATATGGAGGCAGATGTGTTTGTAGCGCATCAGGCCCCACATAAAGGGCTCACGCTGGAAGAGGGACTGGATAAAATTCCAGCTGAAAACCACAATTGGTGTTTGTTCCTCTTTCTTTCCTGTCTACATTTTTCACTAAAGGACTCACTGTTGTGGCCTGAAGCATCTACAAGGAGTTAGGACAAATAAACATTGGAGAGCAGGTTGCAAAGTATATGTCTTCATGAAGACGAACGCTAAAGCATGGCAGCAGTCCCCACAGGGTATCTGCTCGTACATTTGTGCCAGGGGAGTTCAGCATCATTTACTATTCAGACCTTCTGGCTTTGCCCACAACAGAAGGGAATCCCGCAGCTCCTGGTCAGTACAAGAGTGAGTCAAGTCTTCTCAAGCTGTACATTATAAAGGTTGCACGTGAGATGTAACTCCATCATTTCCCTGGACTCAAGTCCAGTGACTCAGAGAGTCACTGAATGTCTCTACCTCTCAATTCCTCCAGCAGTTAAAGACTTTCATAATTCTTCTTGTGAAGTTAGTTTGAAAAGAGGAAAGATGATACTATCTCACAAGGCATTAGAGTAGTGTTCTCCTGAAAACAGGTAGACAATGTTGCTCATGGTGATTGGGACCTTGTTTTGCAAAATACATTGGGTCCTGCAAATATCGTCTGCCCAAATATGTGCTTTAAAACGTGTACATTTCCTTTAGTGGTACAAAAGAAAATCAGTCTCTCCAGATCTGGGTCATAGACCCAAGGCAGGGCTGGGAAAAGTGGTCAAACATCAGCTCCCCAAATTCCTTGACTGCTGTGTTCATGCAGTCCATTAACCTCCTAGCAGCATGACCTCTGAGGACCTCCATGAAATGGGCTTTTCTGCACAACACTGTCCATGCATTTGGCATGAAGAGGTTTAGACCTGGATCTTCAAGGCAACTGATGGGCAAGGTGAGTCTTTCCAAGGAATCCCACTCCCATTTGATGAATCAAATAAACATCTAGCTCTGACTATGCTGTCCCAGCAGCTGCAAGTCATCTTTAATTTCAGAACAGGGGACTGGGTTTATTGTAGGAAAGGGATTGGGTATTACTATAGAAACAAGTAGAGGAAGGTCGCTGCTGGACCTTATTGGACTTCTTTTTTATGGAAGAGTGAGTTTGGCCTGGCAGTATTGGTTTCTTTCCTATTGAAGCACAATCTCAGCATGCCCTTTCACAGCCCTGTGGAAATAGTTAGGCACAGAAAACTTTCTAATTCTGAACCTGGCGATTTTCCCTGAGAGATTGCTTATAGCTGGCCATAAAACTACACGCTGATCTCTGCAGGGCATTTTTCTGGGGGAAAAAAAAAAAGGAACCAAGACAACCAGTGAGATACCAGGCAGACTGATTGTGAATGTCATCTTCTTTGGCCTAAGCACTGGTTAATTTGAAGTCACTGAAAAAAACTCCCCAAAATTTCTTGGTGTTAGCTGTACAAGCATGTAAATGCTGTTTCTTGTTAAAAATTTATAGTGAAAAAATATTAGTATTTGGGTTTGATTGTTCACAGTGTGGAGCCCCTGAGTTCTTGGCTTAAGTCTCAAACCCTTTAGCAGAGTCAACTTCTCACTCTAACATGTGCTTTATTGGCGAAATAATGAGCTCAAATTAAAATATTCCAACCTGAAGGACATGCAGAGCTATTCTCTCCCTCTTCCTCCTCCCTCATGTTCATCTCCCTCTCTGCAGCACCATTTCGGGTGGATGAGCACAGCCCTGATCAGTCACTCGCACGTCTTGCTGCTCCCCGCCACGTTGCTCTGCTCCTTGGCCGAGGCAGACCCTCGGGCGTGGGGCAGACCTGGGTCTCCCCAGGTCCTGCCCTTTGGGTCTCAGAAGCCGGCTCATTTTCTAGACACATAATGCTGGTAATGATGCACTGGCCATGCCCTCTCCTTGCTCTTCCAAAGGGGGACAATGTAACTCGTAATTCCCGACACAAGTCTGGTCTCCCAGGGTGCCGGGAGCTAACTCACTCTGCAACGCATGCTGCTGCAAAAGCTGGGCGGCTGCTGAGCCTTTTGGCACATCCTTATGCTTTTTGTTGAAAACAGCAAATAATGAGACAGATTTTAGTCAATGGGCATGCACTAATTGACATCAGTTGTGTTGTAATTGGTAGAGAAGAAAGTACATGGTTAGTAACATTCAAAGAAAAAAGAGGCCTAGATTTTTCTGGCCTTTTCTAAATGATAAAGCTCTCTTCCTCTTTGAACCTGACAAAAAGGAGCTGCAGAACTGGAGAAGAAGCACTTTGTGAGAGATAAAAAAATTACAGCCCTAAATGCTAACCTGGTGATTTTTCATTTGAATCCGTGCATTATCAGTGGAGCTCAACCCTCATGAAAGCAGGTTTGGATTATAAATAGGGCTCAACGGGAGTTTTCAAAAGCACCTTTTTCAGTGGATAGTATCTGCCAAAACCAGAGCCTTTTCCAGGAACATATGAGTTTTGACAAGTTCCAGGTGTGAAGCGAGGACAGGCGTTAGCCTGGCAGCTGACACATTTGCCAATAGATGGGAAACGTTTTCAAGTTGCAGCTCGACCTGATTCATACTGAAAACTTGGACTTGACTTGCTCTTGTCATGGAAAGACCAAGCTGCTGCCTGCTCTGGTGCGAGTCCTGCACCCTGTAAGAAGGCTTTAACATCTCCATTGGTTGTCTCCCTAAAGAACAGGAAAGGTTTTGTAACACTGAACTCCTCACAGCCGTAAAACCCCGTTTCCTCCCCGCTCCTTCCCCCCCAAAACACTGATGCTGACAATTTCCCTGCATCTCTCGCCAGCACTACCTTTGACTTCGGGACACACACAGACTATTTTAAAACAAAGCATCTAAGATAGCTTTAGTTTCAACCTCTTTTCAATAATATAAAATTGAACATAATATAAATAGGCTCTTTTTCCCTAACCCGTCCTAGGCTCCAAAGATAATCTTCTTATGAATTCAGGGTCAGACGGAGGCCGGAAAACAGCTGACCAGAAAATAGTGATAAAATATTCTTAACTTCCACCCCAGTTCTGCAGAAGTTTTTAAAGAGCATATGCCTGATAATGCTGATGTGTCACTGAGTGACATGTGACAATGTCTAAGAGAGGCAGGGGGTTTTGGTGGGGTTTTTTTTGGTCCTGAGGGATGTGCAGTTGTTTCTTGCTCCCATAGGATGGACATTCTCAATGTCTAGAAGCACCTTTTTAATCCATACCCTTAAAGAGAAGGCAAATTGGTGAATGAATTTGTTTCTTTTCTTGTTTTACAGGGAACAGCTTCAAAAGAAAGCACATGCAGCACTTTCACATGGAATTCAGGTCAGGCATGCAAAGACATTCATCAGATGATGGGTTTCTCTGTCTGACATCAGAGAAATTGCACAGGGTTTTTGACTCGATCATGTTAGACCTTTGCTATTTTTGGGAACAAAGGAGAAGCCTTATCTTCTGCTACGTATACCTTCCCCTGTCCCCATTGGTGTCATTCATGTAAAACAGAAAAAATTGCATCTTGCTGCTGCCAGATGCCAAGGAATTCAGCAAAAATAAGGGGTAGGAATGGGAATGTGACAAACAGGCTGTGTTTCAAGACCCCACTCATCTTTTGTACATCTTTTATATTTGTGTTGCTGTGGCACAAGAGTTACGTGAGTGCTGCTCATGTCCAGGAGGAGAGGATCCTTCTCAAGCTGTGGTGGCGGATGGAGCATGGAGAAAAGCAGTGAACATCCCTCACACTTACATCCCTGGAGCAGGATGTGTTGAAGCCTGGGTTTTTTTAACTTCCAGCATCTTTAGCACTACTTTTTTTTGGCAAACATGCCCTCCACAGTCTCCCAGACAGAGAGGAGCATAGCTGATCCCGCCTTGGGGTTTGCTCGCTGAAACAGCTTAACAGTTCCCCCTTGAGGAGGAAATTCACTTTGCTCCTCAAACGTTGCTCACCTGCTGACAAGCTTCCTTTGGGGAGAAACCTGGGAGTTTCCACAATGAGAAGAGCAGCAGCTGTGGCACCTCAGGGCTGTCTGGAGTGTGACTGCATACTCAGAGCAATGTAATCACCTGCACATCCCCATGGGCAATCCAAAGACTCCTGTGACACGGACACGGATGTGGGTGCCTGCACAGGGACCCTGCACTGTCCCATGGCCCCTCACCCTGCTTAGCTGGGGGATCCTTTAGAAAAAAAACACCACTGCAAGTCCATCTATTACTGCAAGAAACCATCAAGGTGTGAGCAAAATCTGGTGATCAGAGGCATTAAATCAGTTGCCAGATCTAAAACAGCCATCGGGATGGCCATGCCTCTCTGGGAAACAAGTATCATTTGGGATTGTCCATATCATCACTGGGATTATCCACATCGCCTCCACCACTGAAGCCCGCTGGGACAGAGCCTGTGCGTGCTGAAGACTTGAGGCCAGAGACTATGTTGATCCATGCTCTTGCAGCTCTTGCTGGTGCCACGGAGAGTTGGTGCTGAGAGCAACACTGGTGGGTTATCACCACGTTGGTTAGCCTGGATGAGAAGACAACTATGGTATTAACACAAGCAACCCACTGGTTTCATGCAGCTGTACGGTTTTGGAGGCAGAAGGAGACGGAGTATACGTGGACAGTGCTCTGCGGTACGTATGGGACATCCAGCCAGTGTCCCTCTGCTTCCAGATCCTTCACCCTCGCAGTGGGTTTGGCTGAAACACCCCAGCAGGTGGGGGCAGAGGGGGCAAACCCAGGAGTCTGCATTTCAGGGAAAAGTTGTTTTCCCCTGAGAGCTTTTGTAGCTAAACTGTATTGTTCAGTAAAGATTAAAATGTTTTGTGGGAACATGTCAATTCTGACACCGCTTCTAAAGAAAGGAGTCGAAATGAATCATTTCAGCTCCCTCATTTTGATAAAGCTAAAATGTGTCAATAATAGTGAAATGTTTTGATAATCTCCAAAACACTCCTTTGGATAAAACTGAAAATGTTTTGACTCTCCTAGCAAGGATACATGCAGATGTTATTCTTGTGTGCCTTTTGCCTATTTGTTTTTACCAACCTCCAATGTGCTCTTCTCGCTTTCTTATCCTCGCACCATTGAATTCCACAGATCACTCAAGAAATCCAAATGTATATCAAAATTCCCTAAAAAAAGAATGTGTTTTGGAGTAGTTTACTGTGTATTCCCTTTTGCTGACTGTGACTGCTCCAGCGTCCCAGAGTTCACACCATGCAGTGAGCGGGAGCCAAGGGTACTGAGCAGTGAAGAAATTCAGACTTTTTGGAGACCGAAGCTCAGTATGGTCAATACAGAATAAGTGTACATGGGTTAGCAGTGTTAATTCGTGATCACAAGGAAATGAAACAATGCCATCCCTGTATTTAATTGACAAAAGCATTCCTATCATCTAGGATGAGACCTTAATGAGCCTTTTTGCTCTGGCTGTCCTTGCTCCTAATGCAGGAGGCTCTCAAAATGCTCCATCTCCTTGCTGAGAGCAGGGCTGCAGCCTCACAATCTGCATGGAGGGATGGCTCATCCAGAGCTGCTTTGGCCCCAAAAAAGGCCTTGATGTGAATGGAAACTCAGTCTGCACTCCTCTGAGGCTTGGCAGGAGCAATGGTGCCTACTTCAACCTTGTCCATGAGGTAGTCCAGACCCTATTTATGCTTCGCTTCTCTTCTCTTCTCTTCTCTTCTCTTCTCTTCTCTTCTCTTCTCTTCTCTTCTCTTCTCTTCTCTTCTCTTCTCTTCTCTTCTCTTCTCTTCTCTTCTCTTCTCTTCTCTTCTCTTCTCTTCTCCTCTCCTCTCCTCTCCTCTCCTCTCCTCTCCTCTCCTCTCCTCTCCTCTCCTCTCCTCTCCTCGCCTCTCCTCCCTTCCCTTCTCTTCTCTTCTCTTCTCTTCTCTTCTCTTCTCTTCTCTTCTCTTCTCTTCTCTTCTCTTCTCTTCGCCTCGCCTCGCCTCGCCTCGCCTCGCCTCGCCTCGCCTCTCCTCTCCTCTCCTCTCCTCTCCTCTCCTCTCCTCTCCTCTCCTCTCCTCTCTTCCCTTCTTTTCTCTTCTCTTCTCTCTCTTTCTCCCTGCATAGCAAACATTGTCCAACATATGTGCATGGGATCAGTCATTTCTTGTCTCCAAAATTTCATCTGAAAAAAGCTCAATAGATTATTAAAATGGATGCTATCTTCCTTTCTTTACCTCCTGGCTGCTATAACAGGGGCCCTGCCTATGTATTTATACAAGCTCAGCAAAGCCAGTAGGAATTTTTTCAGTAAATAAATCAAATCTAAGCTGCTGCTGTTCTAAAAATACTTGTTTAATAAAATTCTATTATTGTTCCCCTTATATTCAGATTTTAGAAGTAATTTTCATTCACTGTTTTGTAGCAAATGTCCTGCTTGTTTGCCATCTATCTGGGAAAGTGGTCTGATTTTGAGCTTCAGTGGCCCCTCAGTGGTACCTAGCTTTTCTCTTCTCTTTGGAGAGGGAGCTGAAGCGTTGTCAGTGGTAACAAGGGCAAAGAGAAATGATAATCTTTAGGTTTGATTTAGAGAGTAATTTTAAAGAAATTCCCTTAATTTAAGCATAGGCTTGAGTCAGGAAAGCCATTAATTCAATACATGCATAGCTTGAGTTTGAGTGCTACCAAAATATACACATGTGTATGCACATGCACAGAAAGCCCCGTTCATAAAAAGAGAACAAGCTGTGAAGCACTTCAATGTAAACCTACTTTTAAAAAATGCTCTAATAAGTATATTATATCCTTATGTGCAATGATGAATTCATGTCTTTGCTTAACATCGGGCACTTGGCTGAATGGCATCTTTAATCATTTGTAAAACCAAAATATTCACCCAGGCCCTTACGGCCTCGAGCACACAAATCCCTTTGAACCTGCTGCCTTTGCAGCTAACACATTGACAGTTTCTGAGCGTGCAACATCACAAGGCCCAAAATTTGGTGTACACTTCAAGCTTCTAAAAGCTGTAGAAAAACAGCTTTGAGGTGCTTAGAGACATGGTGTAGTGGTGGTTTTGGCAGTGTTAGGTTTATGGTTGGACTCGATGATCTTAAAGGTCTTTTCCAACCTATACGATTCTGTGATTCTGTGATTCTGTGAAAACCAGGTGCAAAGAGGTTGCAGGATCAGGTTGTTTCTCTTGGTGTTTTCTGACTGAGCCACAGTGGATGCACGGTGGCATTTTCATCACATTTTTTCCTCCCAGTTGTCGTGGTTTAGCCCCAGCCGGCAGCTAAGCACCACGCAGCCGCTCACTCACTCCCCCCCGGTGGGAGGGGGGAGAGAATCGGAAGAGCAAAAGTGAGAAAACTCGAGGGTTGAGATAAAGACAGTTTAATAGGGAAAGCAAAAGCCATGCACGCAAGCAAAGCAAAACAAGGAATTCATTCCCTCCTTCCCATGGGCAGGCCGGTGTTCAGCCATCTCCAGGACAGCAGGGCTCCATCACGCCTAACGGTGACTTGGGAAGACAAACGCCATCACTCCGAATGTCCCCCCTTCCTTCTTCTTCCCCAGCTTTATATACTGAGCATGACGCCGTATGGTATGGAATAGCCCTTTGGTCAGTTTGGATCAGCTGTCCTGGCTGTGCCCCCTCCCAGCTTCTTCTGCACCTGGCAGAGCACGGGAAGCTGAAAAGTCCTTGACCAGTGCAGCAACAACTCAAACATCTCTGTGTTATCAACACTGTCCAAAACACAGCCCCATACCAGCCACTATAAAGAAAATTAACTCTATCATCTCAGCTGAAACCAGGACACCAGTAAATGGAGATTAGCTAGTTGCAGCATTTTTTCCTGCTGTTCCAGCTAGGAAAGTCAGGCATACTTTACTGAACATTGATAGGTGCCATATCAATGCCACGCCTAGCATTGATAAGTGCCATAGAAAAAAGACAATAGGCCAGTTAATTTATCGTGACATTTGTTTCATGATCGCGCCACTGGTTTTTGGATGTTTTACAAAAGAATTTGTGCTCAGGTAAACAAGTGGTTTGCTGGTGACTGGATTTCTTTCCCCTTGGGCTCATTGGTAAAGAGGGATTGTTTGCATGAGTGTGGCTTTAATTAATATTTTGTAACATGCTGAGATGCAATTGCGTAACACTGGTTTTAAAGACATTAGTTCCTAAAGAAAGAATGGAAAAGCCATCACTGTAGGACTTTTTTTTAAACAACTTCTCTAATTAAGAAACCTGCTGAGCAAAGCGTACAAACACATGATTAAGTCCATCTGTATTCAGCCAGGCACATAAGCACATGCATAAAGTTTGGCACGTGCTTTACTCAAGAGGAATTGTCTGATGAATTGGGACCTAAAAGAAAGCAGGGGAGATACACTATGCTCTTCTCTTAATGATGCAGTATTTTACATTCTAGTAACCAGCTATTTCACAATATTAATTTTTTCCCCCTTTCTTTTTCCCTTGAAAACACCTCGACATAGTATTTCTTGGCACATTTTTGTCAAACTTAGTTTTGAATATTGAACAACTTGGTGAAGAAAAGGAGCTGCACATTTCAAACCGCCCTGAGCTCTGAGAACCCAGAGTTCAGCCCTCTGCTCCTGACAAGGATGACAAAGAGGCTGCCGTGAGCATCTCATATGTTTCCATCTAATATGAGATTTCATATTCAGCATCAAAATGGGAGTTTTGCAAGGAAACGCATCCCAGTGACAACATAACGTCCTTCACAGGCTAAGTCAATTTTAATTTTTTAAGCCATTATTATTAAGCATCAAAATGTGTGGTGCATAAATCTCATCCATGACTGATGGCTTTTGTTTTATGAATAATCAAGTCAATTCAATTCAGAAACAGGCAAAACAAGATAAGGCTGTGAATGTCCTTTGCAAATGGCCACATAGACCACGGGTACAAACCCATCGAGCTGCACTGACCCCACCAGACCCACACTGATTTTCACCCTTGGAGGATATGCCCCTGCAGTGCAAAAGCCACCTGATATCCCAGGGGGACACCCGGGGCACCCTGGGGATCCTTCTGGAAGTGAGATGGCTTTTCTTTGCCATGGTTTTTGATGTCCTGTTTTTGAGGTACATGGTTCAGCAGTACGTTGTGATGGAGATGTGATACCCATCACCAGTGCTGGGTTTAGGCTCGGCGGGCACTGCCCTGTGGGGGGAAAGCTCCCAGGACTACACTGAACCTGCTGGCACCATGACCTCCTTCCGATCACCTGACATTCACATTTTATATTCCCCATTTGGACAACCCAATTTCCATAAACCTGAGTGATTATTTCGTTTTTGAGAAATTAAACCATCACCTTCCCAATTTTAATTCCTATAATTTATTTTTATGAGGTGATGCTGAAAAGGGCAAAAATAATGAATATTTTGAAAGATGTGGAAGCCAGACCTGTGCTTTCCCTGAAAGCTGTGCAGGAGGTGCCTGTAAGAGATGCAGGAATAATAATTAAAAAAAAAAAAAAAAAGTAACCACTCAAATATGTTTCTAGTAACACTGCAAATCCTACTGACCATATTTTAAGATTAAAGCTTCTAGGTAACTACACTGGCTTTTTCCATTCCTGTGAAGAAGATCTGGTTGGATAGAGGAAACCTTCCCATTTCAGAGAACTACAACTGCCTTCTCAACATGAGACAGCGATGAGAAGAGACCACTAAAGGAAGGTGATCTGGATTTCCTGGAAAAGCTGTCCACTATTAAACAATGTTCTAAAGCAGTGAAATACAGCGACAAGGTAGCTGAAGGGAAAGTCTATAGCTGCACCTGATAGTCCCTCCTTCTCACCCCAAGCGCTGTCTTCAATGGCCATAGGAAACACTGCTTGTATAAAACCAAATATGCTGTGCGAGGAGGGGAGAAAGAAGAAGGGGCAGCGTGGTCTTCATGTGCCTGACTAGAGGAATAGGAATGCAGGAAACAATATTCACTCTGTATATAGCATTACTGAGACCATTACTGTAATAGCGGGTCCAGTTTTGGCATCTGCGCTCTGAAAGGAGATTGATAAATTGAAATGTCTGCACAGAGCTGCTATCAGAGGGTTCTTTAGAGAGAGACACTAAATGCATTCACTTGCTTAAAAAAAAGAAAGTTAGGAGTTAGCTTGAGCGCAGTGTATAAAGGATCCATGAAAGGGCAAAAACATTCCTCTTCCTGAGCAGCTCTTTGATTCAGGACTCTGAATCCAATGACTATAAATAAAAGCCAGCAGAGCTGCACTGGTAGAAAAGGTACTAGTTATTAAATTCTTTTTTTTTTTTTTCTTCTTCTTCTTTTCTTTCTTTTTTTTTTTTTGAATGAGGATTTTGGAATAGCTCAGGAAGGGATGTAACCAAATGATCACAGCCTCCAAACCAAGCCCAGAAAACTCTCCGGAGCCGCGCTCAGTCCCAGACGTACAGCGGAGCAGTCCATAGCAGTCACTGCAGCAATTTCTCCACCGGCTGCTGATCAGAGGTTCCTAGCCTGGTGGTCCCTCCCAGACCCAACATTCATGAGCCCAGGAATCTTCCTGGCACTTGTAGGCTGGGATGTGAAAATCCCAACGTGAGCTGATTTTCTGGCTCATCATTTATGCTATGAATATTTTATAAACCGGCTTGTTGGCTGGGATACGAGAGACATAAAGAAGTGAAACAACCCACTTCATTCACAGAGAGCTTCTTTAGACAAACATAATGCAATTCAAAAGCCTCAACACCAGACGTGAATGTGGGTTTGACTTAAGGGCTCAAGTCCCAAAATCACAACGAAGACATAAAACTGACAGCACAGCGAAGCAAACTCTGTGCAAACAGAGTAGCGAGACACCGTGATCAGTATCAGCCTGCTGCCATCAACTTTTTCCTGCTTTGGATCAGGGGTCAACTGCTGACCCATCACTTGGAGCATGGGGTGGAGGTTGTATCTAATGATTCTTTTGGAATTGGGCTCAAATCCACTGCCCTGAAACAGCTCCAAAAAAAAGAAGGGAATGGCTTAAAGTTGAATTCCCAAGGGCTACTCTGGTTTGGGGAAATCATCTCTGCAGCTGTAGGGCTTTTTTGACCATGGTCTATCTGGGAAACAGTTTCCTGTTTCTCCCTGATGTAATTCTGCCAAGACACATTTTGGAGTGTTGATTGGTACCAGTTTTTGCTTTATTTTTGGAAAATGTTCTTCACACCTGAGTCTTGAAAGACCTGCAGACCCAGAGCAGTGTGAGCCTCACACAAAGTGAGAATTGAAATGGCTCGATTAATGTTGTGAACATTGTTAGGATGAGGAGAAGGCCAACAGGTTACCAGTGGCAGCTTTCAAGATGTCTTTTAAAGTTCTTAAGTAAAAAGAACCCCCAAACCCACAACATTAACAACACAGAGGGCTTTATTTGTGCTTACCCTAAGGTCATTAATTCCTCTGGGTCCTGCTATGTCCCTGAACTTTAAAACCCTTTGTACTTTTAGATTGGTGTAGTGGGGCTTTGGAAGTACTCTCCAAAACTAAATATATCTTTTCCCCAAATCTTATTTCTAGTTGCAAATTAGCAGTTTTCAGCTACTGGGGAATGTTGTGGCTAACTAAAAAGAAAATCAAACATAGCAAAACGCATGACCAATTTTTTTAAAAAACCAAATTATTGTTTTTACAGTACAAGAAGGACGTGGACCTGTTAGAGCCCATCCAGAGGAGGGCTGTGAAAACTGTCAGAAGGCTGGAACACCTCTCTGACGATGAAAGGCTCAGAGAGTTGGTGTTGTTCAGCCTGGAGAAGAGAAGGCTCCAGGGAGACCTTATTGCAGCCTTTCAATACATAAAGGGAAACTTCTTACCAAGGCCTGTAGTGACAGGACAAGGGGCAACAGTCTTAAACTGAAAGAAGGTAGATTTAGATAGGATATAAGGAAGAAATTTTTTACAATGAGGGTTGTGAGACAATGAAATGGGTTGCCCAAAGAAGTTGTGGATGTCCCATCATTGGAAGTGCTTAAGGCCAGGTTGGATGGGGCTTTGAGCAACCTGATCTAGTGAAAGATGTCCCTACCCATGGCAGGGGCGTTGAACTGGATGATCTTGAAAGGTCACTTCTAACCCAAACCATTCTGTGATTCTGTGGTTCTGTGATTTCAGAGGTTAGAAACATGAACTTCCCTAAAATAACTGTTATGAAATCTACATTTAAGAGTATTTGCAGGTAGTATGTCAGTGGAGAATAAGAGAAACAGAGAGGAGTCTATTTTTTTCTGTTTCACAGAACTGTACAGCACCTAGCACATAACGGTCTATGGATGGCCAGCATTCGCACCAAAGAAATCAGAAACCACTTGTGCTCAGGAAAGATGTTATGGTTTCTATAATCAAGATAAGAGTCATTATACTCACCAGTAGCTGTCTGCAATACAGACATCTGCATCTGAACCAGCTGCAGAAACAATCCTCACTCAGGAGGGAAAAGTAGGAATTTCTGGAGTGTGACTCTTCTGGAGTATTTTAGTCCTCTATATTATCAAACAGTGGATGATAAAAGGAGTCTGAAGCTGTTGGGGTTCTACAGTATAGCCACTGACACCCCCAGTGCACCCCAGTCCACATCTCTGGTCACTGAAGTCCCATCAGATGCGTCAGTCCAGAGAGGGTTCAATAGTGTCCTTGCAGTTCTCCCTCCTTAGTATCAGCGCGAGCATCAGGTGTGTGTGGTCTCTCAGGAGTTTTATTTCATCAGTGAAATAAAGCACACTGATATATTATTTCTTCTGCCTGAGTCTGTCTCTGCATCTTCGTTGTCACCTGGCCAAACCTTTCCAGCATGCTCCTCTCCACACTCTAAGCTCCACGGAGGACTCTGTTGCCCAAACTGCCCTGGTCCTTGGGCTCCAGTTTGTAGCTCATAACACCCACATCTATTCTCTTCATGATTTGCATGCCTAAGTGCCCTTGATTTGCTCAGGAAGGCAGAAGTTGGAAGAAATAAACAGTATCTTCCTGAATCTCAGCTTAAGGAAGGAAATAAACCTCAGTAGAAAGAGCCAAATATTAACAATATGATTAAGAAAAGTCCCCCAGCTTTAGAGGAGTAGTTCTTGTGCAGGAAATGTATCAAAAAAACCTAAATAAAATCTAGAAATCAAATTAAAAGGTCACTGAGAAACAGGGAAGAGTGTTAGGGTGAAAGTCTTGTGCTCACTTGCAGGGAGAATGTGCCCAGCACTTGACACAGCTTGCTGTTTAACAAGGCCAGCAGCAAAGAAATGTCCTTCTCAATCACAGCAGGGACTGAAGGTGCCTGGCAAAGTCTGTGTCAAAACGTTATTTGGGGTTGTCAGACAGGGCAGGGCTTTTTACTTTACATCCAAACCTTTAATATAGCAGGAGGAGAAGGGAAAAAATCATAGCACTGTCTGGGCATTCCTTAATTATTATGCGATCAAGGTTTATCTACATATCAATAAATGAACATGTACCCCTGAAAGGTCACTTCTTCAGTTTGTCTGTCCTCTCAATATAGGGGACGTACTTTAGCTTGTACCAATTTCATACCGATTTAACTCTCCTGCATTCAGGAAATTTGTCTCTGGTTTATACTGTAGTAAAGAAGAAACACCAAGTCCAAAATCGCTTTGTGAGACAGGGACAAAGGCTCATACTCTGTGCAAAAATGTGTTCATGTGTTTAATCTATTAAAGTCTACAGTTGCACTGAAATCAGAGGGAAAATGTTGCCAAATAAACATTAAGATTATAAAGAAATGCTTCTAGGAGGTGTGAAAATTTTGTCCGAAGAGAACTAGAAGTGTGTTTAAAGCATCTAAGTCCTATAGCTTGGTCAAGAACATTTTTTTTTTAATATCCTTATTTAATAGAAGTGAATAATTTCTCTAAAGAGATACCTTAGCTCAAACACAACATGTGCATTTACTATAGGAAATGTTGCATTAAATTACAAAGACCAGAAGACCAGCCTGATTGACAATAACACTTTTTCTCACCAAAACTGAGTGGCTCTTTTGGGCTCTTGGCAGTGTTACTTAGTGACAGACAAAGGGGGAGAAATTTCTCTTTGAAAAATTTATCCCACTTTTTCACTTAGAATTTTCAGAATGTTGTCGGTCATTTTATCAACTCTGCTTTTAATTTTAGAGCCAAGCACCAGTTCTCTTTTCAATAATAATTTCTGTTATTTTAAGTCTTTACATTTAAGCTAGGAGCTTCTTTTCCATCATGATGCATTCTGGTATCATATTCTCTCTCATCCTGGCAATAACCCAATACAGCATCTTCTGCACCCTTTCCATCTCATTTCCTTAAGTTCCTGTCAATCTTTTCATAGGCTCTGGGAACAAAAACCTCAGTCATCTTCCATCACTATCCCACTCAAAAATACAATGGAAATTCAGCTAGTAGGCACTGCATCATGTCCATACACTGGCATTAAACTAGTTCTGAAGATGATGTGCTCAGTATCATGCAAGCTTCCCAAAATATCTGTCAAGCTGTTTCTAAATTTCCTTGGGGATTCTTCCATTATCACTAGGTCATTCATTAGGTTGTAATGAAAAGACTCGTATAAGGAAATTGGACATAAAGAATAAGTGCTGAAAGTTGCAACATCTATTAATGCTTTTGCTGAAAACTTTGTAGAATGAGGCCTTTTTCTGCAAAGCAAGAGAAGTTGTTCAGATGAAAGGAATGCTACTAAAATAGGCTGTGGGAAATGTAGTCTGATTAATGTAGCAAGGAGCAAAATCCTTAGGTCAATACAGAGACCACTGAAGAAGAGGGCCACAAATTAAATTCTAGACAAGATGGAACATCAAATGAGAACTTTCAAAAACAGTGTCTATGAAAAAAGTAGCTGATAAATCACACTGTCTGTTTTTTAATCTGACCATATTTCTGTTAGTCAGTTCATTCCTATTAAAGGCATGGACCTCAGGGTAAATCAGAAGCAGCTCCATCAATCTCACTAGAGTAACATCATTGTAAAATTGGTCTGAAGTCTGAATCAGATTCAATATCTGGTGGGTAAGCATTAATCAGTTCTTACCACTAATTTCTTGTGCAAAGCAACACATCATCTGCCTTTTCTGATAACACCATTGCTGAGGGAATGGTGAGCACTTCAGTTTTGCTTTGCTAAGCCTGTAGCAGAAAGTCAACAAAAGGTACAGGGGAAGGCAGGGCAGGAAAAGCCTGGATGATGAGAGGGGCAGAATGTCCTTCGAGAAGTACCCTATTCAAGTTTTTGAAATGTCACTCTAAATAAAGTATGATGTCGTAACAGAAGATAAGGCAGAATTAACATTGTGAATAGAGGTAGTAAGAGGTTCAATTTTTTTTTTTCCCCCCAAATGTCATTAATAATTTTAAAAAGAGGAGTAAACAGCCCTTTCACTACTTGGAAATAACATATCATCACTGCTAACATTGGGGAGCCTTCCGAGCTCCCACAGGAGACAATGTGAGCATATAACTAGTTTATCAAAAGTTACAGCACAGCTTTAATACACTGCTTGCTATAACTAGAGTTAGAACTGTAAAATCACCTAGGTATAGGCACACATAGGGAGGTATCATCAGTTTTATAGACTAGTTTAAACTTTTTCTCCTGAATCTGTCATTCTGAAGCCTAACTCCAATATTCTTCTAAAGTCCAGTTGACATCTTTCACTCCACCATCTTTTAACACTTGGGTGCTTAAATCTCTTTTGTGGGTGGACTCATTCACCTGTGATACTTGGCAGCTGTTGGACTTTTACTTCCACTCTGCTATCATCCTCGACTTTGAACATCCAGCTGTAACCTGACTTGAGAGTCCAACCACCAAGCAAAGCACATTCCTTTCCAAAACCTCAGTTTGGAGAGCCTTTGCTTCCCCCTGTGCTGCTGTCTGCAGAGGCACCTTCCCAGCAATGCCGTCCTCTCACCGAGTCATCCTAATGGAGATTGAAAGATTGCTTTTGTCCCCAGAACTGACAACTCTGACCTGCAGGGAGCAGTGACATGATTAACAGGTGATTTCCCAAAGATCTTTGGTTTCCCATAATTTCTGTGTCTGTCCATACTATTAGATTTAGAAGGTAAAAGCTAATCTCAAGGGGTTTTAATTTTATTTAATGAATAAAAGTGTTGATTTCATAGGGAATGAGGCTATTCGTAGCAAGTTACCGGATTAAAATAAAAGATAATATAGCTTAAGCAAAGCACTTCCATTTCCACTAGCATTTCCAAGCAAGATCTTTGCTTTCCCTGCTCCTTCATGTAGATTATAAATAAAAACTGAAGAATTGAAGAGCTGTCAGGAAAGGCAATGGGAGTTCGCAAAGACAATGGCTCTTTGGCTAATCTCGTATCACATCAGTGGCTCACAAACTAATTTGATTTGATTCTTGACAAAGTTCCAGGAGGTGAAACTCTCCTGTTCACGGTTCCGGAGTACGCAGCTCTATCTGGTACAGAGCAATGCCTCCTGCCCTAGAATAATACAACTGTATCACAACTGAAACAAAAATACTCACAGGTGAGTCGTGTTACATGGACCCAAACTCAAATGGCATTCAAATTGTTTAACATAACAGAAACTAGATGACCAATACGTTAATTCTTGTTGCTACAAGGATTTTCTTCCCAGTATTTTATTAAAGACTTCCTTCACTTAATCTCATTGCTCCTGGTTCTACCGTAAGACACCAATGAAATAACCCTCATGGTGACACTCAAAATAATCCTCATGGGACCACAGCCCGTTATCCCCTCTCTGTGGGAGAACTTCATTTAAACTATGCAACTTAAGCTATACCAGTCTTTTTCTTTTCATCCAGCAACATGATCTTGATTTCTGTGGCTTTTCTCTTGATTCTTGCTCTCTGTTGCTCTTACACTCAGTTAACGTCTCTCAGGTAATACGTTGTGCAGCAATGGAAACCAGATGTTTTGTGCCATGAAATCAGAGCTGCGTTAAGGGGGAGGGTTCCTGTCCTCTGCTCCAAGTTACGCTAGAGTGATTGTAATGGTTTTGCTGCCACGCCACATTGAAAACTTGCATTTAAGAAGAGTGTGGAGAAGAATCACCACGTTAAACAAACTATTAACACTTAGTCTGCTACCTGCTCTATGGCATTGGTCAATATTGAGGCCATGATTGTCAGTTTTGGGTAATCTGCCTGGTGCCTGGGTGTATAACCACACATCTCTGGATGCTTCAAAACCAGTCTCCCTTCCCTTGTGTAATATTGTTCTTATAGTGATGAAGAAATGGGGTGCTCCAGATTTTCACAGGCTGGCTATTCTCATTTAGTCTGTGTTTCATCTTCAGCATCAGAATCTTTCTGTGGCAATGACCTAACGCAGTTGACGAGGTCCAGAAGTGAAAACGTTAACATTTACAGCTGTTGGTGCCTCAGTTGCTCACAGCCCTTCCCACATCTCCAAACTGGAGTTGACCTTGGGGAAGCTTCAGGAACTGTGAAATTGGATTTTCCCCCCATAGCAACAGTCCCCTCCTCACCTGGCTATGCAGAGTCCCTAACAGCCTCTGTGTGGAGGTGAACCACAGGTGTAGTCAGGCTAGGGCTCCTTCATCTGGTCATTTCTTAATGCTTTTAACGGTTTTAAGCTATAACTTACATAAAGCAAGCTGATTAGACCTTATCAATTAATGTTGTTCCATGGCTCTGGCTTTTTATTTTTATTTCAGTCAATATAGATACAAAGCGATTGTCCCAGCAAGGCATTTTGAATACAGGTACAGCCTTCAGGCAGCATCTGTCCAGCTCTCAGGTCACCTCGCTACGAGGCTCCTACAGAAATGCTCCTTTCCAGGTTTATCCCCACCATTTCTCCACTGTTTCTGCAAAGTTCCTCAAGTTAATGAACAGGGATAAATAGGATTTTTTGTGTAAAAGGAAGATAAAGTACCACATAAAATCAATTTAGATAGCCCTCCTTATGCCCAAGAGTAAATAAGAATATGTTTAAGCTTTTTGTAGTCCTGCATATCAAGCCTAATTCCCATAACCAGCTGTTTTGCTGCAATTTGTATCAGACAAGCAAGACCGGTCTAGGGCAGCAGATGGGTCTCGGTGTGTCCAGGTGAGGGAAGAAGGAACAACTGATGTTATTCTTCATTTCCTGCCCATATAAACATTTCATATCAGCAAGAGCTCAAAGTGATTTTCATTGAATTTGATTTCCAAAACGCATTTTAGCATGCATTTGGTCCCTTTTTGATTTCTTTACTTTTGCGTTAAGAGTACAATGATTTTAATACTACCCAGTGTCTCGAGATTGATGCATGACATAGATTGGTGAAATGCACATTATTCATCTGCCACGCTGGGGCGGCTCTCGGCTCCTATGTATTAATCAGTCTACGTATACTTAAGGTACTACTCTGCTTCCTTCCTGGTCAATGTTATAAAAGCAGCAGTATATTCTACCAGAAAATGAGAAAATGTTTTGTGCCCTGGACTTTTCCATTTTGTAAATCCCTTTTGCAGACATGCTTATAATATTTCTCATTTATTCAAAAAGCTGTCTGTTTTTAAGAAGAGCTCTGTGACTGTTACAATTCATTTATAGGTCATTTAAAGCTGGAAAAAATTAGAGCAAATAATTTTCCTACATTCACTTATTCCTGCACGTTTTTGCAACTTGCGTTACATTTTATACTATGTAACTCAGAACACAACATGCACCTCACAACGGGATAAATGGATTACTTGTATTACATGGGATTGTACTTCATTTCAAGCTGGTATCCCTACAGTTGAAATACATTATGCTTTCTGTTTCATATTGTAAATATTTGTTTATTTTTTTTTAACAAACATATTTTTTCTTATTTCACATCTTTTTTAATCTTTTTTTTTTTGTTAGAGGTCTATTGATATAAAAGTGAGTAATTAGTGAAAAAATGTCCTTCACAAGTTTCAATTTACCTTTCTTTTCAGTGTGTAATGGCACAAAATGTTCCTTTTCCTAAGATTTCCTATGGAAATAGGGTTAATGAATCATGCTGCTTGCATGCATGATGCCTCTAGTCAGTTTGTCTCAACTTTCACATGCATTGGCCAATTTCAGCCATTTTGGGTCAAAGATCAGATTCTCGGGAGCATTAATATTTACAGGGGTTTGCTGAAAATGGTCAGGGAGGTACAGGGGAGAATCCTCTCTGAGCCAAATGGTATGAAGTCAGATGATCTTTTCTACACACTTTTTTTCTCAAGCCTGCAGCTGATGCTTTTGCACTGGAAATCAGCTCTGAAGCAGGGACATTTGCAGGCAACAAAGAGATGCATACGCTGTGCCAGAAAGGAGACAACTCCATAGCCATCCATAGAGTTTAGAGATCCCAATGATGGCCACAGGTGGCATGGAAGACCAGTGCAAAAACCAACACCTCTCAGACTCCCTGGGAGGAAGGAAAAGGAGTCCTGATGCTGCTTGCTTGCGTTATCCTATTCATTCCCATCTCTTCTGCTGTTAAGATGATCCTCAGCTGGTCCAGGCTGACTCATTTATGTACTAGGAACTTTTATCGGGGTGGTGGGAGTACTTCATAACTACTCTACCAATGCTGAAAAGGACGACATCAGTCCTCTTGCTTAGATATATTAATGGTACTTACGAGTATCAAACTCATCAAAAGTATTACAAAGTAGTATTTTGGTGCTCAGCACTGAAAACGATGGATCTGAATTCTCTTCTTTTGGAAATATCTACCACTTCTGATTCATAAAGCAATCTGAAGCAAAGATTTTTACAAAAAATCAAGGTAAAACTCTGAAAATTAGCTTAATACAAAACCTTGCCAACTATATTTCGGGATACTAACTTATCCCAGAGTCTCATAGACTTCTTTCATCTTTAATGTCCAGGGATATTCCCCAAAGGAAGGAATGGGGGTTTTGCTTTTTCCCCAAAGAGAGAAAGCAGGGACATTGCAGCTGGGTAGGAATCTTCTGGAGCTGCAGCGCTGGTGTGATAACACAGCACCACAGGGTGAAAGCGGCAAATTACTCGGAGACAAGAAACTCCTCGGGGTGCTCTGAAGGTGCAGCTTTTGTACGGTCAGGTAACGGCTGCCTGATGGTTGAGGCCAGCTTACAGACAGCGCTAAGCATAGTGTATTTGCTGCATTTCACTGGGGGTGGAACATTTCCAATGGTGCTGAGTCCACTTTGCATTTTCATACACTAACAAAATTAAAAAAAAAACCACAGGAAAACAATCAAGAAGCTTCTCTGAATTCCTTAAGTCCTCATTCCATTTTCTAAACCTGATCCTGATGCCCTTGGAGCAACAATTTGAGTGTATGAGCTACAGCAGCACTTTCCCTTTTCTATCCATCCACTTCCATTTTCTGTACATCTCCCTGCACTGAACAGGCCAGGTCACATGCGGGTTTTTTTCCCTTCAGATTGAACCATGCAATAACTCAAGAGACAAGATGCAGAAGTGCAGGTTCCTTTCATAAATAGCTCACAAATTATGAGTAAACCATGAGGGGAAATTAATTAGGGTGATATGTAACAGAGATAATTTATCATTGCTAATTCATCTGAAAAAAAAAAAAGTAGGTCTAATTTTTGGATGGTGTAAATAGTTACATCCTTGTTAGTGTAAAAAGTTACATCTGAACCAGGTTACCCAACGTTTTAATTTTATCCATTGGGTCATTCCAGGGGAGCTGATAATCTGCAAATGTCAGCATATAAACACATTTTCAGGTATTTCCTTAGTTCTTGAGAAACTAAATTCAGTCATTATACTTAAATGTCTTCTTCTGTGTCAAAAAAAAAGTTAGTTTAATTACTTTTTGTTGAAAGCCCTCCCTTATATTAAAAAAACCCTAGGTCAGTTTGCTCAAAACACTGTTCAAGGCAGTGCTGTTCTGCAGTAAGGGCATTTCGCGGGGCTGGACACAGCTCCAGTGTGCTCAGAGTCAGCATCGTGCCCCACAAAATGTCCTTTGGACCTCCTTGCCCGGAGGTGACACAGGAAAGACTTTCAGGGCCTTTTCACCATGCAGGGTTTTCTTGCTCAGCAGGCAGACCTGCTCTGCAAGCATTGAAGATGTTCAAGGACCAAATAAACAAAAAACCCCCCTGAAACGTAGCATTAAAAAAAAAAAAAAAAGATTATGAACTGGTAAAATGGGTACATCTGCTGGGTCCTAAAAAGAAAGTTATAGCCTTAGGAAAAGCCACTCAGGTTTCAAAGGACATAGAGATCATTTATTGCTTCTTGCCTTTAAGTAAAAAGTGTTTTATGGTGTCTTCCTCTTTCCACCTATTACTTCATAGTGGGAATTGGGCGACAGCTGATATTTACAGGTATTAACTAGATCATGAAAGCAATGGTTCTTGAACCCTCCCTTTGAAATCTGATGGGATTCACAGTAACTTAATTAGAAACATGGAGAAATAAGATCAGAAGAGGCAGCTGACCTCCAAAAACATTGTGATAAAAGAACCTATTTTATTAAATGTCGTAAACGAAAAAGATTTTCTGAAAAGGAGCAATACTGAGATTTAGGAGATGCATTTATGTTCCTGGCTCTGCCATAGCTTCCTGTGACCCGGGTCAAGACATAAAGTCTGTGTTCCGTATGCTGTAAGACAGGTAATGAACCACTCACTCCTCCACAACACCTCTCCTCGCCCAGCGTGTTGCACGCTCATCAGGACATTTGCTTACTTCCCTTTGTACAGCTCGTATAATTCAGCAGGTCCCTGACATCAGATGTTGGCCACAGGGCTCCCACCACTGACTTTATGGAGATAATACACTGAGTTTTTTAGTAGCTGAAGGATGTGGTAGAGGCCAAAAAGCATTAGTGAGTGGAAAAGGCGTTGGCAGATGTGTGGATGCTGCGTTTACTAGCACCAGTCAGGATACAGCCTCCAGCACAGACAGCCACCAAACTGCTGGAAAGCTCACGCTGTCCTGACCTTACCCTAAAAATTTGTTACTGGCCAGGTCGAGAACAGCATACTGGGGTAGATCTGGCTCTGGTTCGACTCCAAAATGACCTTAGGTTCCCTCTCATCCTAACACAGGGCTGCCAGAAGAACATGCCTATTTACTGCTTGTTTAGTGGGGATTGTCTCAAAGATGGGTGCAAAGGCAGGAGAGCACGTGGAGAGCCCCTGGCCAAGTGTCACCAAAGGGTCTGCAGATCCCTTAGCACCCAGGGAGAGGCAGCAGTGGCACTGGCGATCCAAGGAGCAATGTTGCATTCCCCTGAGCTGATGTGTTGAGTACTGACCAATGCAACCTCCGAGCACAAAGTCTTGGTAGCAGAATAAGGGCAATTAAAACTCTTTGCTTTAAGCTGGGAGGATGAAGTGCAACTACTTCTGGATGCCCCTTTCCATGACTTCAGAGGAGGCTGGAGCATAACTTACAGCCTGTGTCTCTTTTAGGGGCTTTTAAAAAAATGGGACCTCCACGTAGGAGGTAAAACTCTGAAAATTTCAATGTTCTTGGAAAAAAAAATTCTTAAAGGAAAAAAAAATCATTTTAATTGAATATTTATGATGGTTCCAGCTGCAGATTGAAATTACTGCTCTAAATTAAATCCAAGGGCAAGTCGGAAGGCAGATTTAAGGGGCAGTATTACTGTTACACTGTCAGTACTATGCGAGTGGTCAGTGAGCAAGTACCCATTAAAAGAGATTCACATTAGAGAGGGGCTCATTACTTTAGTCTTGTGTTGCAGGTTTTCAGGTGCTCTCAAACATCTGCCTGTTCTGACTGGGTGCTGCCTACTCCCTGCTGCCCATAGGGTTTGGAGAACTGTGCTGAAATTCATTTCTTACTTAAGGCTGTTTTAGTGAAGTCTTGAAGAAATGAACCCAAATAGCAATTATGCCTTTCATCCTCGCATGCACAACAGTGCTTCGGTAGTACTAGGATCTGGATTTTACAAGGGTCTGGTAGGTTAAAGAAATGCTCATAGACTATTATTTTTTATTAACGACTTGGTTTTTCTTTGGCAGTTTTGAGTGAAAATATGCAATGAATATTTCAAAGAAAGCCATAGGACTGCTGCAGCCTGATGCTCCTTTTACATCACTCTTTTTCATAGAGATTATAGCACTTTGATTGGTAAAAGTTAATTGCTAGTGTGCTCCTTAGGTTTATATCAGTTGGGTGAATTATTGTAGCAAACTGCCATTTGTTTCCAGGGTTTATTTCCCATGATAAATGTAAATTACTGTTTAGATTGATGACACCATCCTGGCACCTTGTTCTTCAATGTCAACCTTAGGGCAGCCCTGGGAGTATTGCTGCTGGTTACTGGTGCATTTCCCAATGTTCAGATGTTTTGAGAATGACACTAATCAGAACTGCAGCTATCTTCCATCAGACTGTCTTTCATTTTTCAGGAGGTGGCCAAGAAACATGCAGCATGGTTGCTTTTGCGCTAATGATGCTATTTATTAAAATTCTTTGTCTTTCCATCTTGTGAATACACTTTTTTTTCCCCTGACAATGTTCATAAAATAAAATGTGAGTCTGCAGTGGGACTTCAGACTTCAGTCTGCAGTGGGACTTTTTTAAATGGTCAGCTCCTGTGTCAGGACTTGTGTTTTGGGGGCAATGCTTCGGTCTGTACCTAAACTGTAGAAGCCACATGTACTTCTGGGTTCCCATGTCTGGATATACTTCCCGGTCCCATCCTGACGCCATGTGGGAGAAGTCTTGGCTGTCCACCCTGCCTTTCCCCTACCATCTCCCACTTCGCACAAGAAAGCAAACATGTTCAACACACAATTTCTGAGTGAAAGCAAGAACAGGACTTCCACCAACCACGGATTGATCATTTACGGTCTTAAAAATGGCATTGCAAAACTCAAGAGTGGTGTTGTCACAGACTACTTAAAGGCTCTGTATTAGCTACAGTAGAAACCTACTGGTCAAATTAATTCAAATTTGGGTCATTGACTTGACTGATGTCACGGCTTTGTGAGATGATTTGAAATACATAGCAAAGCTGGCAATTGTTAGGGAGCTGAGAAAAACGAACCGATAAATAGTGAGCTAGTGTCTGCTTAAATATGAAATCCTACCGCCAATAGGCTATGAAGAAAGATCTAAACAGTGTAGTATGTTGATAAAACAGTCCTTATTGCAGATTTAGGATTAAAAAAAAAGCAGTTGGCACTCTTCTGCATGGCCTCACTGTGATGTGCCTCACGCCTTAATTTATAAGAGGAGAAGCATACTACCCCCTCATCTTGGAGCAGGGTTGCAAATCCCTTAACACACATGAAAATCTAAGACATCGCTGGGAGATGTTCTACAAAAGCCTCAAAGGGCAAAGATAAATTTGCGAAGCTACACAGGTTTGGAGAGAGGGCGAGCGGTGGCACAAGGTGTACGATGGCAATGCCAGGAAATACCGCAACACTTTCTCTGAAAGCTGAGCGGGGCCAGAGGGAAAACAAATGCATGTGTGATCCCAACACAAACAGCGGAAGGACTGGATCCGGACTGTGCACGCAAACTTAATTGTGGCATTTTCTGATATTTGGCTTGGCAGCATTTAAATGGATTTTTGGGGACAGAGTCAGTCTTCATGCCGCTGCTCATACCAGCTGAGCGGTACCGCAGTCAGCAACCGCCCTTGGGGAGAGGGAGCAACTCTCACTGTGCACAAGCACAGCTGAATCTGGGCCACAGTTATTTCATATCAAAATACATTGCATTAATCAGTTGCTATTTAATTAATAGAAAAGATCTGTCTGATTAAATTTCAATTAAACCCTTGTTTGAAGCAGTGACATTTCGGATGTTGTTGGACAACCTTGCTGACCACACAGATGGCAGGCAATGAAAACATTAGCCAAATATTTTTACCATGACTGGTTGAACAAAATAAAGTACATCCATTATAATGAGTCGTGTTACAGCACAACCCTCTGTAGTACAGCAAGCAGTGAAATTACTACCATAACAGATTGCTGCTCACTCTAACATATGCTGACTCTCTAACTTATTCTCTATTTCTGTGCACAAACAAGGATATACAGATGAATTAAGTTCTTTGATCTGTAATGAGTGCCATGAATCCACAGGTTCCCAAAGAACAGCGTGGAAAATCCAGTAGTTATTATATTATTCAAATAAGATTATTTTTTTTCCCCCTCTCTGTCTTTCTGGATTCTTATTGAAATACCTTTCCAGAGGAAAGTTATTAAAGAGCCTATT
Source organism: Mycteria americana (assembly GCF_035582795.1). Taxonomy (NCBI): domain Eukaryota; kingdom Metazoa; phylum Chordata; class Aves; order Ciconiiformes; family Ciconiidae; genus Mycteria; species Mycteria americana. Next base: position 72,329,028 of record NC_134369.1, on the reverse strand, counting down.
TGGCTAATTCATCAATAAGAAAACAGCAGCCAAAAAAAAGTCACCCTCAGTACTTAGGCACACAGACATTCATTGCAGTGACAGAGCTTGAACATAATTACTTAGCTGTGTGATGTGATGACTTTATTATATGAATCTGCATTAATCTGACTTTGAAATGACAAATTTCACAGCAGTTTATTAGGATATGACTGCTAAATGACTGATACGACAATGACATGTGTAGTAATCATAACCTCCTAATACAGTTGTACTTTTTTATCCCCCAGATGTAGCCCTCATCATGATGCTTCAGCTGATTCCAGGAACCTAAAAAAATGTTACTGTATTGTACTGATTATAAACTTGCTAAAAGTTGGTTGTTTTTTTTTTTTTTAACACAGTAGACTCACACTACACTGTGCTGTGAAACTACACTAGTGGGTATCAATGTTCAAAGTATTGCCATGGGGCTTTCAAGTATAATTAAGCAATATCATTAATAGAATAAAACCCTGCACCAGTAGCAGCCTTTACCACTGGTAGGTAAATGCAGGGCAAAGCCATTTACTTTTGAAGCGAGCCAAGACATTGCTGAAGTATATTGTTATATGGCCTGGAGGCCTCAGCAAACCTGAGATGTCCCAGTTGCTCTCTCCAAACTGTGTGTGCTGAAGAACTGTTGTAAAGCCAGAGCAAAGCCCGAAGGTGGGACAGGAGCAGGAGCAGTCACTGTACTCAGCCTCTTTGGATGGCACAGAGCTGTCACCCTCTTGCTCCCCTTGCTCGGAATGGCCCCAATTCAAGGATGAAATTAGCTGAAGTGCTCCTCTGGACATCAGTGGGTGATGGCTTTGGAGGTGGTGCTTCCTGGGAACGTGGAGACCTCTGCCCTACCCTGGACTCTGCCCTGCTCTTCACCCTGGGGAGAGGCTAAAAAGAAGAGTTAGGGTAGCACACGCCTGAAAAGATCTAGGTTAGACCAATCTGAAGAGATCTAGGTTAGAGCAGTCCTCTCCAACACAACTTTTTTTCCAGTCTCCCCTTGTTAAAAATATCTTCTGCAGTTGGAAGGAATAACCCTGTGGCTCCAAAACAGCCCGTGTATCAGTCGCTGCAAGATCAGTCTCCTCCTGTCCTGACCACACTCACTGCCATTGCTGTCTCCTCCACCACCCTGGACATTTCAAGCACCACATTTTGGAAGTTATGCCGTGGTGGGGTGCACCCTGTATGGAGTAGGGCATCCACTGGAGCAGCCCGTTGGGCATCACCAGGGCTTTGCAATTAAAGTAGAAGAAAGCTTCTGTACAGAGCAGACAAAAACCCTCTTATTATACCAGGTCTACTTCAGGGGAATTAGTTCTATATTTAGTTGAAATTTCCATTGCTGCTGTACCTGTAAAAGAGCGTTAGTATCCTCATTATTCAATTAGACAGATACACTGGCAATAAAATATTCAATTTTTGCAGCAGAAGCTGAATGATATTTCCTTGAATACCTGAAGACATATTCCCTAATTGTTGCCTCATATATCTTAACTGTATTATTTCTGATTTGCAAGTGTAAATAAATGTACTGCTTGGGATGATCATATTTCACACCAATTTATTTGAATGACATTAATGAGTTCTCTCTACCAGTGAGACCTTGCTTTGAGAGCTAGGCTGTGTTTTGCTACCCATAATTTAATATAAGATGGTTTCCCACCATCATATCTTAAAATTAAATAAATAAATAAAAATCAGCCATGGGAATGCCTGAAAGGATTTAATTTTGTTAGTTATTTGCATCCCTCAGTTATGAGCCTGTGACACCATTAATAAAAGAATAATAATTTTACTAAAATACTGGAGATTTGGAAGTGATCTTTATATATTTGAAGGTTACAATTGCTAACAAGCCCCACTGCTGTTAGAAGTACTCCATAGTTATGGCAAGTTTCATACTGTAAACCTGGAAGGCACAAAAAAATGATGTTTGGCTAGTTTCAGAAAAGGACATACATTGAAAGGAGGAAGAGATGCATGCATGTTTCATTTACTATACTTGGTATTTCTAAAATATTATATAATTGTTGCCCAAAGACCTAAGTCACATTCACATTCATCGTAGCTTCTTACCAGAAATGTCTCAGCAGAATTCCCATCACATTTGCCTCCCACTGTACACCATTCCCTTAAAAATACATCTGGAAATCACCACCTTTTAAAGCTCCTCCACAGTGAACTGTGTGTTCCCCCATGCCATGAAAAGATGTCTCCAGGGCTACACGCTGCTGCGGCTCTTTCTCGTCTTCCTTCTGCTGATGCTTTAGGTGTCACCTCCATGTTGCAGCAGGGTCGTGATGCCAAGCAAACCAAAGGTTGTGCAAATAAAGGTACCAACTTTATGAGCTGTTGTACAGAAACTGAAGAGCCTGACTTAGGAAACGGTTTCTCTGTGATGACTCCAGGCGTGAGTGATGCAGGAGCTGGCTGGGGTATTAATGGGAAATGCAGGGCTTGGGGTTCAATTCCTGTGCTGCTTTCAGTGGGACTTTGTGCCATTGTCTCAAACTCAGGCATTTTTAGGTGCATAAGTAGGCACGCTTGAGGGCCAGGGCCTCAAAGACCTCTGAGGAAGGAGGTCTAAGACAGGAAAGATGAATCGCCCTCCAAAAGGGCCTTTTTCTCCACTTTATCTGTGGGTGAAACCATGGTTGGTCATTTAGCCTAAATCCCTGGCTGCTAAAATCTTTGATGCTAAAGTGACGCAAAATCACTCTCCTTTTTCTGACAGCTGCACTGCCCTATCTCAAAGGGGTGTGATGATAAATACCTTAAAGACTGGAAAGTATCCATATTTTATAGTAATCAGCTCCTGTAACTACCACGGAGAGGTAGATTGGCTCCAAGGGGTGGGTTATGTCAAAGCCAGCATTTTTCCTATTCCTATTTCTTCTAGAAGGACCACCGTCGCTGTGGGAAATGTTGCTCCTTTTGGAACCACCCTTGAGAAGATGTGCCGGTGGCAGCAATGGCTCAGTGACCTTCACCCCATGCTCTGCTCCATTTGCTCCATCATCCACCTCAGCACTTAATCAGGGGCTTTCCTCCTACGTGCAAAAGAAGCCTTAAATAAGCCAATGAGAATGAGATGGTTGCACAGACCACGTGGCATTTATTTGTTCCTAAAGCCCAGAGATCTTGCTCGACTGAGTGGACATCACTGCCCAGCCTCTGAGTAGCCACCAAGGTCTTTCAGCGTAAATGCGGAAGCATCCCCCCAGACTAGACCTTCCTTTACGGACCTGCAAGGTTGTTCCTCTAATGTTGTTTATCAGCGGCATTTCCGCAGGGCGTCCACATCAACATTCCTGTGCCACCCGCCTGCCCACTGAAGCATAGTATATTCTCCACTTTATATTCAAGGCAACTGAGTGATTCTCCTTACTTTGAGTGACACGCTGCCACCCATACATTACAGAGAGAGCAAAACTCTGAGGAATCATTGAAGCTAACCATACATTACATGCATGATGGGCTTACCAGATGTCATTTCTTACATTGTTATGGTTTCATAAACTACGCTGACATTGTCATTATGCTCAAAAATTTGATCCCATTCTGCTGTTCTTAAAATGGATGATTCTGAAGGTTGTTGCATTAACAAATAGGAGTTTGCAGGAAGGCGGATTTGCAACAGGAGTTTGTGAATGACTGGGTTATAACATTTGCTGGAAAATGGCATGACAATTGATTCATTGCTGGAGACAGTAACAAAAAAGGCAATGCTAATTCAAAGGTTAGAGGATCCATAAAGCTTTAAAAACAGATTTATTACAGTAGGTGGACTTATTTTGCTCAGAAACTGGAATTGCAGCTGTCTTCCCTGTATTTATGAGGCATTTAATTAATCAGTCATAATAAGTACGTTAAAAACTAAATCCCTCTTATTAAGATCTACATTAGTCTTGGTGCTTTCTCCATTATGGTTTGTTTGTGATAGCAGACAAATTTGTTTCAGACACATGAAGAGAGATGAGTCCTCTCCCGCAGAGCTCGCAGCCAAGAGCGCCCGGAACTCGGGGAAAGGGAAAAAGAAACAACAAAAAGCATATCCTTAACATACACAGGGAAACGATGTGCTTGCTTCCGTATAGCGTGGAAGGGGGGGCTCTGGATGTGGCTGTTTGGGAGGGAGGCAGATGGGCAGGTGAGGCCGGGAGCAGCGGCAGCGTGGAGCTGCTCTTCACTAGAAATGCTGAATTTGAAGTAGGAAGGTGCAGAGACTCTTTGCTAAGTGGTGTTAACAGGCACCGCAGACAGCTACAGCTGGAAGCTCAGTCTTGCTCCAGTTTCCAGTTATACATCACAAAAATGTCTGTCAACCCCCTGACCTCCGTGGAAACTGGAGCTACTCAGCCTCTCTAAAATAAGACTGGGATGCCTGCAGGCGACTGGCAAACTCAGAACCGGGGCCAGTTTCTCGACAGGCTTGTCTTTAAAAAAAGCACTGACTTCTTCAGGCCCTTCCCCATTTACACCATCGGGGAATTTGGCCTTGTGCCTTTCTAGGAGGACAAGTACTGCTTATTTTGGGTTCTTTTTTCTTTTTTTTTTCTTGACTAGCTTCCTCCCTCCGTTGTCTCACAACGAACACACAGAGGACTGCGACAAGAAAAGCAGAGACAAAAGAGGACCCCAACAGCATACATTATTAACCATGTCTGCATTCTTTAGTGTCCTTGCTGCTAAAATTAACACAGCCTGTGTGGCACCCTGCCAAACCGAGCAAAGTGCGTGTCATAAACAATACAGGTGGGCGCGACGGCGAACAATTTGTCTGTTCCTGTAAATGTCCCATCACGTCCTTCTCAGCTTTATAATGCCCTAGCTAACTAAACTGAGTGATAGTTTTCACAGGCTAATAATGACTCATTTGTCACAAAGTCTGACTTTCATTTGCAATAGCATCATAAATTTTCTGCGCTGTATGGCATGCCTGAAAAGCAAATGCTTTTTTTCCCTCCTCTTGTAGCCATACTAGCATGTAGGCTTTTTTCGCAGGTGTCCAAAAAAAAAAAGATTTTGAAAAATTCTACCTCAAGAGGAGCACAGAAGCAAACTCCATTGCCCAATCAAGAAGGGCAGGATAAGCCCAGTAAAGTCTTTATTTCTGGACATGCAGATTTGAGTCTGTTAGGGAAGCTGGAACAGAAGAAGGTACCAAAGTAGGTACCAAAAAAAAGGGCTTACATCCCATTTTTTCACTCCTTTCTGCCATGCTTTGCTCCTGAGGTTTCACTGGGGAGAAGCAGCCTGTGTTTCTTTTCTGTTGACTCATGGTCTTCATCTCTGAGCTTGATCACCCCCATAACAACCCAGGTGATGTCTCCTTCCTCCCACTCAGCTCCGTTTGCTCTGCAGAGGCCACCACTCGTTGCTCCTCCAGGGCTTGTCACAGGACTGCCTTGCTCTGCCTTCAGGTCTGCAGGTGCAGCCCCAAGGGACACCTCTCTCCTCATGGGACCTGTCCCTACTTAGAAATAGTGGAGGAGTGCTTTTAGGCTCAAGTGCAAGGTCCCACTGTGTCCTGCCTCCGCAGGGGAGCAGTAGCACATCCCAGTGCCCTCTTTTCCCAAATGCCCCGGTTTAAATGCAAAGGAAAACTGGGTTCCTAGGCCAGCTAGGAGCCAGGTCTTCTCCAAGCAGGTCCCACGCTGGGTGATGCACAGTGCAGGATCTCTAATATGGCTTAAATCTATTGATTTTTGAAAGTGTCTCCCTGGCCTAGAAGGAGGTGCAGGCAGGGAGGGTTCATGAACCCCATAAGCCAATACTATTAAATTCCATGTGTGCATGCGCACCAAACACAGAGGAGTGATCTGTAAATCATATAACAAAAAACTGCAGGACGTTCATGGACACTTGTGCATAAAACAGAAAATGTCATCAGAAAATAATGTGGAGGGGCAAGTTCTTGTGCCTCCCAGATGTCTATTCCATGTTCAGATTTTCTTTCCCTAGTTCGCAGGTGCTGGTGCATCTGTATGAAAGGAAAAGGTGTTAAATGTTATCTGCCAGCCTGGTCGGGCACGTAATTCCCAGCCATTGAGCTCTGCCTGTTCTCATCATTGAGGATGAAAGGTAGAGAGGGATGCTGAAGATCAGACCTGGATGAGCGGGGAGGAGTTGTTCCCTGGAGCATCTTCAGAAGAGTTAGGAAACCATTTCCAGCCCTGTGCAAAACCATGTGCTCCTGAAGCTCTCAGGGCTTGAATTACTGCACTCATTTCAGGCTCAGCAAGCCATGCTTAATCGGCCTACACCCTCCAGCTCTGGGAGAGTTTAGGGCTCCCCGGACAGGCAAAGGACACCCGAGGTAAGAGAGAGATGCTGATTGATGAAGTTAAAGGATTCTGCCCAGGCTTCAGGGGCAGAGAAACAGTCCTTGGTCTTTGCTGTCAGCCAGGGCATTACCAAATGGAAGACTTGATCTGCCAGGCAGTAAATATCAGAATTTGCATTAAATTTGTGGGATGAATATTGATTTCAGTCAATCAAGAACAGGATTTAAAGGTTTTACCGTACCATTGCGTATCCTGCAGTCTATGCGTAAAACCAACTAGCATACAATCACATTACATTTAGGTACATGATCTCTGAATTATCTTAAGAAAACAGAACATTCCACAAGTGTATTCAGGCATTTATTTCTATTATAGCAGAGCATCAGGGAATTTAAAGAAGGTGAAAATTATGCGTGATGGCACTCCCTTAAATGGCAACATACCTTGGCTGTTCCCAAAATAAGCCTCATGGTAGCAAAGGACTTAGCAGTTTTGAAGCCAAAGAAGGTAAGCAGGTGCAAATGGGTAAAGCTTCCCTGAAGTCTGAGTTGTCCCTGAGTTCATTCCAGTAGAGGATTTAGACTATATTTTACCAAAGACTGGAGAATACTCATCAGCCTTAATTGTGCTATATATTCCACTCCTTAACATCCACTGCTCTTTCAAAAAAAAAAAAAAAAGATTGATGTAACTCTTAGACCCAGAACAGGGTCAGTCAAGTCCATCTGGACAGCAACTCTTCCTCTTAGTTTTCTGAAGACGGAGAAGAGGCTCAGTCTGGCTCTTTGCAATGCAGCTTACACTGGAAAGCACAAGGGACTCTCTCGTTTCATTTGCTCTATCTCACTTGTAAAGCATCTATCAGGAAGCAGGAAGGAAGAAAATAGCCAATGAAAATATATTAAAAAAAAGAAAAGGCAACAACAGGATTCTCACTTTGTTGCAAGGAATAAAGGAGAAAGGGAAAGGCTGGGATCTAAAACCATGTGCTGCCTGGGAACGAGCAAAGCAGGTTATTCAATTGTTTGTGCTTCGTTAAACTTTCAGTAAGTATAATAACTTGATACCTGCATCTCTGGAGCTGGTGGCAAAGGGGCTATGCTAGGCATGGGAAGGAGTTGTAAACTTTTTCTATAATCTTTAGAAGGGATGATGTTTCCTGGTGTCACAATGTTATGCCAAGATACTGTACGAATTACCTGTAAAAATAGGATTAATTATTGACCAAGGTGAAACGGCTGTTGCAGCTGCTAAAGCTCCATACTTTGTTTCCAGATCACCGTCACCTTGCAAAGGATTTCAGCCTTTGTATAACTTTGAACTCATAGGACTCCATCAGCCTCTTGAGTTTCTCAAGTGATTTCAGGAAAATTACACTAAATTTGACATTGGCCCATCTTATCTTCTAAATATTCTTCTCTGAAAGATTAGCAAGACCCTGGCTTTATCCTTCTGTCATGAGAAAGCTCCAGTCCTGTCTTGTCCAGTAATTGCTGGAAATAATTTTCTGCCAGTTGCCCTCCTTGCTTTTGATCTCTTTGTCTGATCATCCCATTAGTCATTTTCTTCTTTTGTAACATGAATGTCCAGTTCAATTTCATTCCTATGCAGCTGATACCTAACTTTATTTCTTATTCCGTACCATATTGCCCTTCCAAGCTCCCTATGAACTTCCATGGCCCTCTACCATTAGTAATTGAACATCTCTAAATTTTTTAAAATTCTTCTCTTTTGTGCTGTAGCAGTGAGATGACCCTCACTTTCCACTGGAGTGCTTTCCACACATGATTTGCACTTGTTCTGAACAAGGGGCTTTGTCTCTTGCAGTAAAGCTAACTATACGCAATCTGGGATGAGTTAATCATTGTGGAATAAAGATTTGCCAGGTCAGCTGGTGTAGCCTTTACAATATTGCTCTGATTAGAAATTGCCTGAGTCGGATTTCCAAGAAAGTTTTAATGTAATACAATTCAGTTTATTACTTGGTGACTAAGGGTGTCCAGAAATCTGGTATTTACAAGCATCAGATCATGGTGATTTGTTGGTTTGGAAGCTTGGTAGACTACAAGCAGGAAAACAGAAAAGGCAACATTTCAGTCCTTAAGAAAAAACATTACTCCACAGTGTGGTGAAATAATTACCTGCCTTGTAAGCTCTGAAGGAAATTAACCCTGTGAATGCCCTTATTGAAATCTGAGGGGAAAGAGAAAAGAAGATAGCAATCACCGTACATCAATCCATCACATCAGTCCATCTGGACGAAAAATCCACTGGCAGCCAGTACACATGGATGGGATCTCCTATTTCCTATATGGGTTGAGTCCCCATCCCTGGAGGTATTTAAAAGCCGTTTGGCTGAGGTGCTTAGGGACATGGTGTAGTGGTGGGCTTGGCAGTGTTAGGTTTACGGTTGGACTTGATGATCTTAAAGGTCTTTTCCAACCTATACGATTCTGTGATTCTGTGATATCCACAGTCTTCAGATCACCTAAAGAGAGTCAAATACTGGTGTGTGTCTCAAGTGAGTTGTGTCTAGTCTCAGGTTTCTGCTGATGGTTGTGTTTTTCTTTTCTCCCCTGGGAAGAGCCCTTTCTTATATTTATTCTTATTCTTACATATATTCTTATATATAACATTTGCTAGACCATGCTAGTCAGAATATTTATTTTACCATTATATGAAAAACTTGTGATCAGCTTTGGCTTATAGGAAAAAAACCCACCCCGTTATTTGGTCTTACACAGTCATCTCTGCCAACATGGACGCAAATTAGTGTTCGGTTTATTCATCTAAAGCACAGGCCGGTAAGGAATATGCAACAGATCTCAGATTTTGTAGGCACAAGAATATATAATATGCTAAAAATGTCTTACTTTGTGACACAAAAGGTAACATATATGCGAATGTGTTTGAGGGAAGTTTGTGCCACAAGCACTACAGAAATTTTGAAGGTTTCTGGAGAAACGTTTCTTCTATTCCCTCATAATATATATGCAGTTTTGCTTAGGAACACTTGAACCTTTCACAGAGTGATAGGCTAATCTCTTGCTGCTTGTCATGTATTTTTAATAAAGCCTGGACAAAGCCACAGATGAATTTTGTTATTGAAGAAGGCTGGGCAGAACGATTTAACACAAGATATTTAGCAAATCAAGCCTTGGGAAACAGTGGAAAGGATTGGAGAGATGAGCGAAGGTTGATTTCCACATCAGAGTGCTAAGCAATGAACAATGATAAGGCAGAGTTTAATTTAGTAATGAACAGAAGTTATCAATAACCTACTGGTTTTACATCAGCGATAACAATATAATTAGATTTGAAATCAAAAGATGGAGGTGAAAAAACTCAATTAGTAAGATAAAAAATGTAAATGGTGGAAAGTGCAGTTTACTGGATTAAAGGAAGTATGAAAGGTTAATTGGGAGCAAGAACTGAAGGAAAACTATTAGCAAGAATCTGGAAATGTTCAAAACAGTGCTGGGAAAATTACATGATAAAGCTGGGAACCGCACACCTAGGAAAGATAAGTAAGTTGCATACAGCCATCCCTTCTCCACACAGACTAATGAGGAAAGATATTATATAGTAAAAATTCTATGCGTGGTGAGCGGAGGGTGGCAAAGTGCCCAGCCAGTGGGGAACACCATGCTGGGCACCGAAGGTCCCTCATCCTCCCTCTGCAAACCCCACAGTGATGCTGTCCCTCAGCCCAATGGGGCCCCCTCACTGCCAAACAGCTTTGCTGGGGTGGGGACATGTCCCACATCTGCTCCCAGCTGCTCGTCCATGCTGGGAGCGTGAAACGTCGGCACAGAAATCAGGTGAGAAGGACAGCCAGCTCCGCTGCACCCTACGCCCGAAAAGCCGCGATGGTGACTGCTGCTGGCTGGGGGATGCAGCTCAGGTCTATGAAGTAGCTCAATTTTTTCCTCGTCTCCTCTTACTTTGTTTCCCTTCCCTTTTTGCTAAAACACAAATGACTGAAGGAGGAGGGCAAGTGCAAGGAATAGAAGATTTGAAGCTTTGAATCCATCTTTTTAAAAAAAAAAAGAAAATAAATACTATCATCGCCTTCCCCAAAGCTGCCCAAACAAGCAGTCTTTTCTGAATTGAAATCTTTCACAAGAATACTGAAAATTAATATTATTATCTTCCAGCCTACAGAAAATTCATTTCATATAATGGAGGAAAAATCAAGACACAGCTGAACTGAAGTTTCTGATTCTCAGCTGATGAGAAAGGCAAAACATTAAATCAGTCAAATCGGACTTGTCTAGGAGGGAAATCAGTCTTAGTGTTGTTTCCATTTGGCTTAGAAACAAGCTCTCCTGTATGACTGGAAGTTGACATAATGCATGCGGAGATTACAATAAAATAAACTTCCAACTTGGCCATGAAGCTCTGAATATAGTTATGGTTTGAATTTGTGGACTGTAGCCTTAGCATATAGTGCAAAACTGCAAACTTCTTGTTTCATAAGGCTTGGCTAAGAAAAAAAATATTACTTATAAATATAAGGTGCAGATTCACTTTAGTCATGAAAAGAAATAAAAAAGTAAATGTCCCCTGTAACTCACACATTCTGAGAGTTACTTTGCAGGTATTTCTCATGTTAAGATGCACTTTTTAAGCTTAAAAACGTCAAATTCATAGAACTAGACTCAATATTCACATAAAGAAGCACTGTTTCTGATGACAAGAATTTATAATAGATGCCTCAAAGGAATGCTAGAGCCCGAAATAAACAGATGAGGAATAATCCACTAGGCAAATGAGGTTTTACCTTTATAGTTAGGGATTGCTTTGAGTGGCAAACGTGAATTTTCGTCTCTTCCACAGCATTTTTGTTATGACTAATTGCAGTCACTCTGGATATTCCTAATATTCACCCTAGCCACTAATTCTAGGTCTTGCCGTGTTCTTAATTTCATTGACTCGCTGAAACGGTGAGTTCCATGGGGAAATCACTGTTTCGCATATAAAAACTTTTTTCTTTTTAATTTCTTTGAATGTCTTTATGCTCTAGCATTGAGATGGGGGAGGCAGAATTTCCCAAGCTACCTTTTCCAGACCATTTGTTACCTGCTAAATGCTGACATTCCCATACCATGCATCTCTTTTTCAGATAATCAGTCCTCACTTTTTCAGCGTCTGCTCACCAATCCGTTCTTTTCAAGCCAGAATCTTTTTTTACCTGCTTTCCTTGAATTCTTGCTGGGTTTGCATTTTCCCTCTGCGATGAGGTATGCCAGGCACATTCCAGGTGAGTTTCACCGATGCTAAGCTCAGAAGTTTTTGCTGCTTTGCCTGGTTCACTCTTCTGACCATTACACATTTCATCCTATATCTGCTTTATGAACCACAGACAAGCATCAAGCAGTTTTCTATTATACCTCTACGCAGGTTACTCTATTTTTTTTAACTTCTCAAGTAATATACATATGTATGCTAATTTTTAAGTGTTTTCCAAATGAGTGGAATATAATTTCCCTGATTCTGTGTCAAAAGAAGGAATTGTAGTCATTTTCCAAATGAATTGCCTATATTGTTACAGGATATTTTATAGGTGCTCAGCGTGTCCTTTCAGCATGTAGAAGTTAGAGTGATTGTGGAGAGGTGGATACAAATGAAACACATTCAAACATAACAGCTACATTAAATATTCTCTTTTTGTTTCACATTATGAAGCCTTTTGAAAGGTCCTTCTGACTTTTATCATCTTCTGACATCTTAATAAAATGCTGTGGGGAGTAAATTTCTGTAGGCTTTTACTTTGCATTAGTAAACTTTTTATTTTAAGTTTTGTCTTAGGATATTTCAGGCAAGACTGTGCCAGACATTGGCTCTGTTATTATTTTGCACTGGTGTTCAGATGCCTTCCTTGAACTTAGGAGGCCGTGATGAAACTGGAAATTAAAATCAAGAGACGTGTCTCTAGAGCCGCAGCATTTCTCACAGCTTCTCGCATGGAGCAGGAGACACCAAACTGAGTACTAGAAGCAGGGTAAAGCACATAACAAAGTCAGAAAAGACTGTGTCAAAGGAAAAAAGTGAGGGCAGAAATAGCCCAGTGTTTTGCAGATAAGAGAGTGGTACTTACTAGCAGGGGTGTAAAAATTTTAAAGTATCCCTGTTCATCTGTCTACATGCTTGACAAATGAAAGACAAATAGGAGAGACATGCGAAGGACCAAACCTACCAATTGGGCTGATTTTCCTCTTGGCCGACTCGTCACCATCCCAACTCTGCAAGCACAGCTTCATGTGCCCTTAGATAAGGAGCACCCACCCCAAATGGCAGTAGCTTTGGTACATCAGAAGTACCAGGGAGAGGTGACCGCTCCTTTTCCAGGCTGACACCTTCCAGGGATGCCACAGCTGAAATGATTGCTACTGTGGATTACACTGAGGCAAACGCAAATTTGGGCTTAGTTAGTAAAACCTCTGTCTTGTTTCTTACGCAAACATTGCAAATACATTTAAAGACGAGAGAATACAAATTATGTCATTATACATGAATACTCTAAGATTAAGCAGATGCAAACCCCAGTGTGTGATGCAACAGGCAATTCTTTCATTATTTAGTTGGACCTGTTGGCTATTTACATTTAATTTGTCCTTTTCCTGGTAGACAGTAATTAACCCAAGCAGCCTTGCCAACCAAGTAGTGAGGACTTTGTACTGGAGCAGAGCAAATTAAACTTTGATGTGATGATGATGACTGCCAGCTACTTAAAGGTGAATCATAAAGGCTTTAAAAACCCTGCTTGCAAGATTCTCAAATGTGAACAGAAGCCTTTGGCTTTAAATGGTAATTAGCACTGTAGTTAAACAGAATTTGAAATTAAAATGAGGACCCACACATTTCCCTGAAAGTTGATCCTCACTTCTCTGGCCAAGATGACTATTTCATAATAAACCTGCTGGAGTTTGAAATAACTGTTCATTCCCAACCCAGCATTTTCCATGCCTGGGGAGTAAATCCTTCAGTTGCATTAGTCTTTGGTCTTTTAGGACCAGCTGCTCGCTTCATCTGAGCACCAGCCTGTGGTGCACAATGATTCCTCGCCTTGTGCTAACAGGCTCTGTAGAGCAGGGTCCAGTACTGTGAATTTTCAAGAGCAATCTAAGAGCCATCTTCCTCTCCCACCTTTGCACAGCCAAGCACGCTATTGGCCCCTGCCTAAACGTAAAAACGTTTAGCCCATCAGAGTAAAAGACAGATCAGAGTAAAAGACACACAAAAGACACAGAAATGACATTTTGACTGCATGATTCCTGGCACCCTGTCTGCGCTGCAGTCCCTTTAGATGCCTTGAGGGCATCTAAAGATGTTTTAGATGTTTTAGATCCTTTGAGAGGCAGGATTACCGATGTGTGTGTACCAAGGCTCCGGATACAGCAAAAGAGCCCGTCAGTATTCACGGAGCTGCCACAAATAAGAAGTTTACATGTGGATATTGTACCCATTTTGACTCTTCTGAGAGCAGCACTGCAATAAGGCCCAGACGCTGCTTCCAGGCAGACTGTTGCTCTGTCCCCATGTGGGGCTCTCAGATTCCTGGGTGGAAACCTCATCTCCTGATCTTGCAGCCTGACTTGGGTTAGCCAAGCAGGTAACCTAAACAGAGCTCATTACTAACAAGGTTATGGATAAAATGACAGCTCGCCCACTCTGCGAGTCTTCTATGAATACTGCTGCCTTTGCTATGCAACAAATATATACTTCACAGTTTAATGAGTGATAGCTGAGTATGGTAGGGTAGACAGCACAGTCAGATGGGAGAAGGCTTGCTTAATCTCCAGTGTGTGTTGTAATTTCCTTTGGGCCTCGCAGTCTTTAATATTATCTGCGATGATAATCGCATCTGAGAATATTTTTAGTATTCCTTTGTTACTCCGGTAGTACTAGGACTATGTTGCTTTTTCTTGTGCACTGCTTCTCATCCAGTACTTTATGCTGAAGGCAGTTTAGAATTAATATTGTGCTTATTTCTTGAAACTTTCACTAAGATTGTGCCAGGCTCGTTTCAAGTAGCTGTTGTTCTTTCCAATGCATTTATCACCTGAAGATCCAGTCCTGCAAGTATTTCTACATGCACTGGGCTGTGTTTTGAGTCATGGAGACCAAGCACTAGAGCTCCAGTCCCAAGTGCAGAAGCAATGATGCCCCGTGGTGGAGTTTCAGACCCAAAGGGAACTCATTGACCAAAGCGGCTGCCATGGCAGTATTGAGTCCAGAAGGAAAAGTGGAACTGGGGTCCTTAATTAAAAAGAAGTCAGCTTTAGGAACAGTAGCCTTCAAAAGTTTAAGGGGCAGATGAATGCAAAGCTGGCCACAGCATCTGTCTATGCTGGAGCTTTCCAGAGCAATGAGCAGGTGAGGTCAGGCTGGACCACAAGCCTTTGAACTCTATTTGCAAGGGCAGCTCTGCTGACGTGACCCTTGATTTTAAAGGCAGAACTGAGAGTTTCAGAGTTAGGGCCAAAAAGTGTAGCAATAAAGTAAAGAAAAGGTACATGAGTCTGAAAAACAGCTGTTTGCCAGTGCCAGCCAAGCAGAGCTAGTCGCTGGATAGAGCCCAGAAACTTCCCAGTCCTGCAAAAATCTCCAGGAGGTCTCCTTTGGCATCACATTTGTGTTTGTTTGACCTGCTCCTCAACCCCATCCCAACCCAGATCCTGTGGTGTCAAGCAATGGCTCCAAGATGCGGACAGGTTGATGGGACCTTTGCTGCATGTCAAGGATGCTTGCACACCTATACCAAGTATTTTACATAGACCTATTTGCATTTTTTCCAGTGTACTTTGTAAGGGATACTTTCTACTTAGGCAATCCTCAGACTGTTTCCCAAAACAGACTTTAAATCTGACAAGTGAAATATACTGAGAGTTATATACCATAAATTTCAGTGATTTACAATATGAGCTCTGGGCTGGCTGGGCTCTAAGAACATTTGAAAAATATTAAGGAGTACAAAGAAATTAACATCATTATAGGACATAACAGCTTACTCCTGCCTTGAAGCTCAGGTTTGACACATGTCACTAGGGTTTGGGGTTTTTTTCCTCCTCCTTCTTTGCAGTTCTTGACAGTCAGCAGAGTTCCTGCATTATTTAAAATCACCAGAAACAGCACTAGTTGGAGACACCGGTGACCCTAACTTCAGCATTTAAGATTTTTCTGCTGCTTACTTCGCTCAGGACTCATCCTCAGATGAAGGACTGCTCTCCCACAGCCTGTTGTTCAAGTGCGGTGGTCTGGGCAACTCCACATGAGGTTTGCTGAACAGCATCAGCGTCAGAGCTGCCTGCTTTGCTTTCCTGGCTGCCGCAGTGCCCAGGTGTAGTCACAGGCTCAGGACTGCCTTTTCATGGCTCATTTTCCTATGAGCTTTTGGAAACTGTCTGGAGTCATCTTCCCTGCAGCTCCAATGCTGTGGAACAAAACTTTTTGTTCCCTCATTACTCTCTGAGGTCATAGCACACATGCACCAGAGGCTTACTGAGGGGACAAGCAAACATTTGTTCCCAGCTAATGACTTTTGCCCTTTGGTTGAAATAGCAGAGCTCATTAGGAGGTAGGATGCTGTCTGAGCCCCCACCCTGCTCTAAGCAGGTGTGATCTTTTCTAGGTGTTGAGTGTTTTGGGGAGCCACTCCCAAAGGGCATAATTTTTGGAACCTGCAAAGCCAATCCATGTGCTATAAAAGGAAAATTCTTGCTAATCCAGGAGAAAACATCACTGCACCAGACTATCTTCACATATTCTTTGCTCATTGTAGTATTCATCGTATTTTGGGGTCAAAGAGCAATGCCACAACCAAGGTGAAAGCTTCTTCCACCTCTTTGCCAAGCAAGCTGCTAGTCAGCGTGCTTGCAGCGGTGGGCTTCCTTGCACCCATGCCTGGGGATGGGTCTTGCCCGGATTTGATCTGTGTCCACTGATATGCGCCAATAGGCTCATACCAAGAAGGCAGAGTGCTTTTAAACGTGAAACACCCATTAACTAACATTTCCCAGTTACAGTCAAGGCAAACCTTGTCCAGTAGGAACTAGATTGCAACCACAAAAAAGGGTTCACAGAGTTTATTCAACACCCATCAATATACTGCTTAAATCACGGGCATTGCAGCTAGAGATCCAGATGTTAAAAAGTAAAACTCTCTCCCATTATCATCTCCCCTCATCTAACATCTTCTTTCACGCTGCTCTGCCTTATGATGTCTGCTCTAAGGTCAGTATTTAGTGTTCATCACTGTAGTCTAGCAATATCCTCAATTATCCTTTACTTTCACACTAATGATCTTTGGAACTGGCTCTTGGGAGATAAAATACCAATTTAAATACATTTTTTTTGTCTGTGGCTTTTAGAAACAAAAGCTGCTTTGCAGTTTTAGTGACTTGCCTCCACCTACACGCATTTGAATAGTTATGGATTTTTTTTTTTTTTTTTTTTGCCTCAGAAGTTCATGACAACTGTAATTCTTGTTTTTAAATACAGATTTCCTTACAGGTAAAGATAATCTAAGATGTCTATCTGAGGTCTGTGGGATGAAATCACCTGCAAACAAACAATAAGTGAGAATTGAATTTATCTCAGGATATCTGAGAACTGTGATTATCTCCCATACACATGACTTTTGTACCATCTCCAGTGTTGCTTTTGCTTGGAACAAAAGTGTTGCACTTAATTACCATTTGTTCCCTTTTGTCCTCATCTTTTACTGGATGTATAATAATTTAACTAAGAAATCAGTTTCTGTATACCTCAAAACTACTGCCCCTGCTTTCGGTAATTAAAGCATCCTACCAAAAATTATTTGGGATATTAGTTCCTAAATTTGTTCTTATTTTCACTTTAACAGCTTGACTTACTGATGCAATAACCACTTTATCACAGCTTCTTTGATTGGGGATTGAACAGTATTTTCCATTTTGAAAGTAAGTATTAGTTTGTCTGATTGTTTTTCATTGCTTTATTTGAAAATAGAGCATGAGCATAAAGTACGAAATAAAACATTTTTATTAACTATCCATTCTAATAAGAATAGCATTTACTATTCATAGCAATATTCATAAAATTACTTATCCTAATTCCTCGATCATCCCCTATGCAAATGCTTGGAAAATGAATGAGCTAATTAAAGTAGATGTTAGTGGAACAAGGACATTGGGGCTCACTTTGAACAAGGGAGAGCACACAGCTGGTTAAAGCTCTGTGTTTTAAGCATGGCTGGGGGAGATGCCTGCTCCCTTAGGGCATCTACAGCACCTTTTCCTAAGGTATCTTCACCAGACAGATAATGTGGGCATCAGGAGCACCTGCAATAGCTAAATAGCTCTGCTGAGTAGCAGAGAGCCTCCCTAAAGCATCCCCTGGGCTGCCTACCTTAAAAGAAGGGAGGTTTGATCTCAAACACTACTACAGATCATTTTACAACCGGTCTCACAGTCCAAACTAAAGATAGCACTAACAGCACTGGAAAAACCTCAAGTAATGAGTGAAAGAAAAGGAGACTTAAACCAGGAGGACAGCAGCCCCTCTAGGTTTGTCCTGTAGGTTTCCGGAGGTAATCAGAGCCGAGGGAGGAGAAGCATGACAGCTGTTAATTCAGCATAAATAGTCTCCAGCTGTTGTTCTACTTGCTAAGGACAAACATAGGTGGAGGAGGGTGACAAGCCACCCATGCCCAGCACCACAGCCAGCCTGATCCCCCCTGCCAGCCCGACGTCTGGGCTGGCACAGGCTGCAAGTGCAGCTGGGGACTCCTCAGAAAGAGCCACAGAGAAATGGAAACCCAGCTCATTTCCACCATCAGAAATCCCTATAGGTGACATCTCACCAGCAGCCTTTACCTCTTCAAACTAAATTTAGACAGCTGAAATGAAATTCCAGAATGGCTATAGCATTTCCCAGGGCAGCCCTGTAGCTTAGCTATGCTGCTTGCCAGGAATAGCTGCTCCCATTGAGAAGAAACAGCACCCACCTCCACAAGCCTGCAAAACAGGCTCCCTCCGAGCCGTGTAACAGGCTTTGTAGCTGCTTGAGCCCCACCTCAGCTGGGCTTTGGCCAACAGCTGATGAGGGGCTGGTTTTAACACAGGTTGCTAATCAACTCTTTGTGAAGGCAGCTTTTTTATTTCCTCTTGTGGCTGAAGATATTACAAATAAATGTTTAAATCCAGAGTAAGATTGTCCTCAAAGAGTCATCTTGTCAGCCTCAATTCTCTCTTTAGTCAGTGGAGAGAACACATGTTTAAAGTGCTCTTTGACGTCCACTGTCTACATTGGGATGAGAAGAATTTTGTGATGGGATTTCTCATTCTACTGATTCTAATGGAAATCTAGATGACAAGGTGGGATATATATATATTTGATATGATATATGCATATATGTAGGCATCTGCTTTTAATCAGACGAATCCCACATCTTGTGCTTGATAGTGGTACTTTGATAACATAGATCTTTTGAAAATTGTCCTTGATAGGAACACGCTTTAATATAGGATCAGGAGATCTTTAAAGGTGAAGACCTCTCTGAAAATTGAATATGAAGAAACTTGTGACTGACCATAACCCACGATAACTCTTTGGCAGAACTCACCTACCTGTACACATCACTAAAACAAATTAAGAACAGTACATATTTCTTTCCAGCCTACAGATCGCAGAAAAGAAAAGGCAATAGATATTGGAAACTAGTAAAATAGACATTAAAGCAACCCTAAGCTATAAAATTGTGAAGACAACTCAAAGAAAAGAATGACTTTCATTTAGCTGCTGCCTGGACACCACATCTGGGAGTTCATCAAAGTGCCTGGGAAATACAGCCTGGAGAGGAGGACTTCCAGCATCTTTCCAAAAGATCACTCAGCTCCTGCAAAGGGATGCTGTCATAGCAAAGAGGAAAGAGTGGGCTGAATGATAAAATATTCAAAATGCCATAGATAATTGAATAGTTAATACAGCCATTTATTCAAGTTCTGTAAGCCTCAAAATAGCATTTTCAGGTGTTTTCATTTTTTCTTCATCAATTTCACGTAGGATCCTTCTTGGGCTCAAATAGCTGCTAAAGTGAGAGTATTTAAGGGGAATGAGTGGGTTGCCGAGCCCGTGACCCCACAGCCCTGCCCACACAGAGCTGCGTTTGCAGCCTTCTCCAACCTGCTGCTCTCCGGTGAAGGTCCATGTGGTTTGGTGCTCTGCTCAGAGGGTCAAAGGGATTCAATGCACATAGCTTTTCAGAGTGAAATTCTTCTACCAGTGACGTGAATAGGTTTCCCAAATGTTATTTCACTTTTATCTATGCATACAAAACCCTCGTTTGCACATGAAGATAAAGTAACTGTGCCTTGATGTAGCACTTCCATGTGCAGACACTGCTTAAGCATGCATTTACCATGCTGCTCCTCACCAGCGAGCACTTTTACTTAATCTCACATGCCTATTAATGGCAATATAAAGCACAAATGGAATATATTTAGCACTTTGTCATAGAGAATGATTATCTTAAGGTATCTGAGGTAATGGTCTCTTGTTTTACTTAAATCTTTCTGCTCAGTTGAATGGCAAAAAGCTCTGATCTGCAAGGTCTTCAGCCTTGTGGAGCAGCGTAGGAAAATGCTCTGCAGGCAGATGAATGCACATCATGCCCCAGTGTGCCTGTGTCTCCGTTAACCCATTGGAAAAAGCAAATTCTGCTTTAAAACTGAGGCCTTTGTGCCTTTACAGAGTGGAGTTACAGCTGAAGCCTTGGCTGGGCCCTTTTGCCCATCTCCTCTGGGCTGGCATCCAGCAGTGATGCTGGCATCCCCCGGGGTTCACACCGCCCAGAGATGATGGTGAATGCTGTCCTATCAGCAATCAAGTGTCCAGTTTTGAACAGCCAAAAATTAGGGGAAACTTGCTTATTCTTACAGAAAACACCACATGCTTGAGGAGCATGCATTCCCTTCCCCTAAACGCTGTAAGATTGGTATAAAGCTAAAGAGATTTAATAAAAAGTACGCTTGTATTCCCTTTTATCTGCCTTCTTCCTCTTGTGACGAATACAGTTTCCATTTTCAGACTTTTCTCTGTCCAAAAGCAGAGGCTCAAGTAATAATGTGATTCCAAAAGCTGGAGCTTTGAGGAAGAAAAACATCCCTCCACTTTCCAGGAGACTCCCAGTAACTTGTGAACACAAGCGAGGCAGCAGGGCTTAGTGCCAGTGCGCTATTCACAGGCAGGTTAATAGCATTTGGGGATGTATCAGGCTGAGAGCTGTGAGATTCATCTGGCACAAATTCAAATTGGATTTAAGGGCTTATACCAGATCGAGCTGGTAAATGATCCCAGCCTGGGTCCTTTGCACAGGGAGGAATTTCAACTCTAAAGCCAAATGCCTCCAAAGTTTCGGTTGACTACAAATCTGAGTAATATTAATGTCTTCAGACGCTCCAATGCAAAGGGAAAGAAACATTCTCTGCTGTGCTTCCGTAAGACATTTCCTTCTACCCTGATGGCATAAAGATATGTAGAGGGCCATAAAGGAGGATGGATGTGCTTGAGCAAAAGGCAAGCCCAGCAGAAGGCTCTTGGCAAACCCTGCTCGCCGT
Source organism: Mycteria americana (assembly GCF_035582795.1). Lineage (NCBI taxonomy): Eukaryota > Metazoa > Chordata > Aves > Ciconiiformes > Ciconiidae > Mycteria > Mycteria americana. Next base: position 72,308,114 of record NC_134369.1, on the reverse strand, counting down.
GCCTCTCCATCTTTCTCTTGCATTGATCGCTGAGGATCGCTAACTACAGCTTAATGCTCTGGTTAAGAGATAAAGAGCATTGACTCTGCCGGCAGCAGTGCTCTCCTGGGCTTTGAATTCCTGGAATAGTTCAGTGCAAGAGAATTTTGCTGTGTGTAAATATTTACCTGTCTATTCCCCTGCTTGGCAGGTGAAAATTAAACCAGCAGCCTGGGTGTATACCACAAGTCTCCAGGGTCTTTTACTGTTCATACAAGGCTTGTCTGTGAAACAAGTGGCTCGGGTAAAGGCAGTTTACCCACGGCAAGGAGGAAGAATGGGTTAACCAAGCAGAGAACAAGCCTCTGGGAAGTGTGCCCAGCCCCTCTGCTCGCCCCCACGGCCACCAGTGCCTTGAATCAGCTGCAACCCACCTCTGCTGGGGGAGCACCGGGGATGCCCATGGCACAGCATCTGCTCCCAAATCCAGACTCACCTCCAGGCATTGAGGAAAGGTCCCTCCAGGCACAATGTTAATGAAGGAAAGGTATTTCCAGCCTCGGGCACAGCTCAGTAGCATCTCACGTGGGAGAAGCCTGCGAGAAGATCGGATGAGATCTTAGGCACTCGAATATGTGAATACAGACAATTTCCTTTGCTTCAGCTTCCCTGCCATTCTTCTGCATGTGTGTGTGTTTGTGTGAGACATCAAATGCAACAGGAAAAGGTCGTACAACTTGCTCAGGGTAAGAGCAAGTCCGCCCAACAGCAGGGACACCCACAGCCCAGTCTTCAGGGCAGGACTTTTGAAGGCAAATTTTTGATCTCCTGGGAAATGGTCTTAATCCCTGCCCAGCTGCACTCAGATGTTCCTGTTCCCACCTCTCCGGCGGGTGTCCGAGGAATGATGCTCAGCGTACACCCAGCTGGTGAAGCCCTTCAAATGCTCCCTTACTACAGGCAAATGGGAACAATTTGAAGAGAGAAATTCAAATTTGTCAGGGATGGATTTTTTCTCATCGCTAGCCATTAGGGTATGAAGGGGGAAGAACTCTCCTACCGTGTAATGAATTATGCCAAAATGATTGCTCAAAAATCGTACAAATAATCAAAATAGTTAATCCTAGAAATGACAAACTGAGCTGCATTCTCATGTCCAGGTTTCATGTTCATGTTTTGCATGGCTGAAGCTATTTGCTGAATTCAGCTTGAATTGGCAAATAGCTTTGGCCACTCAATGATTATATTCTTCTCAGAGATTAAATGATAAATGAGGAAATAAAAAACGTCCAGCTGCACTAAGGAGGTCAGGTTTGTGCTCCAGACCTGAGCACAGAGCTGCTCTGCGACTCTGCGGGGTGGTCAGCCTCACCGCAGCAGGCATGCAAACTGCTGCTGGCAGGCAGGCTCCAGTGGCTGATGGATATCAGGACTGCACGTTTCAGCCTCTTATTTTTATTACCATGGTTTTTCATGTATTGTAATTTCTGTTATTTAGCCCTTGCAGGGAGCAGAGAGCAGACCGATTGTTAATAGGAGCAGCTTCCTGAAGCCTTTTGCTTGAGTCATGGAAAAAAATGCCTTAAACAATATCAAACTATGATCCTGCTGTGATTTGCAGTACTTATTTAAAAAAAGATTACCAAACCCCCAAGCAAAGGAACCTGCATCGTCTTTGCCCCAGAAGGCCCAGGCTCAGCCATCCTTGGGACACAGGGCCCCGTAGAGGGACCTTTGCTTCACTCTCCACCAACTCAATACGGAGGAAGATTCGTGTCCTGAACTTTTTGTAGGACAATGATAATGGCATGCTCTGAACCATAAATCAAAGGAAATGCTGGAAGCAGGGCTTCAGACTTTGGGCTTTTGTTGCTGCTACTTTATATGGGTTTTTTCTTACATATCCCCTCTGATTCACCAGTCCTGCCTGGACTACAGACCCGGATAGCTCCAAGTATTGTGCACAGGATGGGACAACAACAGGGTTTGGGCATCTCTGTGAAAATCCCTATTTTCTTTTATGCATAACTTGAAATAACGATGCCAATCCTCACTGTTGTCAACCTGATTCCCTTCTAACAAGGGTTTGCTTCTTCCTCCTAAAACAGTTTGCAGTGAAAAATATGTCCCCGAGGCCGAGATTTTCAGAGACACTTCTGGCAGCAAGGTATGCAAATCCCACCGAATTTTGCCTAACCCCATCAGGCTCGATTGAAAAGCACTGTCTCACACCGTCCATGCCATGATTCTCACAGTAACACCCGACGTGGTGCTTTTGAATGCATTGGCCAAATGCAAACACTTTTTAAAAGAAGTAGGCATCTCAAGGATGACCTATATCTGTATATTTGCTTGAAGTTTAGAGATCAGGTAGAAAGACCTGTGTCAATAACTACATTGGGAAAACAGAGGCAGAACTGTTACATATTGTTAGAAATTGTGTGATTTCTTACCAGCATTTTACCTGGGAACAACCAGCTGGGGAAGGAGACACATGGGAACTGGTTGATCAGTATCAGCCTGCTTCAGACTAATCATCAGGCTGTTTGTACTTGCTGTTAGGGCTGTCACCGGGAATACAAGATCTTGGTTCTAGTTGTCCAGGATAGTTGTACAGTGATAGTTGTACAGGAAATCAACCTTTACAAACCTTCCTGCTCATAGATGAGGATGATCACCAGGATGACTATTATTGTTATTAGTGATCATGGTCCTATTTTGATATTATTCCTCTAAGAACAGTAGAAAAATACAGCTCTTTTCCTGTATTTCTTATGAACTTGATGTACAACACAAGAGAGCAAGAGGATACCAAGAAATGGTGGGAAAAGGAAAAGACAGGTCATTAACAATATTAATAAATTGGGAATAGACGTAAGTGTCCTCCAAAGCTTGTGCTGATGTACTACAATATTTCCCTTTGACTTCAGCGGTATTTTCTTCAGAGCTTTGTGTCCCTGGGTGGATCCAGGCACACTTCTGAGTACTCTGAATAATAATAGCTAATAATAACCAGATTGAAAAGCTATGAAAAAGGGAAAAAGCAGTTCATTGTGTTCACTTCTCATCAGGTATTATTAGAATATGCCATTGATAATGCAAGAAAAGATCTTCAACTGCAGAAGAGATGAAACAAATCTGGATGTGGAAAGGATAAGCATAATACCAAATGCTTACAGTGTGCCGGAGCCTTATACAACGGTACAGTAAGTAACACCTGGAAATTGGCTCTGCGGAAAGCGGCAGCGGTGCCACCTCCAGCACGCTGAAGGAGGCCTGGACTCGCTCATGCCTTAGCCTCGCTAAGACCTGCAGTAGCATTTGCTTTCCAGCTTATTGAAGGGAAATAATAGCTGTGGCAGGACTCAGAGCTTAGAAACAGGCATTTCTGGAGCCTTAACCAGCCATCTCCAGTAAGAACAGTTTCACATGGCTGTAGCTGTGCTGATCTTTGTTTAGCAGAAGGGGAGGGGGCAGGTGGGCAGTGGTGCTCTTGGCAGTCCCCAGCAGTCACCATTCAACAGCATCAACCAAGCGACCATGGGACAAGCACACCATAATGTACCGAACCTCAAGAAAAGGATGGTTATTACACCTTCTGTGAGGCTGACAACCAGGACTATGGAAAGCAGGGATTTACAGCCTGTAAGCGCTCACATCTCGTTCCAAGATCCAGATAAAAGCCTGACATTTCCTCAAACCCCATGATTTTATACAGATCCTGGGAACTTACCCTTCAGATAGCTGTGCTACATGCTGATGAGTCAATCTGTTGCATTGGATGTCTTTGGAGAAGGACAGAAATAATGCTCGCACTGTCCCATGAAGAGAGCTGGAGAGGAAATGTCAGCCAACGGCATATGCGGGGTATGGAGCGTGCCGCGTGGGGACCAGACGGGCCCAGGCATCTGCTTGCAAAGATGAGGCCAGGCAGAAATGAATGCTGGCAGATGGCTGGATGGGGTGCTCCATCCTCCCCTTGTGTGATGGTCTTGCCAGCCACACCAAAGCGCAGAGCAGAGTCTCTGGGAGACTAAGAAATGAAGCAGCTCAGCACTAGGAATGCATTGCTCCTGCCACAGGCAAAATGGGTCAATTATTCAGCATTCATGTTCTAAAGGCTGAGCACAAATGCGTGTGCTACAGCATTGTTTAGCTCACAGGAAATTGTTTTCCTGAGTGACACATCGAAGGTCATGGTTTATCAATCATGTACAAGGTAGAGATGATACAGTTGGTTGTAGCAGCTTCCTCCCATAAAACACATTCCAAGGGAAAATGATTGGTTTTGCCATGTGCTTTGGGAAAAGTGATAGACTAAGATCACTCTGCTCCATTGAATTGTGCTTTTAGCTCCTCACTGTCTTTCCAAGTTTATTTCACACTTTCTGTGTCCGGATCCCCTGTACACAAAGCAGCATGTTGTAAATATTTTAAAATATTTATCCATGTTTTCTTCTGCACTTATTTTCAAAATCTTCTTAGTGTCTTGCCTAGCAGTGATCTACGTGACTATGCAAACCTCTCGTACCTAAAACAGTACGTCAAGGCAGCACCTTGGGATCAGTCAGTGACTGCGATGGTGAAAATATGAAGCTTAACAAGAAAAGTCTCCTCGAGGAACTAATTCTAACATGGAATAAAAAGAAATCAGAATGATCCATGTTCAAGAAGGGACCAATATGAGCAGTCTGTGTGGTGATGGAAAACTGGGATGATTAGAGAAATGACAGAGAAATCTAAAGCTCTGTTTGCATTCATATCGCCAAGAGCCAAGAGGTTTTTTTCTGGACCTTTGCTCTAAGGATTTTTTCTTTGCTTTCCATATATTCTTGTGTGCAGAGAAAAGAATTAACAATGTCAAGAAGGTGATGAACATATGGTAGTGTAGTACTTGTATCCCATCAGGTTCTTATTTCTTGCAGCTAGTACTTAAGGAGAAGAACATATCGATTTTCTGGCTTTCACAAATTTCTTTTCCAAACTTGACCATATTTGAACATGGTCAGCAAGTGAAGTTTATATTCACAGGAGAGCTTACATTAAATTCTTCTCTGGCATTCATCAGGAGGTTCAAGGAGTACAAGTCACATCACAGTTAGAGCATTACCTCCAAACCTATCTAGGCACTTAAATGGCTTCCTCTGTGTGAGGACTTCACCATCATGGATGGATTCTTATCTCACAGTGATAGCCCAAGATACATCCCTGTGGTATTGACACCAGTCTACAACTGAAAAAAAGAAAAAAAACCCAAACCAGAAAATGTTCTAATTGTCTAACTTCATGAATAACACAGCCGTTGGGTCTTCCTTGCTTTATTTCCTATTTGAATACAGTGTATTATTCAGTAAAGGCTGTAGTCTCATTTTAGAAATTTGCAGTGATGGGGAATCCAACAAAACTCTTGTGAAATTGTTCCAGGATTAATTACATCACTGCTTAAAAGTTGTGCCATATTTCTAAATGTGCCTTATTCATTTTCTAGCTATTGGAATAAACAGAACTCTTCCACAGAAACTCAACAACTATCCAACATGAAGGGATGGCATACATTCTTTGTTCCTCGATGTCCGAGAATTTATTAGGCTGTGTTAAGTCATTCAATATTTCTTTTTACCTTTGTTAACAATCATTGCAATAGCTATTCATTAGCACCATGTTCTCTTTGTAATTTACTACTCTCCTAATTAATGACATCTGCAATCTTAATTAGTGAGAATTTTTGGTTATTGTTTCCAATATTAACATACTTAAGATTCAATATTAGAGATATCAGCTAGATAATAACTTCCTGACAGCTGGAAAGGCTTTAATTCACATAGTAACTGCCATGCCAACAATGCATCATCCTAGTCATTGATCTGAAGGTCAGGTGGTACCAAGTGCTTTATGGAAATCTAAGGATACATCAATAGAAGCAGTTGTATGCACATAGCTAGCTCAGACATTTCTAGCAGGTAGCCACAGAAGTTATAAAGCTCATCAAATAGGCTGGCTCCACGTTCAGATCGCTATCCTCTCAATTTCTAATAGTCTAGCTACTGCTAAAATACCATTAGAAGGGAAAATATTTAATCATTACATGATACAGTATAAGATTAACTAGTTATTGATTGGTTGGTTTTTTCCACATTAATGAAAAATCACCTACCACTGCTGCTGTCTGAGGAGTGGGAGGCGACAGGACTGAAGGTGAAGGTAAGTGAGCAAAGTGTGCGAGATCACAATGGCAGACCATTCATATGCAGACGATTTAAAGTTTATATCCCAAACTATAAATCTATCTGTCTGTACATCCAAGCTAACATCCTTGCCAAGCCAACTCACTGACTCACTGAAAATAAAGAACAACCTGAATTTTTGAAATATTTATAGTTCTCGAGCCAAACGGAAATCAGGATACTTCCTATACTCAGACCGTGCATTTCAGAAATATCCCCAAATATCAAACTCACATCCATCAAGTAGTTCTGGTGATTCTGGATGCAAACAAGAGCTCAGTGTGCGCGTAATTTCTCTATGTGGCATACTCATTTTCTTCAGCCCTGTGCCACTGTAGGTCACAGATTTGAAAGTTACCCCTGTAAACCTCTTCAAGCTTCATGAGAGAAGAAGAGAGATGTCAAAGCTAAATGATGCCAAAGCATGGCCCAAAACCCCCTAACCACAATGAGCCTAGAGCTGATTCTCAGATGATACCGGTCATCTGGCAGATTTTACAGAATCACAGACTCACAGAATCGTATAGGTTGGAAAAGACCTTTAAGATCGTCGAGTCCAACCGTAAACCTAACACTGCCAAGACCACCACTACACCATGTCCCTAAGCACCTCAAGGACCTTACCTTTTAGACACTGGTGGTGCAACCCTCTTCCAGGAGATGTCTTGGCAACATTATTATGTCCTCTGTGATAAACAAAGGCAAGCATGATGCCCATGCGCTCCAGAGTCCTTCTTCTGAGACATTAAGCGTCCCCTGTGTGACAGCAAGCAGTTTCTGTTTGCACCATGGAGGAGTGTGAATTTGCAGGCATTTCCTAGTCTGCTTCATAGGGAAAGTCCTACCGTACAATTCAGACACCTGATACAGCTGCCATGCATGGCCCCACCACGTGTCTAGCCTCTACTAAGGTAAAGCAGGCACAGGGAATGTCCTCCCGTCTGACCAGTGTCAGGTTTTTTTCTGTAGTTCTCCCCCTCGTGTTTTCAAACTGACCAGCATAAAGACTCTATTCTTGGTAATACATGCATCCCATGGTGTTTTCTTAGTAGGAGGTATCTTCTACCTATAATAACAGTTGAAAGGCAGTCTTTTTCATCCCTTGCCAGCCATTGTAGCAGAGTTCATGGGGTATACAATACTCCCAGCATGGATACATTGACTGATTTTCTCTAAAAGCAAAAGGACAAGATTCCTAATTGAAATAGATCCCTTGAGTCAAAGGAGGTGATGCGATCCACCGTATGACAGCGTTTTTCACCAGGGTGAAATGGTTAGAATTGGAGTGAAAAGGACCTGGCAAAGTCAGGTGTCTCTCATCTTAATTGTGGATTGCAGAGTCTATGGGACAGGGACCAGCCTTGCCTGGATGTCTGCATTGTGCTAAACACAGCTGGGTACCTGCCTCCAGGTACTATTAATATACAAGGATTAAATAATAATCACGTTAACAAGATAGCGTGGGAAAGAAGCCTGTTTTCCTCTGGAAACCACAAGAGCCTCCTATCTGAGTTCAGGTTGGAAAACCTGATTATGGGTTTTTTGGTTTGGTGTTTTGTTTTTTTTTTTTTTTAAACAGCCTAGTTTAATCCTTATTAAAATTCTCTCCAAAAAGTTGGAGGTATTAATTTCATTTCCCCCCTGCCAGATATGACATTTATCCCTTGGCAAGTCTGAAAACCTCAGGCAGTTCTAATGAGGGGTACATTTTAGTTTCATGCAATGAGAGAGGCATTATGTTGTGGTCCATTTCAAGACGGACTTGTTTTCAAGCTTTCTAAAGCAGAATTAATCAATAATTACAGCCATCATCAGCATGTGAGCCCCTGGAGTTTTATTTAAACTCCAATCACATTGCTCTGTGACCTAGAGCAATATACAGTACTTTCGCCTGTTGGAAAATAAATCATATTACATTTTTGCATGCACATATAGTTAAGGCTTATCTTCTTTAGTCATGAAGGAACAGAAATTTCTTCTGGAATTGCCTCTTTCATCTACATTTAGTAATCTTAATATTTGGGACACAAAATGATTTCCAAGCCATGTTTGCCAGTTGGGTTTAATCCTTTGAGTTTTTAATGTTGAAAACTATATGACTATGTTAATTTGCAGAAGTGAGATTAAAATAAAAACATCGTTGTGTTTGTACTCAAAATGCAGAGATTTCCATGCCTGAGTATCGGAATGAATAAATACGTATTAATTTGAATTTCTGATCAGGAAATTTTCCACAATAGAGAAAGTCTCCTTTCTGATTAACTTTCTTAAATAAGTTCAAGTGTATATTCATGCTAGGAGGTTAAAAGTCTTAAAGCAGCATTTCCAAACATTGAGGGGGGGGTCAGGAAAAAGAAGGGAAAGCAGTCGTTAGGGCCACAGAAAGCACCTTCATGCTGAAAGAGAATTGGAAGAGTTGCAAGAGGTGACGAAGTCGAAAGTGAGTGACAGGTTTAAATGCTGTATCTGTTTCAAATATAGAGAGAATTAATATGTAATGAAGGTCATTAGCAGTGGATGCCTACCTCATTCTGTTGCCAGAGGTGAAGCTTAGTACTACATACATTGAAAGACATCGTAGGAGCCTTAGTGGGCTCCTCATGGCCATTGCCAAGCATAAGGTTATCTGGATTGATAAGTGAGTGATAACAACAGAGAAAGAGTGAGATGGCATTGGACTTAGGCTCCAGTCCCTGCAAGATATTAAGTACTTAAGCCTACTACGGGGGCTAGCCCTACTCCAGCATGGACAGAAGCATTACCAGGACAGGGACCCAAAACTGCTGCTGTAAGGATTAATGGTGGCTTTCTCTGTCACAGCTGCCCTGATGACCCATGGAGAACAGGGCACTGGTTATGTTTGCTTTTTTGCAACACCAATATTGCAGTGGAGATGAAGGAGAAGAGGGAAACTGTCAGGGAGCTGTTTCCTGAATACTGGAGATATCAGAGGAAAAATAGTAATGTTTGAAAGCAGCTACTCCAGGTGGCTTCTCGACAGCTCAGCCAAGCGTGTTGAGGTCTCTTACCTTTTTAAAAAAAAACATCATGTGCTCCTTTTCTGTTTGATGACTTGTGTATTCTCCAAAGATTTGGGCTTCTGTGGAGGGAGTGCTTTTCTGTAGTATAAATGAAATTGGGTGGCCCAGCAAGGACTGTGATCTCCATGCTACACTGGTTTCATGATCCTGTATCATGACCTCATTGTACGGGCTACTTCCATCTCTACATTGACACTCTCACTGTGAAGCCAGGACTAACCATAGCCTCTGATGTTGAGGCTTTTTCACACTATGTGTAAAGTCTTCAACACACCAGCTGCATGGGAGCTGTGATAGATTCGTCCACATAATTCCCACGGTGACTCATTGGGGTCTGCGCCAGCAGCCTGGGGCACCCACTGATCCCTGGTGGGGAGGACTCCGGTTTTCAGGGCAGAGACAGCTCCTGCATGAAGATCTGAAAGAGGCAGGGAGGTTTTGCCATGCATAAGTGCCATTGAGGAACACATAGAGGCAGACAGACAGGCATCCAAACCCAAATGAGATCAAACATGGAAAGATGCAAACAACTGCATCTGCAGAGATATGTCCCAGCGGAGACAGCTGGTGAGAAGTCATTTGCAGAGCACTCTGTTTTCCTTTAAAAGGTCTCAGGTTGACAGTGGTTAGCAAACTGTCACAGCATGACTTCCTGATGGCTTAAACAGGCTATGAATAAACTCAGGCTGCAGATTACAAAGAGGTTTGTAACGCGGTGAACACTGAGACTCTTGAACAGCTTCCCAGTGACACCACCAGTGAGAGCAAAGTCAAAGCACCTCAATGGCTCACCACCTGGGACTTCAAGAGACCTTATGTGGTCCCTGAAGGGGTCCTTGCACCCACTCTGCTCTTCCCAGTCCTCTGCACCAGGCTCATGAGCCTGCACCCGTGCAAGTCACTGCACTGAGCAACCAGTCTGCTGGGGACCTGCAGCAAGTGCCCAGCAGAGAGGGTCAAGGAGCTAAATGTCTTTTGTGTTTTTCAGCAGCACCAACGGCAGAATATGCCCCAACCAGATGGTGCCCAGGACAAAGTGTATCTATTCCACTCTTGCATCACCTGCTAGTGTCACGGGTGAGTGGAATGCACCTCACTCAAAAAAGAGAAGCAGCAATATGTTTTATTGAGATAAAATAATAATGCGATAGACTTCAATAAATTTGATGGAATTTAGCAAAGTTTAACAGTGGTTTACCAAGATTCAATAAGTTTGATGGCAAGGTTCACCTTATTAATTACTGCGTGGAAGAAACATGCAAAGGAAAATTGAGTTAGAATCGAGTTACAATGATTCACACAGAGACCAGAGATGCAAAGGATAAGGAAGACCCTCCTGTTGAGTCACAAGGTTCAGAGTGGACCCTCTTGCTTTTTAAACTCCTTATGGAGACTAGGTGTGGCTAGGTCAATTCATAGTCTCAGTCTTGGACAACGGTTTATGTCTGATGGAAGAAATACAAAGAGTAAGGAAGACCCTCCTGTTGAGTCACAAGGTTCAGAGTGGGCCCCCTTGCTTTCTAAAGTCCTTACGGAGCCTAGCTGCGGCTAGGTCCAATCTTAGTCTCAGACTTGGACAACAGTTTATGTCTAATGGAATTATCTATATAAAGTTTATAATAATTAATATCAAGTAGCTACATAGATTAGTAATGTTTCATAAATATTAATTCAGCATGCTATCAGTCACTTACCGAGGATCTGTCACGAGTAGGGGATCTCTCCACCTTGGGCGAGGAAGGATCTCTCAGTCTCAGGTGAGGAATCTCTGACTTTGAGAGGTGTCCCTGCCCAAGGGGAGCGTCACCTGGCATGCAGTCTGGCTGCAATTCAGGGAGAGCTCAAATTGGGCTCATCCTGATTGTAATATTTATAGAGTGAAGCAGTTGGCTAATAGTCAATAGTATAGACAAGAGAGGTGTCTTCCTTTTAGCTCTGGTGTCTTGTTCTGTACTTTGGTTATCTTGCATTTTTGGGCTTCAAAGCCACCTTTTGAAATATTTTGCCGAGGCACTTTCAATCCCTTGTACATGAGCCAGGAGCTTTCCAGCTCACAGGTTCACCACAGGGCATGTGGCCTGTTGCTCCTTAGTCATCCTGAACCAAGTTATGGCTGGGGGGCACGTGTATCCGTCACAGCTAGCACCGTTGAAATGATGTCCCACTCCCTGCTATGGCCAACAGAGAGGTGAGCAGCCTTGCTTGCCTCCCCTTGTGCTCTTGCTAGAGAGGAGAGCCCACAGCATGACCTCCACAAGGCTGGTGAGCGCTCAGGTGGAAGAGCAATGGCTTTGAAGATGGGCACTGCAGCAGTGGGGCATTCTTTGCTGGATGGAAATGTAATGTAGGAGGCTAATTAAACAAGCTTGACTGGCTTGCGTAACAATCCCCTGGGCTGAGCTTAGACAGTTCTTTACTACTGTGATCAGAGCTGCTCAAGCCATGCCGTGGCAGAGAAAAGTCTCCAAGAAAAATGTTTCACCCAAGAAAAATGTTCACTCCACTCACACTGGCAACCCTTTGCTAGCACAGCTTACCCTTCCGTGGTCAAATTGGCACACTGAATTTAATACCTCATCATGACCCTCTTCTAGCAAAAGAAAGTAGATGTCCTAGACTATAAACACTTTGGGGCAGAATATGTCTTTCCCTGTAATTTATTCCATGCTAGAGTTCCGTAAGTTAGGTGCCAAACAGACAGGCACTGTTCAGAAAAAAAAAATAACTAGTGATAAAAAATTAGGAAGGAAGATATATTTTGTTAGGTCATACGATGAAAATCATCTGCCCACCCGCAAAGGAGCAGGGAGAGACAACAGTGGGGGGGACCCCAGATAACACCCTGCCCAGCTAGCTGTCCCCAGGTCCACACCAGGAGCCATCAGCCCATCTCCACCAGCCCAGAGGACCACTGGAGCACAAAGGCAGGTGAGGGGAACCCAAATTGAGGATGAACGCTGAGGATGAGCCACCCCATCTAGACCCTCCCTGGGCTGACCCAGGGGATCCTCAGCCCCATGGGCCAGGGCTGACACCCATGAGGAGAAGTCAATGCCGGAGCACCTTTGGGACTGAGGGGTCACTGCCCAGGAGTGTGGGACATGTTGGGGAATGCAGGGGAAGTGCATTTTGGGGTTGCACAGGACTGGTTATGGGACGTTCAGGGGAGGAACCAAGGATAGGGGAAGGGATGGATTTAAGTGATTTGGGGAGGAACAAGCATGGGAAAATAGAGGCATAAGGGGATAGAGCGGGCCAGTTACATGTAAATAGTTGGCTGGTCAGTACGCTGGTCTATCAGTGCCCTGTGTCTGGCCCGTGCAGTCTGTCCTGCCTTCTTATCACAACCCGTTAAATTCCTAACCCTTGTCCTGGGTGAGGGACCCTCTAGTCTGTGTGCACGTGAGTGCATGGGGGTCTGAGTGAGGCAGCTGGAGAGGGCACGTGTGTCCCCAGTGCAGCACTTATTTGAATCAAATTATTTGATTCAGATGTGTTTACATCAGGGGTATGTGGCTACCTTTAAGTGGAAAGCCCTGCTGCAGCATGCTCATCTCTGAGATAAGCAGCTGTGCATCATGGAAGGCTCCCTTTGAGGCCACTAGTGGGACGCATTAATGCAGTCCCACAAAGATAACACAAAACCCACCACTTCTTAAAATGTAAATCTTTATTATTATTATTATTGTTATTGTTATTTGTTAATTTAGGAGTGTAGTTCTCCCCCAAATAACCCCCAAAAAGCAAGAAGCAAACCAAGCTCAAAACGCCAAGTTAGAAACTCAGGTTTTTTAACCAAGAATAGTATTTTTCTGCACTGAAAAATATGTTGCTTCGTAACTAATCCCCTTGAAAACAAAATATGGTGTTATGGTGTTTGAATAAAATACGTGAAATCTGGCCCTAAACCAATTGGTATGCACATGGGTACATACCATGGTAAGACAATACCCTAGTCCAAAACCAAGCAAATTTGCTAGGAAGGCTGTAGACCCTCCTCTTTACAGGTCTTAAATCAATGTGTTACTATTTGACGCTTTGGAGCTCTCCGTCAGCTCTCTTCAGGTGACCCCTTGGTCCATGATAAACCTGCTGCAAAGTAGTTTTTATCTTTTTTATAGAGGTGGAGTTTACAGTCTTGGGGATCATTGTTTTCCTTTGTTTTTAAGAAGTAGCCTTTAAGGAGGGCAAGTAAATTTTCACATTTGACAATATGAATAGCAGGATTTGCTATAATTCTCACCTAATCTGGGCTATGCACAATCACCAAATGCTATCACCAAATGCCTTGATTTAATATAACTTATGAAAAGAAGCTTAGTTATTGATATGATTTTTTTTTCAGTAGATGAAAGCCTTCTGTGCTTCAGGAATATTGCTACATAAAAGTTAACGTGGAATAGATGATTCAATATCCTACAGCAAGTGTAGGAGCAAACAATGCCTAAATATTTAAAAAGCAGAAAGATAAGAATACCAAAGCACACTAATATGGTATGCACATATCCCACATCTCTGATCCATATTCTTTAAGCCTATAAAAATAGCTATGAATTCTTTTATTTACCAATTTAAGAGAGAGCTTCATAAAACCTGATTTAACCGCTAAATGCTGAATGAAAATCTTTGTAGGGGTTATATTTAGAAACTCATATTTATGTTCAAGCAAAGACCAAAATTCCTCTTCCTTATGCTCTCCAAAAAAAAATTAAAAGAAAGAAGTCTGTTTTGTATGTTTTCAAGTGCCTGGAGAGTAACTGGGGGTAGCTGGCACAGGGTCTTTCCCGCGGGGTCTCTGCCTCCCCTGGCAGCACTAGAGGAAGCTTGTATATCTGATACCCCTCTCACCACCTTATTTCTCAGTGTCTTCCAAGTCATTGTGATTTATCACAATGGTCAGATGGAGCGTGAGTAAAAGGGATATTTCTTATGCTGCGTTGATCCTGCCCTTACACCGGCTAAGAAGGAAAACTAAGTTTTTACTCAAAGATCAAGCTTGTGCTATGGCACTGAAGTGAGATGCAAAGAGCCAAGCAAGTGCAATAGGTTTTCCAGCTGCATGACCTCTGGGAAGTCACTTATTTTCTCTCTGCCTTCACCACCCATCAGCAAATGGAGGTGACATTAATTGCCACATCTCTTCTGTGGGTCTGATTTGTCTATTAACACAGCACTGCTGGGTTATTCATACGGTACATAGCACTGTTGGGAATGGCTCTGAGGTATGAATGGCTCTGAGGTATGAGTGAGGTACGGTTTAACCCCATACCTGCCACTGAACTCAAAAAAACAGTCAGTAACAAGATCCTGCTTGGCCCATATGGCAAGGCTGTTGCCCAAATAAGAAGACCATACCTAAGACAAGACCTGGGAGACAAAAGTTCTGCCAACTGCTGACGCTGCAGTTTTTCTAGCTGTAGCAAAGGTGCTGTTGCTGGGTTTGATGGGAGCACGTAGGCTGCATAGGAGATTGTGCACTGGCAGGGAGTAGTGGGGCATAGGCACCCACGTGCCTGAGCACCGTGTTCTCCCTATGGAGAGGAGCTAATTCAGCACAGGAAGGGAAGTCTCAGGACTGCTTGGCTGACTCTCAGTAACATGCAGGGCCCTTTGAATCAATCCATTTTGTTAAATACCTGTTTACTCGCACAGCCAGGAAAGGTAGGAGTGCCTTTGTAGCTACAACGAATCAAAGAGCTGTAACAAATCAAAGTCTGCTCATCTCTGTGAAAGCAAAATTACAGAACGGCGAGCTGGGTGTCTGCCTCCACCCTGGCCCTCAAAGAACCACCATCGGGTGGGTTCTGTTGCGGCTGCTTGCAAGGCTGGGAGAGGAGGCAGTGGTTGGTGCGACACACCTTGGGCAGAACTAGCAGCTCACACCTGAGCTTCCCCCCGGAGCAGGACACTCAGCCCAGGGAAGACCCTGTGCCCTCTCACAGCGTTGCAAGAAGCCCAGGAGGGCACTCTTAGAAGGCTCAAAATTTGGTCATTTCTATCGCATTGGCAGTCAGGAGCAAATCCGACACATCGCTGCTGAACCTTATCCCACCAAAATCGTAGCTCTGCTTTAAACAGGTGATGCTTTTAAGGATACATGTTTCATCCTAATCAATGTGAAAGTTGCATATTTCATGAAGTATATTAGCAAAAGCTTCTAAAGAAAAAAGAAATGTTAAATGAGGTTTCTGAGAAGTGCAATTTTTACATTTTCCTTCCAACACACTTACCTAGTGACCAGAATACCTTTGGAAACTCATTTTACAGATGTTTACAGTTCCCATCTACCACACTGGTTCCTTGAATCTTTGAGTGATAGCAAGTCCCGCTTTGGAAAATGAGCCCAAATCACTTACTTAAAAAACAGATGCTTGTAAATAATACTAAGCACTTTTACTCTGGTTCTCTGAGCTGTAAGCTGATCCTGAGGTTTGGCAACTGAACCATATGGGGCACATTTCATCTCAGAAATTTTCTTAAGAATGAAGTCACAAAGATGTGAATAAGGGGCATTTATAAGAACATAGTGCTTCTCCTAATATGGACTATTTGAATAAAAAAAAAGATCAAAAAAAGGAAACATTCTGAATCTACTTGCTTTTGATGGGTATTTTTTTAAAATGTAGTGGGATTTTTTTCTTTTTTTGCTTTCTTTTGATGTTGGATTATTTTCTTCTGGCCAATGTCCTTATTTAGTCAAAGATAATTTAGACATTGCTACCTTTCATTTCCTGAATTGGGAAATCAAGTGCAAAGTTGTGTCTTGATAAGTGAAATGCCATCAGAGGTGCTGAGGGACTTGCTTGGGAGCAGGCAGAGCTCGTAATTGCCAAATTCTCCTCTCTGCGAGCTGTTGCACCATGCCTTACTACTCTGATGAAAGTCAATTCACTGATGTGCCGGGCAATCATCTGTCTGCAGAGAAAGGCACAGTGGTGACCACTTGTGTGCACATATAACTCTGACACACAGAGTTACCAGAGCTCCTTGGGCCGGGGCTCAAGCTGATAAAATACTGGTGTATCTCCATTACAGTCAGCTGAGCCCCTGCTCCCCTGTCTTCTGGTCAAACATCCATGCCTCTGTTTTTGCGGTACTGTTATTGGGAGATTTGGTTCACCGATACTTCACCCAGATCAGAAATGAGGAGCTTGGTGCTGGCTCAGTTGCTGTTGAACACAGTTTTGTTAAGGAGTGATCAGCAACAGAGCAAAACCCAAGAGATCACCTCCTAAGAGGCTTTAAGTACTGAGTCATTAAAAGAGGCTTGGTTTCGTCCAAGAGAGCTCTGAAATGCTCCTGTCTTTTTATTGTTGCTACTTGTAGTTGATAGGTGATCTGGTTAAGCTCCAGAAACCTGTATATCTTGGAAACACTTAACAAGAAGCAATCAAGTCTGGAGTAGCAAACTTTATTTCCAGCTGTCTCTTCTGGTGCCAGTGGAGGTTTCAGCCCTCAGCTACAATTCCTCAAAATAACGATGTGATGACTCACCACATGGACGCATGGCAACGAACCCTTAAAACAATCATTAAGAAATTCAGCCCTAGTAGTTGGGTGGATGGTGGCTAGTGCTTGTTGAGTTCAGAGAAAATTTTCAAATAGATTAAAAAAAAAAACAACTGGAAAGAAGAAAGGAGTAAGCATTTCTCTATTCCCAAGAAGGCTCTAACAAGAATAAATAGTTTTCACTTGCTGAAAGGAAGATTTGGGCTAGGAACTGGGAAAAACTTTCTAGTGTGAAAGGTAATAGAATGGTGGAAGAGATGGGTGGAGGTCATCGCATCTGCTATGCTGGAGGCCTTAGAGCACAGGTTAGATGGGTATCTGTCAGAAAAGGCTTATCTATCATCTTTTCTTGAACTAAAGGGGCAGATTACAGGGCTTCTGTTTGGTTTTGTGATACAGGATAAAATCACAAGATCATGGGACTCTGGGTTCTCCTTTGCTGATTGATCCACATATTTTCCTTAAATCTTGAGCCTTTAAGTGTGATTTGGGATTTCTGAGACTTTTGAAAGAATCACAGAATCATAGAATCACAGAATGCTTTGGATTAGAAGGGACCTTTAAAGGTCATCAAGTCCAACCCCCCTGCAAGAGCAGGGACATCTTTAACTAGATCAGGTTGCTCAGAGCCCCGTCCAACCTGACCTTGAATGTTTCCAGGGATGGGGCCTCCACTACCTCTTTGGGCAACCTGTCCCAGTGCCTCACCACCCTCATTGTAAAATTCTTTCTTAAATACAGTCTAAATCTGCCCTCCCTCAGTTTAAGACCATTGCTCCTTTTCCTGTCACAACAGGCCTTGCTAAAACGTCTGTCCTCATCTTTCCTATAGGCCCTCTTTAAGTCCTGGCAGGCTGCTATAAGGTCTCCCCACAGCCTTCTCTTCTCCAGGCTGAACAACCCCAACTCTCAGCCTGTCCTCGTAGGAGAGGTGCTCCAGCCCTCGCATCATTTTCATGGCCTCCTCTGGACCCGCTCCAACAGCTCCATGTCCTTCTTGTGCTGAGGGCTCCAGAGCTGGACGCAGCACTGCAGGGGGGTCTCACCAGAGCAGAGCAGAGGGGCAGAACCCCCTCCCTCGCCCTGCTGGCCACGCTGCGGGTGATGCAGCCCAGGACACGGTTGGCCTTCTGGGCTGCGAGCACACATTGTCGGCTCATGTCCAGCTTTTCATCCACCGGTACCCCCAAGTCCTTTTCTGCAGGGCTGCTCTCCATCCCTTCATCCCCCAGCCTGTATTGAAACTGAGGATTGCCCTGACCCAGGTGTAGGACCCTGCACTTGCCCTTGTTGGACCTCATGAGGTTCACGCAGGCCCACTTCTCCAGCTTGTCCCGGTCCCTCTGGATGACATCCCGTCCTTCTGCCGTGTCAACTGCACCACTCAGCTTGGTGTCATCTGCAAACTTGCTGAGGGTGCACTCGATCTCGCTGTCAATGTCATTGATGAGAATATTGAACCGCACTGGTCCCAGTACAGACTCCCGAGGGACACCACTCGTCACTGATCTCCATCTGGACATTGAGCAGTTGACTGCTACCCTCTGGATACGACCATCCAACCAATTCCTTATCCACTGAACAGTCCACCCATCAAGTCCATATCTCCCCAATTTAGAGAGAAGGATGTTGTGGGGGACCATGTCAAAAGCTTTACAGAAGTCCAGATAGATGACATCCATTGCTTTTCCCTTGTCCACTGATGTGGTAACTCCATCGTAGAAGGCCACTAGGTTAGTCAGGCAGGACTTGCCCTTGGTGAAGCCATGTTGGCTGTCTCGAATCACCTCCCTGTACTCCATGTGCTCTAGCATAGCTTCTAGGAGGATCTGTTCCATGATCTTCCCAGGCACAGAGGTGAGGCTGACAGGTCGGTAGTTCCCAGGATCATCCTTTCTACCCTTTTTAAAGATGAGCACAATGTTTCCCTTCTTCCAGTCACCAGGGACTTCACCGGACTGCCATGACTTTTCAAACGTCATGGAGAGTGGTTTGGCAGCTACATCAGCCAATTCCCTCAGGACTCTGGGATGCATCTCATCAGGTCCCATAGACTTATATATGTTCAGGTTCCTCAGGTGGTCACGAACCTGACCTTCCCTTACAGTGGGAGGGGTTTTACCCCCCTGGTCCCCAACATGTTGTCCATTGACTCGGGAGGGGTGAGGAGAGCAGTTGCCAGAGAAGACTGAAGCAAAAAAATTGCTGAGTACCTCAGCCTTCTCCTCGTCTGTTGATACTAGGTCACCATTCTTGCTCATCAGTGGAGGTACGCTTTCTTTAACTTTCCTTTTCTGGCTGACATACCTGTAGAAGCCCTTCTTGTTATTCTTTGCATCCCTTGCCAAGTTCAGCTCCAGCTGCGCCTTGGCCTTCCTGACCCCATCCCTACACAAGCCAGCAGCATCCCTATGCTCTTCCCAGTTTACCTGTCCCTGCTTCCACTGCCTGCGCAGTTCCCTCTTGCTCTTTAGTTTGACCAGCAGGTCTCAACTCAGCCATGCTGGTCTCTTCCCTTCCTTGCCCAATTTCCTACATCTGGGGACTGAGAGCTCTTGCGCTTTATGGAAAGCATCCTTAAAGATCTGCCAGCTCTGTTCTGCTCCCCTTTCCCTGAGGACTGTTTCCCAGGGGTTCCTACTGATTGACTCCTTGAAGAGCTGGAAGTTTGCTTTCCTAAAATGTAGGGTCCTGACTACACTCCTCGCCTGTCCCATATCCCTCGGGACTGTGAACTCCACCAGTGCGTGATCACTGCAGCCTAGGCTGCCTCCAATCCTGACGTCACTGATGAGCTCACTTGCATTGGTGACCATCAGGTCCAGTATTGCATCCCCTCGGGTAGGGCTGTCTATTACATGGGTTAAGAAGTTATCCTCAGTGCACTCCAGGAGTCTCCCGGGTTGCCTACAGCTCACCATGCTACTTTTCCAGCAGATGTCGGGGTGGTTGAAGTCCCCCAGTAGGACAAGAACTTGCAAGCGTGAAGCCTCCTGTAGCTGGAGGAAGAAGGCTTCATCAGTAGGGTCTCCTGGATCAGGCAGCCTGTAGTGGACACCAACCACAAGGTTCCCTTTGTTTCCTCAGTCTCTGATTCTTACCCATAAGCTTTTGGACTGCTCGTGGCTATTCTTCAGGGACAGCTCTTCACACTCTATCCATTTCTTGATATAGAGGGCAACACCTCCACCCCTCCTTCCCCACCTGTCCCTTCTGAATAGCCTGTAGCCATCGATAGCCACACTCCAGTCATGGGATTCGTCCCACCAGGTTTCAGTAATGGCAACCAGGTCATAGCTTTCTAGCAGCACGGTAGCTTCCCACTCCTCCTGTTTGTTGCCCATGCTGCGTGCATTCATGTAGAGACACTTCATCTGGGCTGTCGGCTGTGTCACCTTCCTAGTGGAACACCCCTTCTTTCCCTTAAGGTGTTCCTCGGAAGATTCCTTGTTGGCTCCTGCTACCTCAGGAGCCCCCAGCTCATCTCCGCAAGACTTTGACTGTGGTGCAGTGTCCCCAGCACTCCCCTGGGCAACAGGTTGAGGACCCATACTAGCACCCCGTCCCTCTAACCATTGTGTGTCCTCCCACGCCTTGCCGCAGGCAAACCTGATATGTTTGCCCTCCCCCTTCACATCTAGTTTAAAGCCCTGTCAATGAGCCCCGCCAGCCCCGAAAGCACAACGTCTGTCTGAGATGAAAATGAAACAGTCTCCCTCTGATCAAAACAGAGAAAGATTTCATTATTCATAGTTCTTACACCAAAACTGTCACCACATATTGTCTCCAGAATGAGCTGAAAAGCCTGTAGACCTTAAAGGCACATTTTCAAAACACCTCTCAGTGCCTTTAACTATTCCACGCAAGCCTTTGCATACACTAATACTGACCATGCGGTTCAAGCCCTTGGGGTACATATTCCAATTGCTTTTTGCTTTGGCAATGAGCTGATAAAACTCCCTGATTGTTGCTTACAAGTCCTCTCCTATTAACAGAAACGTTGTCACCAGGCTCCCTTCATTGTGCTCAGCCGCGGAAATACAGAACCATATTTCAGATCCCAGAGATTTTGTGTTGCGTGCTCGTGTTTGAACAATGCTATCACTCTGCTCATCCGTTTCGGGTGTCACCAGAGACCATAACTCATCTTTATGGAGCGCTGATCCTTGTATCTTTTTTTTTTTTTTCCTGAAAACATTGCCCTTTTTTTGGCTCAAAGGCTACATTGCCTTACAGTTTTTGATACCAGCTGGAGCAGGTATTCATTCCCTAACATCTGACAACTGTGCTCTACTGTCAGAATATATTACTCAGGAGCTGCAATAGCTGTTGCAATGTGGATTTAAGCAGAAGGATCCCAGGCAGTTGAAGCAGGACTCTTCGCCCACCACTGCACATCTCCATGTCAGTCACACTCAGCTCTCCTCTTGCTCACAGGAGTGAAAGAGGTGCCCTGGGGGCAATTCATCATGCTTTTGGATGAAGGGACTCCACCAAAAATGCCTGTTTCTCTCTGTAGATTGTGAAGGGAGCCTTGATAATTAGCTCAGGATGCCAGCAACCACATTTCTTATAAGTGAATCCCACCCTAAGCATCTGTCTTACTAATACGAGTAGTTGTTAGATGACACCAAATGGCACTACCCCAGTGCACGCAGGGATATAAAGTAGCCGGTGATGGGCAGGCAGAGGAAGGGGATGGAGTCAGTGGGTTGCTTTTAGTCCTAGTGGTGGTTCTTCTTTGGTTGATGTGTCCAAGGCATTTTGGGCAGCTTTAGTCTTAGTGTAAATCAGTGTCACTTCTTTGCAGTCAGTGGATCTACTCTAATTTATGTTGATGGAGGAACTGGTCCTATATGTGTAAAGAAACAGGAGAGGAAACCTCATCCATCAAATATTCTGGAACATTTTAAGTACTTGTTCTCCTGGCCAAACCGATGACACCGACTATCCCTGCTGCTCACCTGTGCTGTTCAGCCACGGCAATGCTCAAAGACCAGTGAGACTCTGCAGGGCGAGCAGGAAGGCTTTCCAGCAGTTCTGGGCTTTGAATCCCATCCTGGGGCCAGCCTTGATGTTGCAAGCCCCAGAGGATGCCTCTACTGCGAGGCCACTAATATTTTTAATTATAATTCTGCAATGGAGCTTCCCAGGTAGGTGGGCTTTTTAATTTTGGGTTTTTGTGTCTGTTTTAATATACAGACAGGTGGCTCCCCTGTAAGGGGATAAGGCGTACAAAGGCTGAGGCCAAAGTACCTAGATAAACAAATGTTGTCAAGATTACTCCAAAAAAGCCGAATGGACCATGATGGGACTGGGAACACAGCTAAAAACAAGCATTAAATCGAAGGCTTAATTCTAAGCATCTGTTAAAGTATCTCACTAAATTTTGGCCTTGATACTATAATATATAATACAGTATATGAATGCATGTGTGGATATGCGTATTTGCATACAGGTGAATTTTATTTATCAATCACATTATAGAAATCTACAAATAATCAAGTCACACAGGTGGCAATATTCATTAGATGGAAATGGTTTATTTGCCATATAATAAAGAATTAATAGTACAATCACTTTTATTTGAAAAGCAATACAGATCAGATGTCATCTGTATGTTACTGTTTTAAGTAGGATAGGCAGAGTTTAAATTAGACTCCAGCTACACACAGAAACTATTTCAGTTAGAGAAATCTCTTGTGATCTAATATTCTTAGCTTTAAAGTCATATTGCATAAATATTTTATTACATATTTAATAACACTTTTTCATAATCAAGAAACCAATGCATATATCTAAAATATGTGCATTTTAAGAGCTGCTGACACAACATGGGAAACTTTGAAGAATATTCTATTTGGGAATTCAGTTTGGGGCAAAATTCAGAAATAATGTTTAAGTGCGGGGAGCTGAATACATTACACATTCCCACACAGGTCTGAAACAAAAGCCCAGGTTTGCTCCACCACTTACTTATTTTAAGTGTAAGAGTGTGTTTCTGTGCAGTGAATTCATTCATACTGTTACAAAACACTCCTGAGTACCTTACCAAATCAGCAACTAAAGTGAAATTTAAAAGAAAAGACCAGGTCCAGACAATGGAGGATAAACATTAATTGTTAGGGGATTTTTATTTAAGCCCCACATAGAGAGCCCTTTGGGAGAACCAGTGAGGAAGTCACCACGTAATTCAGCACTACAAAAACCATAGGGTTGGGAATCAGCCAGCTAGGTGAAAGATGCCATAAAATTTAAAGGTGTCAATTTGTCACATTTCAATGTTTTTTGAAGATTTGTTGTTATTGTTATTGTTATTGCTCTTTTTATTATCACTACTCTTAACACTATTATAATTAATATTAATATAACTTAATATAATATAATATAATATAATATGGTTAATAATAATAATAATAATAATAATAATAATAATGTGTGTGTGGCCTCATTTAATACACTAGTAGCAGTAGGAAAAAAAAAGGCCACATTGAGCACAGGATGGGTACGAATGGACTGAAAACCTGCAGACAAAGCCCTGGTCCAGCTCCCATCCAAACACCAAACTCTTTCAGATGAAGATATTGGTGAACCTGGAGATGTGGAGATAAACACAATGGCACGGAGAGGCGTTTGGTGTCAAGGATGCTCACCTTGGCTCAATTGCATGATGCTTACACAGTCATCAGCCGGACTGTGCTGGGGCACAAGAAGCCTGGCCACAGCTTTGCTAAACCACGGCAGCTCTTGAGACCGGCCAAGGTCGGGAGGAACAACAAGGGCCATGATGCTGACCACCCCGGTCAGCCCCACGTCCCTGAGCAGGCAGATCCCTGGAAATACAGACAGGCTTTTACAATGGCGAGATTTTGCCTGTTCTGCACAGCTGCTTTTTCCTTCCAGGTGACTCTGTTTCCAAATATTTACCACTTCATGCCTTTTTTTTTACCGCAGACTGTGGGAGTAGGCATTGAGTGAGCAATATAGTTTCATCTTGATTATCATTGGAAGTGTCAGATTTTTATCCCATTTGCAATGTTTTAAGAGCACAGATATCTAATATTATAGTGGGCTCATTCAATGAGAGAAAAATACAAGATTTTTCTTTGGAAGCTGACACTAGACGTATTTAAATGAGATCTAATGGACAAATTTTTGATTATGTGAATATTTACTTTTTAGAACAAATGTGGTGGGCTGTAATGGTCAGTAGCTTTAAATCAAGAAAGAATTTCTGATATAAATATATTCTTGGTTTACCTCAAAAATATTAGGGTTCATCGAAAAACTGCCAGATGGATGTTGATCGCTTCTCATGCAGGAAATGGGGCTGTGTGATGAGGAGGGCTCTGCAGCTGTAACATCTATGAAATCAGAAAAAAACCATGCTGGAAGCTGGCATTCATCATCTGAATTAATAACATGATATCACTTATCAAGAACAATACATCACAGTGTAATGGCATGTTGTTTGTCTTTGGTTTAAACAAGCCATTAAGATAAATCTAAAGAGAAACAGCGGCTACTTAATTAGGATAAGAGTCTCACATTGTACACAGATTAAGTAAACAACCTGGCTTCTTGGCGTGCGCAATTACTAACTGACTGCTGACCCTCATGACTCGGGTGCAGCCTTTTCTCCCAGCGAAATAAGATTCGTAATCCCTCTGCAGTCCTGATTTGTCAAGTCCTCTAGTCAAACGCATCATTAATTTAAGGATACTTTAAATGAGCATGTTGGCGTAATTAATTCCTGATGTATTCATAATCTGGGCTAAAGTGAGTGGTAATGCATGAGTCCGTGTCAATTAAACTGTTCAACTGGGTTATGGAGTGAGCCAAAATCACTTATATCAACAGAAGTCTTTGCTCAGAGGTTCTCAAGCCACCTGTACTTACTCTTTTTACCGGTAAGGTGGGCAGAGCATCCTTTGGGAAGGAGAAAGCAGTTAGTGTTCCACGTAGTCTGCCCCACCCAGCACATCAATAGTGCAGCTACTCACAAATCTGGGAGGGAAGGGGGTCACCTTTTCAACAAAACATTTTAAAGTAAATATTTCCGTCCATCCCAAGATGTGCAGAACACCAAGTTTAGGAAGTTTGTCTCAGAAGTCGGAATTTCTGTAGACATCAGTAGCCCAACAAAGCGTATGTGCATGAAAACATGCATGCAAGCTTAATTATAAATGATTCTGCCTTTTTCTTAGCACCCACACTTCCTCTCATGTCAGTGAAGTTATAGACCAAAATGTATCATATCACTTCTTCTATCATATCTGTCCTATCACCTATAATTTCACCATGTAAAATGATAAACCGCAATTTTTGAAGCAGATATATAAATGTGATAACTCTCCTGACCATCCTATGTGTGATGCCTTCCATTCCCTTTTTTTCAGTGGTGTACACGGTAGTTTGCTATTGTTTTTCATTTCAGTGTGCTGCTTTTATTACAGGTCATACTATACAGGCATTCTGCTGTGGGGGAAACAAAAGGCTACTCAAAGGAGATAGAGAATTCATATATTTTCATTGTTTATAAAAATGGACAGAACAATCAATTTTAATAAACATTTTCAAAGCATTTCTAGTGCACTCATGAGGTAAGAAAGAGTTAGTAACAGGAGTCGGCAGATGTGAAATGACAGACACATTTTCTCTAAATAATTATACAGATGCTAGATAAACCATCATCTATCTTACTTTAACAAATATTTTGCAATGGATTTCTATATACTGGATACTCCAGTACGGGTGGATTATCACTAGAAAAAAAAGGCATGTGAGATTGAACAGCTTGCGCAGTAAAATTCCTTATACACCATGGATGGAAAAAGCAATTTGAACTAGACAACTATAAAATGAGAGTTGTGAGACAATATTTTGAGAAACAGCCGTCGTTAGTTTTGTTTTGGTCTGGAACTTCCTAAAACATCTTGTTGCTGCTTTTTCTCTTTGTCAAGATTGAAGCATTGTGACAACTGCCATGCTGGGGAATTCATTAAGCAATAGTTTCAAAGTGGGATTTAACTTGGATCCATCTGTGTGCTGCCTTTCCATTTTTTACTAAATGATGCAATTTTCAGTTTTACATATGTCTGAAAATACTTTGAATTTAGTTTAATTATTTTTTTAACGTTTTGGATTTCTACCAATGAACAGCAGCAGTCTCAGAGGATCAGATCCCCTAATAATAGAGGGATAATGGAAGTAGAGCAAAAGGCTTCTTATCACCCTAATCAGAAAATCTTTTATGTTGGGACTCTAAAGAGCCTGTGACAGCCCAAATCTCAGTTCCTGTTAGGAACTGGGCGCCAGACACTCAGCTCCATTGAAATGATGGTAAGATAATGGTTGGTTTTAATTTTGAAAATTATAGTTGTTGAAGTCATTATGGCCTTCCAAATCTCTGCATCTCTTCTTTTGCTTGATGTGGGTATTAATGGACTTGCCCGCAGTCCAATACCCTGCAAAACAGCCAGGAAGGGGAACTTCCTTGTAATTGAAATTAGTAGCGTTTTAACAATTCATTGATGTCTGCATTAAAGAAATATCAACATTGTGGAATTGTCCCCTAAAGAGAAGGGTGAGATGGGTTTGCCCCCGGCTCTCACTGCCGATCAGTGCCTGCCTCCCTCCTCATTTGGAAACAGAAGCAGAAACCCACAAGCTGGCCGACCTGCTGCCCAGGCTGGGGTACCTGTTGATGGTTTTTTAGAGTATCCCACTGACCGATCAGGCACCTAAGGAGCTGGAAATTTGGCTCTTTTCCCTGCCAAGCGCGTAACCGGTCACTGCAACTGCAGGCACAGGCACCCTAGGGAGCACAGGGGCTGCTGAACTCATCCATTTTCCTGTCATTTATCTGCAAAGGTTTCTGCTAAATCAGTGTTCTCAACAACAGGAGTCAGAAGACACAGTAAATACAAGGGCTAGATGGGGTTCAAGACTCACAGCCCTCAGATAAGCAGCTTATGAACTTTTCCATGGACTTACAGCCCAAATTATGGTCCATTGGCATTGCAGTGACAACCACGTGTATTGATGCATCAACCTGTGGTCTCAAGAACTGTCTGGACCTGTCATGGCCTGAGATAATTTCAGTTTGTTTTAGCTGTGGCAGCAATTGTCAAACTGTCACCGAATTATTGGCAAAATATGTTTTAGGTTTAGTTTAACTTCATGTAATTGTGTAGTATGATGCCTGCTGTTGATTAATAGGTAGCAATATGCAGTTATTCTGCATGGAGTGAACTACTTATGGCCCCTGGATGTGACCACAGTTTTTTATCTTCACATGAAGTCTGGCCCAGTGACTAGGACAGGGGTAGCCCCAGGGACAGCAGAAGTCAGTGGGAAGTCCCAGATTGCCAGTGTTCAGCTCTTGTAACACCCTCAGCTGCCTTAGAGCACAAGGACAGCAAAGTCCCACTAAGTTTTCTTTAAGTTTTCAGTTGTTATTTCATAGCACAGGAAATTGCTGCTCAGCCTCGAGAGAGAAGAGTGTTACGTGAACCCTCAAACCAAGAAGAGAGCAGTAACAAGTTGTTGGGAGAATGATTTGTTCTCTAATGTAAAAAACTGAGAAAGTGCAGAGGCAACAAGAAAGGAATTAAAACAACTTAGCCAACACCCATTCACACACACAAAAAACCTAAAAATAAAAATCCTGAAAGCAGGGTACAACAGAGCTCTTATATTGACAGGGAATCATTCCACAGCCCTAATCCAGCATCTGTTATCTCTAAAAACATACTGCAATGAATTCCCTGTGCTCTGGAGGAAACTGTGATTTGAAAAATACCACTAGTAATTGATTCCACAAATTAACTGCTAATCCAAGAGTCCTGATTATGATTAGTCTGCTAATCAATTTATTTGATAGAAAGCTTTTTAAATTTTCCAAATTACAGTTCAGCTCTTCTCTCTCTCTCTTTTTTACTTGTTTCATCTAATTAACTGTTTTTCCTAGCAGTGAAAAGCAAGATCTTCCTTTCCTAATTGCCTCTTGACCCTTTCTCACTCTCCGATGCGGTTGCCTTTAGAGGTTCTTCATCATGAGAAAATTAAAATGCTATCAACGAATTAAAAATATTGTTTGGCCCAGAGGAAACTTCCCAGCATGTCTGTGAATCCTTTGGAGTTATATTTACACAGCTTTGCTGGGGAAAGTCTGACTCCCCAGTATACTGGATTGCCCTTCAGTTAATACATGCAGATGAACAACCTCCCTGGTGACTCTGCAAAAACTGGTTCAGTAATTGCTGATTGCAACACCAGGAATGAGAAGTCTGCAGTGCACGAGTGAGCGGTGCTGCCTCATGTTTCACGAAGCATCCAGGCTGGAGAGCTAAATGTGTGGATGGATAGGCAGGGCTTGTCCGTACTAGATTTTCAGTCAGTTTTCTGTGTATATAAAACCTGGTTTTATATCCATGAAGAGCAGCATGAACTCCTACTCTTTTGCCGTCAGGCCCCAGGCAGAACACACAAGCATTTCTGACCTTTCCAGCCATCATGTCTGGCTCACGAGCGAGGCTATGGCCAGTCTTGCTTCAGCATTTCCCAGCCACTGCTCCCAGCATCAACAGACTGCGGCTCCAGCCTCTTAGTGCCGTGTCTCTACCCATCACTGTGTCTTGAATTTGCACCACCTGCATACGTAATACTAAGCCTATGGAATATATATTGTCTTCTCAAATGTCTCTTCCCATTACTTCATTAAAACACTTCTATTTTGAGCAGAACCCAGAAGGCTATTGCTCAGCTATTCGGAGCCCACATCTTCACCAAGGGATACTTTATGTCTGTGAGTAAAGAATCATAGAACCATTGATGTTAGAAAAGATCCTTAAGGTCACTGAGTCCAACCGTTAACCTAACACTACCAAGTCCACCGCTAAACCGTGTCCCCAAGTGTCACATCTACATGTCTTTTAAATACCTCCAGGGATGGTGACTCAACACGGGGCAGCCTGTTATTATCACTTGTTGATGAAATATCTCACAACTTGCATGTGGTTTAACCATGTGATTAGGTTACTTCTCCTCCCTCCCCTTCATCCTCGTTCTCTAGAGACTGGAAGATTTCCATTCAGGCTCTCCCGAACACTGGCTTCTTTGGGAACCTTCTCAGCTCTGCCCAGCCCTCCTCTGCTCTTTGCATCAAAAGAAGCATGCTTAGTCAGAAATCCCTCCTCGATGCCTGCGTCTTGTGCTTTCACCCCCACAGACAGCCTTGCTTTGTCTCGGTCTCAGCTGATCCAAAGAGGGAGTCCTCAGCCACAAGGCACCGCTGTGTAATTACACCACGGAGCAACGCTGCGGCTGGAATAGAAGATCTTTGCCTCAAGAAGCGTTGTTCTTATGCACAGCAGCTATCCAACAGGGCTGCAATCTTTCCGTGTGAGTTTGATGTAAGTAAGCAGTGACAATCATCATGATTAAAAGGACTATAAACCCGTGTGAGAACTATCTTTTATATATAAATACACTTTTTAAAATAACAGGTTTTAACAGCTGAGTGATGCCAAGTTTAAACCCATGGATTTCAGAATATTTAAAATATTCTCTCAGTACAGAGACGAGAAGGCCGTGCCGTTTTCCCCGTGAATGGAGAACACACATGCGCTCACAGCTGATGATAGGTGCAGCGTTCAAGTACTCCATGATCAATTACAGCTGAATGGAAGCTGAGTCATCGAACAGCTATAAAAACCGTGCATTGCAGCAACATGCCAGAAGGATTTTTTTCCTGTAGCACACAAGCCAGTGAGCAAGCAGGTGAGCAAACTGTGGGCCATGCTGCATTTATGCTTGCCAATCCCAGCCAGCTCTGATACTCTAGGAAGAAAATGGACTTTTAGAAAAGAGTTTTCTAGCACACATTTTAAAACAGGCAGCCTGGGGGACTATTTGCCATAGAAACAGTGACACGACTGGATGGACACCATACCCGTAGCAGCTTGCCTTCCCGTTGGTCTTGACCTGTGTTGGCAGAGCCACTGGTGGTGGCCAGGTTCACTTCTTCCCCAAGGCGTTTCTTCCTCACCCTCCCGTTCTTCCTTCCTGTGGGCTAACCAACTCCAGACTTCCCGGGCTGGGGTGGTGGCCATTGTCCTTGCTACCTTTTTTCCACCTGTGATTTTCTCCTTGGAGCCTTCTCTCTCTGCTTCTTAGTGCAGGATTTTGCTGGTTTCTTCTAAGAGAAAAATGACAAAAGGAAGATTCAGGTTCACCTTTTGTTTTCTTTTCTTCAGTCACTGCTTTTCAAATGCTTCTCATTCTTTTGTGTGTGTTTTCCTATTCTCTTCCTCCCCATCACTGCATGGCCCTCCCATCCCCTCTTGTACAACTCCAAGGTCTTCTCTAGCTCTTCCCCTGGCAATACAAACAAGATTTCCTTTCTCCTGTCTTAAGACAAAGCAAAGCAAAGCAAAACCATACCTCTGTCTCTGCTTGGTTTTCCAACCACCACTCTGTGTCTCTGTTTTTCCACAGCTTGCTTTCTTTTTTAGTGCTTTGTCTACATAGACTGTAATTTTCTCAAGACATATACTGGCTCTAGTTGATATTTGTATAGTTTCAAGTACAGCAGCGCTGATTGATAGCTTTCCTGAGGCAAAGAGGTCTAATACTGGTAGTATACTGGATACCTCCAAGTTGTGACTGGTTATCTTCTGTCTTCATCAGTTTGTCATTCACTTCAACTGAACTCTGGGACTCATTACTTTTACCATAAGAGATTTTTAAAAAAAGATCCAGAAGGAGAAGATACATTCAATACATTACTTTTGAGCACGAACGACTGATGTGTCATTTAACATTAGCCTACATGTACAAACAAGTTTTAAAATTCTAAATGAGAACCACAAATTTACATTCCTCTCAGGCAACTCTCCACCCATCTACTCATTTTCACCTCCCCTTAGTTTCAGCTTACAGCCAAAAACTAGCGTTGCTGTAGCAAAGTACTCACCTTACGTAATGCTCAGGCAAGGTATTGGGTTTCCCATTAACATTAGGATTGAGAAGCCACTCATTGATTTAGCTTCATTACAAAGATAATGACTAGGTATTTTTCATTCAGGTATTTCTAATGGCTTTCCCATTCATTAAATTGTCAAATTCGAATGGACCTGTAGTTACAAGAATCTCACATACAAAAATCCGGTTCCTGCCTGGCGGACTT
Organism: Mycteria americana; assembly: GCF_035582795.1. Lineage (NCBI taxonomy): Eukaryota > Metazoa > Chordata > Aves > Ciconiiformes > Ciconiidae > Mycteria > Mycteria americana. The sequence continues at coordinate 72,277,170 of NC_134369.1, read as the reverse complement.
GCAGGTATACAATACAGAGGATGCCACAACAGCACACTCAGCTCTCCGTGAGCTTGCTTGGATCCTGGAGCAACAGCACATTAAAGGAAAACCCTGCCAAGGCCAATATACCCTGCCTCATCCTTCTCAGATGACACGTTATGGGCCCTGCAACTGATGGGATGAGAGTGTAACTGATGTGCCACAACCGTGCTCGTTGTGCTCTAAATTAAGCTATCTGAAAAAAACCAAAATTAGTCTTTCCTATTATATTCAGGCTTGGAGTGGTTTGCAGAAATGTCAGGAGCCTGTCTATCATGTTGTTGCATCAGTATATGATGGGTAAAGACATACTCAAACACAAGCTGTAAAGTAAAAATAGCTGAAACATTAGTAACCTAGCAAGTTAGCAAATTATTTTACCTAACACCTAAGGCCGTGAGGTCCAAACATGCCTGTGTACACCATCCCTCTGGATGAAGGGACCGTGGGGTGAGATGCTGTCTTAATGGGATGGTTGCTATTGGTGTCATCGATCAAAGGTATTAGATTTCACCACCTAGCCTAAAACAGAATGGGAGGTGGGAATGAGATGCAATTTCTCTCCATAATTTCTCTGCAAACTTTTATTTCATTCAAAAAAGCCCCACGAAACAAACAAACAAACAAAAAACAACAAAAAAAGACCCCAAGCCCACTTCCCTCTGTTGTTGTCCCTTAGACAAAGAGCTGTCCACCCAACATTAGTAACGGCCTGGGATGAGGCCTGGTCTTGGTTCAACCAATATCACTTGGAGGAAGTGCACAGAGTAATGGTTTTGATTTTTCAGGCATTTTGAAACTGTAAACCCAGTATCAGCTACTGCGCTACCTGGAGCAGAAAGCAATTTGATTTTCAATTCCTGGCCTTTGTAGCAAGTTGACTAAAGAACTCTTTCCTGGGAGGAAATCCGTGCGTGTACATCCAGGCCCTGACTTTTACGAAAATCAGCAGTATTTCTGCTGAAGTCACTGGAGCCAGGGCAGGGCAGGGCTGGTGTTAACGAGAGGAAAATCCAGCAAAGCCTAAGGAAATGATCCAAATCCTCCCTATTTCCAAAGGATATTAATTGATTGAGAGACCTTAAAAGCAGTGTTTTATGGAGAAAGTTACAATTCTTTTTCCTTCTGTTCTTCCTTTTTTCTGCAGGTCAGTCTGTCCCTAAAGAGAAGAGGCAGACTCTCCTCCGGTTCCTCCGTGCCAACGATGGACATCCTCTGTCCTGGACATCCCTTTGGTTTCCCTCTCCTTGTCTCTGTCGTGATGGCAAATGCCCTCCTCGCCCTAAGTGTGAAGTGCTCAGGGATCTGTCATAATTTTAGAAGTATTGCTATTTAAAAAAAAAATAGCAAAACTTTCCAGGGAAGTGTGACTCCCCAAATAAAAAACATTAGTTTCCAAGTAATTCTCTTGTTCACTTGCTCTGACCTTGTCGTTATTGCAGCCCCTCTCAGCATAATTTCTGAACGTGTGGATCGTGTTTGGTACCCAACTGCTCATGCCTATTTTGCATGCAGTCCTTTGCACCGAATTAAATCACTTCTTACTCTGGTTCCTTTCTTCCTCACCTTTCCAGGCCTGTGTATTGCCCAGCAGCTCTTTTTCCCTCCTCAATTAACCTTATGTTATTTCTTTCCTTGGGCAAAAATACCTTATACTGCAAAACAAATGTCCCTTCTGATACTGTTTGCTCTTCTAATAATTACTTCATTAAACTTTTTTTTCCTTTCATTTTTATGGGATGTCTAAAAAAACCAAAAAAGCAGTCTAGCATTATTAATTAAATGTGGCCTTAAAGAAACACTATAAAACTCTAATAATATTTTTATGTGCAGAATTTAATTCTTATTGATTTTCAAGTAGGTTATGTCAGTAAGCAAAAGTAAGTTGCAAGGTTTTTAATAAGAATTTTATTTTCTTGCCATGATGGTGGTCCAGGAATAGAAAAGATTCTACAGGAAATGTTTTGCTGACTTCTGGGGAAAAAGGCACAAAAAATGCAAAACAACAACAAACTTAAGAGTGAGGCAAAGTGAAGGAAGGAAATGAAATAAATAACAATGCTGCCCAGAAACATATGTGGGAGCCTAAATTCTTATTTGCAGGCACAAGTAATTAAAAGCAGGAATAAGATAAGACAATGCTTTTTTGACTTTAATATAAGATTGGAGGACAGACCCCAATGTAGCAACAAAAATAAGTAAATAAACCAAAAAGTAGCCTGTTGGGAAACTCATCAAATTATTTTATGATTTAGGGAATGATGCCATAGTATACTTTTAGGACCAGTAACATTTTATATTTCAGGCATCTGGCCCTTTATGTGCTGCAATATTTTTACTTCCATCAATGCTAATATATAAACACAAGGAAAATGGCAGTAGGGTGAGATATATTTAATGATGTGGATTAAGAGAAGTACACCAAGTGATATTAGCTGAGGACTTGGTGGTTGAATCATTATTCCTATGTGCTATATATAAATATGAGGACAGAGGTGATGTATAATGCCATGTATATGCATTTATGAAAAGGCCTGGATGTTAACTTCACAGAGCCACAACAATTCACACCAGCTGTGAATCTGCTTGTATAGTAATATATGACAGTAATAAACATGTGAAATATGCTCAGGCTTTTCCCTAGAGTAAGCATTTAGGGGACAGCAGCATCAGACAGCGTAAATCCACGGAGCTGTACTGACAGCAGGGAAGCTAGCTATTAAAAACTGATATTAGTTGCAGCTTATTCAAGCTTTTAAACCAGGTTTCCAAGTCTGCAAGGTGGGACATGTCTGGGCTCTCCAAGCTGGGAATCTTGCTTTGAAAAAACATAAGCTTTCTTGATACCTGCTGGCATGGTTGTTAATCACCTCATAGTGTTACTTAACTGCACACTGATTTATATATGTGTACGCACATACATATATATATAAATACACATATACATACACCTATTTATATACATATATACATACACCTATTTATATACATATATATTCATATATATACTTCTCTCTACACCTGTTGATGGGGGGCTTAGCCTGTGGGCATGTCGAAAAGCTCCTGCTTGGCTTCGTCTGCTGAGAGCTTCCCGCGTGGTTTGTGGGATCCGGGCTCGTGTTTTTGCAGCTGGGGGAATATTATAGCCTTCTTTGTGGCTATAGGTGAATGCTAAGAACCGCATTTCACTTTTAATTCATACATGCTGTCATAAAGCGCACACTGGGAAAGCGTTTACTATGCAAGCTGATGAGTGATTAGTTATACATGGGTGTTTTTATACTTCTGAAGAGATGTTAGACAGAGTGGCTGCAACTGCATTTTGATTCGATAATTGGGTTTGAAGGACTCTTAAATCTATGAAAATGCTTTTCAGTCTTTAAAAAGGTGGTTTAAAGCCCCTTTATGTTTGATTTTGACAGCTGCTGGAATCATTGCAGTAAGAGATCAGATAATCAGCTGGGGAAGTTCTTGGGAAGTTTGATACTGTTGTTTACCAAGGAAATGCTGCCCACCAAGAGTGTCTCTTTTATATTTATTCCATATTACTGATTCATTATAATAAAAAAAGAGATTATTTTTTGTTATAGAATCATAAAATCATAGAATGGTTTGGGTTGGAAGGGACATTTAGAGGTCATCTAATCCAACCCCCTGCAATGAGCAGGGACATCTTCAACCAGATCAGGTTGCTCAATGCCTCATCCAGCCTGACCTTGAATGTTTCCAGGGATGGGGCATCTACCACCTCTCTGGGCAACCTGGGCCGGTGTTTCACCATCCTCAGCATAAAAAATTTCATGAATGGGTCCAAAGCCAAAGGCCATATTGAAAAGCTTAACTGTGCCCTGGAGAGCAGCCACGTGCCAATAATGTGCCTGGGATTGATGGCCCAGGACAGAGCAGCTCCTAGGAGCACCAAGACAGGGCTCAAACTTGGTGTCTGGGGCTCTGGCTGCTCTCTGGGTAACTGCATTGGCTACTCTGTGCATCTCCCTGCCTCTTGGGTTAGCAAGTGGCACAAGCATTTTACTTTTTTTTGTTCATGTGTCCAGGGAGTGCAGAGAGAACAGGGCTAAAAAAACCTATTTATCAGAGAAATGTTGGTTGGAAGGGTTGGCTTTGCCTACCTAACATTTAGTTTTAGTGTCCATAATAGCTTGTTCTTCACCAAAAGCCCTTCATAAATGAAAAAAAAAGCATGTAATGGGATCAAGATATTACCACTAAAAAAATCCTTAAATAATCGGAGTTACTTATCATTGACGATGTGTACATAGGTAATTTACTTATAGCGGACTGCGAGTGACCAGGACTCCCAGGTGTTTTGCAGTACTGGTGCCTCACCTCTCGGGGCTGTGAGAAGCCAGCCTTTAGAGAGCTGGTTATTCTCCTGTACTGCTTCTAGTGGAAACCACCCATTTATGTTCCTTACAATAAGTAAAGCTATGGATGCCAATTTGTGTGAGGAGTCACAGACACCAGGAGCCACGGGGATGACAATGAATATACATCAGTGCACCCTTGTCTGATCGTGATTATACAGCCCAGTTCCAAGGGATGGGTCAGCTGGAGAGTATCTCTCAGAGTATGTTGTATGATAGAAAAATATCAAGTCTTTGGAGCTACAAATTCTCCCGATGGAGTTTTGCATTTTCTTTGTACAGTGAAAACTCACACTGGTAGTTCCTATAGGTTTTCAGCTACAACTACAGCCCTTCCGTTACACTTTCTTATTGGAAAAAAATGGATTTTTCTTTTTTCAAAAAGAACAGGAAATCTCCAGCCTGTGGGAGAATTAGAGCAGTAAGTCATATTGCATGGCTGAAATCATTCAATGTGATCCCATTCGGATCTGTTGCATTGGGCTGGCAGCAGTCAGGGAAGGACAGTTATGAGAAGAGCCACCAGTGTGCTGTAAACCCAAAGGCAGGTAAAGAAATGTGACTTGATTCCAAATCTTAGAGGATCATGTGCTAGATCCTCAGCTGATTAAACCTGCAAAACTTCATCAGCATCCCTGACAACAAGGATGCCTGATACACTTGAAATGAAGATGTTTGTGAAGTATCTTATGAGGGTTCCCAGTGGGTCTAGAGGCTCCACCCTGCAGGAGGAGAGAAAGATCCTGAAGGTCAACTCATGGGCCTGAGCCTTAGGGACAAACTAACCCCCCTGTCCAGGGACTTCACCTGAGGGATGGAGACCCATCACCCACCAGTGACCTCCAGGAAAGAGCTGAGCAGGGGTTAAAGGCAATGCTTGGGCTAAGACTGATGCTCTGAGTAGATTAGCTGGATAGCTCATTTAGTGCTAAATTTCATGTAAGAACAACTGTTATTCTTAAAATCAAACATTAGGAAGGAAATCCCATCCAGGGGTAACATACTGCTTAAAATCCTCAGGAAGGGTGTCATTTACCACTTCTTCAGCTAGACAAACTTAGTGTATTTCTAAACATTAGAAAAGCAGTCTAGTGGTAGGATGGAAATTATTCTTATAAAATTACCTGGGGAGGTGGTAGAACTTCCATCATCGATTAGCAGGAAAAATACCCAACATATATCTGTAAGGAAGGACATAGGTGGAACTGATTCTGCTGGAGGTGAGAAGGACAGAGAGCGATGGACAAGATACCTTTGGCATGCATCATCTCCTGATGTTTTGTGTTGGGATTCCTACCCACAACTGCAAACAATAATCAAGAACGAAACAGGATTAAGCTGATGTCCTGTTTGCTAGTCCTTTCTCAGCTGATACCTTTAGAAGCCGTTTTATGTGTAAAAAAAGTGAGTATTTTATACAATGAGCAAGCAGAACATCTTTCTTCCCAGTGCTCATACTCTTACCAGCAATAAATCAGCTGAGGCATGCGTTATTTTATATTAACCGTAGTCTAGATGGATGTCTTGTCTGCCATTTTCCCGAGTCCTTCCACTGAAATGATCAAAAATAGCAGATTGCCTTGCACAAATTAAAACAATAATCGTGCAGCTCTGGACCAGAATTTATATCAGCAAAACCATTAAGTGTTTGTTGGTTTGTTTGTTTGTTTAACTTTTCTTGCTCCTCAGAATTAAATTCAAACCCAAATAAATTAGTTTCTTGGCTGTTGGGCTGTGTTATTCCTCTGCATCTGACAGAGGACAAAGAGGATTTCCCAGGCCCTGTCCCTGCACTGATGTTTGCTATAAAACTTTTTTCCTTAGTAATGAAAATGGGGTAACTAAGAAGGTGAGGAGACTTCTGGTGGGAACAAAGACCCAAAAACATGAATCGAAGCATGCGTTGCAGGCTCTGTGCTCGTTTCCCACTGACCTCTGAACAGAGAGGACAGCAGGACCTTGCTGAATGCTAGTGGCTGCAATTCTTCTTCACACCTACCCCTTGAACTCCTCACCCAGGCTGGGCAGCCAGGGAACAGCTTTCTCCTGCCTTGTGGGTGTCCTTGAGGAGGTTGCTGGGCACAAACCATTCCCCACATTTTCGCCTTTTCTTTCCACAGGAAAGGGACGTATCACATGTTACCTCTATCTTTTCCTCTGGCCCCGGTAAAGGTAAAAGTCAATAAAATCTGTATTTGCCCAAGAATTTATTGTGCAGTAGCATAAGTGTTTTAGGTAGAAACAAAATGAAATCATTCATACATCTCACATGCTCTGCCCAGTTCTTCCCTGGGTTCCTTCCTATTCAGTCCTTACCCCCAGCCCTGACCAAAGTATTTGCTTGGCTTTTAATTAAACCAGGACATTGGTCTCCCCACTCCCTCCTGATGGATGTACTGGCTGCATCTTCCTGTTGAGTCAGCAACACAAACTGTTAGGACACTTGTCTGGTGCTTAAGTTACTATAAAAACAGATTAGTGGCTTAAGTGTCTATTTAGCATATCACAGCAACATACCTCTTCATTTGACAGGTGAGAATTTTTTTTTTATATTTGAGGATTAAAATATGGAGAGGAAAATTCAGAAGATTTTTTCTGAGATTTTTTGTTAAGGATATCACAAAGGAACTCTGAAAAAATGTAGTTTTCTTTAAAAACTGGATTCAATACTCTTCAGTGGGAATTTAGCATCAACTGGCAGTGTAAGGCTGTGCTGCTCATTTCGAATCGGTTTTTATTTCAAATTTGTTTGCTACTGCAGACAGTAATAGACAAGAAACTGTAAAATATTGGTATCTAGGAAAGTGAACTCCAGCTTGTCTGTTTTCTGTCTAAATGAAGACTAGACTTGGACATTTTGTTACTAAGACATAATGTGTTGAACTAATTACACTCAGAAAGAAGACACATTTTTCCTCAGCTATGGTAAAGAAACATCTCACACTCCTCTTTTATTTCCCTAACACATGTATCATGCAGTTTTGTAGCTGTTTTAATGTGCTTTGCTTCTTTGCGCTGAGCCATCAGTCAAGCAATCAATAATGGGCACGTGTATTTTGCCTTCAGTCCTCTGCCATCCTTGAAGAACAGCTTCACCAGCAATTCCTCAAAAAGTCATTAGACAAATACTCCGTGGTTTCACACTTCTATTGCTGTGTCTGTAATCAGCCTCTCCAGTCTGTAGGCTTTGCCTCAAATTCAGTTAAACTGAACTGGTCTCTCAAGCCTCGTGCAGATCATTTGAAAGACTTGATGATGGTGTTAACGAGTACAGGTCCACATCATGTTCAAATGGTCCTGCTATTTTATTGTAATAGATCAGTATTTTATTCCAAAGAATACTTAAAAATACTGATTCCAATATCTTCTGGTTTTATTTTTTAGTTGCACTTTAATGCAAGCTCCATGAGTTGCCTGGTTTTTTGCTGAAGCTGATCATTGTCCAAAGAATTGAGGCTGCTTTAATCATTTCATAACTCAGCGTGATCCAGCCATCAGCTGTTATAAACAGCTTCACAAATACGTGACTCATGCAAAGAAGGGAAACGAGCACATTCTGGCATAAGAAGACTAAAGAAAAGCTTTATGAATTTTTTTCACAGTCAAAATATTGCACCCTGTGGAGCGTATGCTCCCCAGAGAATATTCCATTCAAAGCCACTCAGAATGTGCTGTACCTTCAGACTTGTCAAGTGTCCTAACACATTTGATGAGAAGTTAATCCAATTGATCCTGACAATCTGACATAGATTTTCCTTTTACAAGAATTTTACCACCACTTCAAAACATACTCAACTCTAAGGCCATGACTGATGATGAAAAAAAAAACCCACAAAAAAAAAAAAAAAGACAACCCTCCCTCAGTATTTTAATTAATTACCTATTGCAAACGGAAATTCAGGTGATAAAGATGACGTGTATCTTGTACGGAGCCTATGCAAGAACAATACTCACATGAGTACTAAAAATGAACAATACTTCTTGGGTAATGCAAAATATTCCCTCCTCTTTGGATAATAAATTCTCTTGAGATGAGAATTGCCCATCTCTCTGTACATTCTTCTGTTGTTTCAAGCGATGGGTAATCTGAGCAGCGACTCCAGATTTCACAGGCAAACTGCAGATTTCGTGGGCACAATGCATTGTGATTCTCAATTGGCTTGTCTCCTCTAAGTCTAATACCTCTGAAGCCCCCCCCAAAATCAGTCCATTGATAATCGTTTTAAACTGTTGAAAATATTGCTGTTCATAACTGATTCACTTACTTTCCTTTTTAAATGACCTGCTTCTTTTTGCCCATGTCTACATCTAAACACATTATTTTGAAATTTGGGATGTTCTTTAGCTTACAAGTATGATTAGATGTATTCTTCATGACACTAAAACCATTCGTTGGGAATAAGGAACCTTTGCATACAATGCAATAGCAAATGTGTTCACAATTCACAGTTGTGATGTACACTATATTTTCCCCTTTCAAAACAGCTACCATTAATATCTGATTTTCTTTTTCTAAATTCTGAAAAAAACAAGTGTGCATAGCTAAAGTTGCATTCTTCATTCCAGCAGATTTTTTCCTCCTCCAGTAGTCAGAGGTGATGCACCTGATTAAACCGATTCTAACATAAAAACTCAATTTGACTTCAACACATTTTTATCTTTTCCATTTGTTTAGCTGTTTTCTTTCTCCCTTTTTTGTGTGTCTACCCACATATGCACTTGTCAACTAAGATGATATCATGATACGCAAACACTGATAAAAAAGCAGCAAAATAAGAATGATAATAGTCAGCCATATACATATATACTGTATGTGCTGTTGGCAATAAGTAAATGACTGCAGGCTATAAGGAGATCCTTAGTAGAATAATTTCCATGACTGGGTGCTGCTAATCATTTGACCATTAATAGAGCATAAGCACATGGGGGCACAATTTTAGTGGTTTGGGTAATTTTGGAATTACCCTTTTTGAACGCTGATGTACTCCTGGGTTCAGGAGCTGCTCCTTTTGCTCTGCCCTACATGCTGGGCTATTTTTATTATATATTGATCAACTAATTTTTTTTTTTTTAGTTGTGGTAAGCAAAATTTGCAGGTTTTATAGCAGAATGATGTTTCAGAGGTTTTTTGAAGAGTTCACTTTATTTGTATTTTTGTCTATAACGGTAAATAAGGCCCAGGTTCATCCAAAACTGTATATTGGTATTTCATGGCTGTCAAGTAATTCCATTGACTTACGGGTTTATCCACAATGTGTGAAACTAAATAAATGACTAAATCCTGATGAACTGGTACCTAATTTGGAAGTAAGACAGAAGATCTTACTCCATAATTAATGTAATGCTAGTGAAATAAAATGCTAGTTCTGGCTCTTTGTGCAGGTGCTAAATAAGTATGGCTGCAAACACTGCTTCAACAATTCGGTGAATTTCAAGAATTTGGTCATTAGTAGCTAAAACAAGCAGGAAAAAAAGAAGAAAGTTTTCACAACTCCTCTATCTTTTAAAGCTATTTTCTAGCTGCTGTAGGATAGAATCACACAAGCAAAAACTTCAGAAATATAGTTGCAGTTTCAAATTTCAAAATATCAGTGAAATCCCAAAACAGCTTACAAATTTTTCTTCAAATTTTGATGGCTTCTGGTTTCAGATGATCTATTCTTTTCTCTGCCCTCTTGTTCAGAAGTTTAATCATCTGCATAACTATTTTTTTTACCTCATAAACAAAGGATGATAGATTTACAAGATTTCTAGAGCAGTGCAAGTCACTGGGTTTCTATGTTTATCTGGTTGCTCACTTCAGTTGCCAACTAAAGGACAATTTTTCATGTAATTTGGAGGTTTGCATATGCTGCCAACATAGTCTGGCATTGAGGTGACTAGAATAAACAGTCCGTGACCTCTCACTCTTCACTTCTCGTATTGCACGGTTTCTTCTCGGTTTGAGTACTTCAGAAATATTAGAGCTGGAAAACATTCTTCCCTTCCTATCCTCCATGCGTCTTTGTCTATAAGATACATCTGCGAAATGAGAGGAAGAATGGAGAGGGCAAATCATGAACAAATAACTTTTTCTACTTAAATGCAAAACAATTTTATCCTAGCCATTTTTGGAGTAAAAGATCACTCCAAACTACCAAATCACTACTAAATCTAGGCAAAGAGCCTGAAAAGATTCAAATAAAACTTGAAAATTTGGCTAGTGTGGGACTCAGCGCTTATACCTTGCATTCAGTTGATGTTGCACCGGGAGCATGTAGCTATCACTTTCGAGGGTGTCACAGATAATATGGAGTGAAAACACTTATAACAAAAAATAGACTTTCACAGGAGCAACTGTCTGTAAACCTATTTCAAATACACCAGTCGACTGGCAGCGGGAACTTAACTCCTTCCTAATCACCATGGGCCAAACCAACTCCAAGTGCCCATGATCACCACAGATGCTGCCCTCGGCCGGTGGCTGGAGATGTGCTAATCTGTGGCTGCTTGACAGGTACGAACCCCAAAACTCTTGCTATGGTCCCATAAATGTTGATCCAAAGTGATTTATAGAAGACCTCGTTTTTAAAGATCTGAGGTCTGTGTAAGAAATAATAATAACCTAAAGCTAATGCCATGTTAACATCCAAATATGGGCATGTGTGTATGAGGATGTGTGTATATATATATAAAAAAAAATATGTTTGTGTGTGTTTGTATTTATACAGATACAATGCAGAGCTATCTCAGTCCTACTTTTGTGTTCCCCCAATGCAGTCCTTGCTGAACAGTTGTGGCAGCCTCAGTTTTCATGAGTTATTTCCAGGCTAGGGGCCCCAAACTAACAATAATCCACCACATATTCGGAAACATTATGGGTTTCCAAGGAGTTTTAATTTATTTTTTTTCCTGACACAGATACAGATAAGAATTTTGCTTTTCTCGTGCCAACTGTATTTGTTTTTCAGTAAGTCTGAATGGTTTTTTTTCCCTCTTCTCTTGTGATGGTTGAATAAGAAAGATTAATGCAAAAAAGAAAATGAGATTGCTGCTGTTTCACATTTTGTGCCTTATTTATATTAATAATTGAATACATCTAAGATTACTTTTATTGAGGAAACAATAAATGTTTAATAAGTGAATGAGCAGTCCATCATAAAAGTAAGTGCTAGTTATAAGGCTTTTTCGGGGGGAGAACTGTTTTTGCTTTAAATCATCATAGGGACACTTTATTACCGTTGCTGCGTCATTAACACCACACATTATTCCGCAGTGGGATGAGGTAACTACAAAGATATAATGAGATTTTAGTAGAGACAATATGCAGTATCATAAAATGTGTGAGCTTTGGTGCTCAAATTGAGCTCGGAGGCTGCTATACAGTAATAAAGCTTTTTCCAGCCTGCAGACGGACGCTTCAGCTTTCATTCATGGAGGGGTGGTACTGCCAATCTCAACTCGAGCTGCTTTTCAGGCTAGAATGAAGCAGACGGCTCTTGTCAGGGCATCGCATGGAAGGTCCAAGACCTTGATTCGGTGCAACAGCAACGTGGTTAATAATTGAAGAGGTAAGGAAAACATCAATACCTCGCTGAGGCCAAGACAGACGTTTGGATTTTGAACCGGGGTTATTGTCAGAGAACAAAAGGATGAGCTGCAGCCAGACAAAGCAAGGAAAATAAATTAAAAGCATATTAGCAATGTAGAGGAATCAGAAACACATAGATAAGGGGAAAGCAAACATATTGGTGTTGAGTCCCTTGCTAATGCCTCTGAATATGCTAGAAGGATTTGTTCTGTAGGTTTATACAACTACATAAAGAAAACACACACTTCAAACAGCTCTTTGGTAAGAAATGGATTCAGAAAGAAGAGGAGGTGGGTGGCATTAACTCACCCCTCTCTAATTAATGAAGTACCTAGTCAAGGATGAGTGAAGGACCTGCTCAAGGGGATTGATTGATCCTATTCATTGATTTTCAGCATTTCACTTGTTCCTCATATGAACAAAACAATCCACCAGCCCATCCCTGGTGCTGCAGAAGGATGGCTCTGACCAGGGGCCTGGGGCTGCGGATGAGGCTCTGCTCCGGGGTGCAGTTTAGGAAGGGTGCGTTTCGGCATGCTCCAAGATGAAATGCTTTCTGCTTTTATGCTGCTGATGCCTCCAAGAGCAATAGTGGTGGGAGAATTAGGTCCACCAAGCCTCAGGCAGCCTACGTAGTAGCAGCATTTGTGTCCTGTGGCCAAAGGTGAAGATGCACGGTGGCCACGAGCAGCCTTTAGCCTGGTGTCTGCAGACTGGGGACCAATTTTGTATCTGGTGCCACTCAAATTACTTGGCAAGTGCTTTAAATGCCTATTCTGACGTGACCCCAGGAAAACAAGTAAGATGTTTGCTACCAGAGCTAATTGCTCAGGAAATTGCTGCCTAGGGTTCGATAGTTTAGAAAGCCAGCAACTTCCCAGCTAGAGAGAGAGGGCATAAGAGCAGTGAGTAAAATAAAACAGAAACTTCTCCCTGCTGTGTCTCCTCAGCAAAAAGCCGAAAGGAATCAGGTCATAGCGCCATTTGCATTGTGTCGTCGGGGAGGACGGAAGCCCATCATGAGAAGACATGCTGTGAGCCTCTGTGGGAGGCGTTGGAAGATCTCCTTACTTGGCACTTTCATTGCAGCAAAGAGTTCTCTGGTGAAAAGGGATCCCTGCATCATTCCCAGTTAAGAGCTTGGGCCTGAAGATTTTGAAGGACTGGTTCATCCTTCAACTTGCCAAGATTTTCTGAATGCAGTGGTCCAAGAATCACCTCTGAGAGGAAAGGAAAGATTCTTGTGGAAGGCACATCTGTGATTAGGAAGATTAAATTCCTTCGCTGGGGGCCTCTGACTCCCAGGAAGCAGCAAATAAGGTAGTGAACCCTCATCTTACTGTCATCAGTTTTCCAATTAGCTAAATCATTGCTAAAACAGAAGCTTTAGAAGGGAAAAATGTTCTTTTGTCATATTAAAGATGATTGCTGCAGCCCGCTGCAGATCAATACTTACAGCACTTTCTTCTTGATCTGATTCAACAAAACCCATCTTCTACAGAAAGTTCTCTGTGGTCAAAGAAACAGCAAGGTGGTGGTGTGGGTTTGCAGCAGGTGAAATGTGCAATTGTAGGGCAGGGGCACAGGGCAGTGGTACAGCCATCCTGGTCACCCTTCCATGGGTCTCCTGTGAGTCTCCTTTGCCGTGAACAAGGCAGAAACTTGACTGTGTCCCTGCTGCCTCGTGAGCGTAGTCCTTAGCCTGTGCTCAGACCTCAGACATGCTGAGTCCTCACTGCTTGGAAACACACCCACTCTCAAAAAATTCAGTGTGCAAGGCTGATTAGCTTACATTCATTGCCCTCCAACACGAGGCATCAAAAATGCCCCTTATTTGCCATGAGGATGCCACTTAGACTGATGCTGGGAGGCAGTTTTGCTGTGAAATCCTACTTAGAAGGACAACTCAGTTGCACAGCAGTTGGTGGGATCTGTAGGAGCCTGTAAGTGCTTGGCATGCCCTGGGGATGCCACGAGGAGCAAGTGTCCTGCCCATGGCAGTGCAGGTCCATGGGCCATGGTCGCAGGGCATGTTGTCCTCAAACCCTGCCCAAGAGCCTCTGCTTTGCTGGGCACTGTGTGACAGCCTCCCTTGTCTGCCTGTCAGTCAGTCTGGCTATTTCCTTCTAGCTTGGAAAGACTGCTGTCTCCTGCGGTACCTTCTCTATCTAATATGTGAGTCAAAGCCTTCTGATGCAGTGGGAACACGAACACTTATTTAAAAGCCCATCTTCGCACACACTTTCTTGGATGTGCCTTGCTTCCTGAACACTCATGCCAGATTAGATCCGCTTGGGAGGGCTGAAATTTGTGACAGATGCCTCCTGATGCTATGAACATGAGCCCACATATGCTGCTCCACAGGGACTTCTCCAATATACTCTCATCATTTATGCCAGGTTCCAGATTTAACTACCAATATGGAGTTTTTAATGGATCCCATAAATATGATTTCACGGCCATCAAATGTTGCTATTGGTTTCTGCAGTTTTGGGAAGTAGTATAAGAGTATTATGAAGATGATAAATCTGTAAATCTGCTGAACCATCTAAAAATGCTGGAAAAATAAGTGGATGTGATATATTCCTCCTCTTGCACAAGACTATGCTGCCCAGAATAGATGCAAGTGCTGCTGGTGGTTCCTCTTATCACTGCGGACTATGGGAATCATAGGGAAAAGGTCCTAAAACTGACAGACAGAGCTGGTGTCTTCTGGTTTTTCCAGTCAGCAGGGCTGAACTGCCTCTCTCTAAGTACTCTTCTCTTTTGCTTTCTGGTGTCTGGAAGAGAAAGAGGTTTTACTACAATAGCCCTCTTCCCACCCTATCTCCAGGGCACTTGGTTATAACGATCCTCATGAGCTGCACTGCAGAGAAGTGCCACTATGCCCTCTTTAACATATTGCCAAATTAACAGTTTTCCAAGATAAACAACAACACAGAAGGGCCTGAACCTTTATCCTCTGTGATCTTTTATCCTGAGCAATTGCTGACATGCAATATTTTGGGGCGGGGAGTGGGTAAATATCAGGAATGTCATATGACAGGAATTGTGAGGAATCACCATTTTACTGATGCATAGTTCATCTTTCCTAAAATAAAGCTAATTCCTACAGCTTGCTAGACCACCAGGACTGGGAAAACAAGCTCTCCAGCACAAGCTGTCTCCCACCACCACCCCTCCAGGAAGGCCATTGAAGGACCAAAAGCTATTGCGTTTGGAAAGCGTTCACGCACTTCTCCATGTACGTCACAGCTTCGTGCTTTGACAGAAGGCGGCTTCTGGCTGCTGGGTATGACACGGGAGTGTCCCCACCGCATTGTGACTTTGCACTGCTGATTTTCACGCTTGTTGTGTCTTCCTCTTCAATCGCTGGTGCTGACTGCAGTTAGAGAAAGGGCGTTGAACTGCAGCCCTGATTCAGTCAAATCCCCCCAGGCCAAGAGACAAGACTTTTTTTTCAGTGAAATAAGACTATGCATCTTTCCAGCATGTATTTGTGTTTCACAAATTATTTTCTATCATTCAGAATTAACAGATTCATATGTGAAAGTAAAATTCTGCCAGTTTGCCTCCTGCAGACAATTACTGGATGCGGTTACCTCCTATAGTCATAATCTTTAAATCAATACAGGTGCTATGCAATTGGCCACCTCAATTGCTTGATAACATTGCTATGTTTGCTTGAACAACCCCTTAACCCAGAAGGAGCTCTTGCAATCACAGGCGTGGACATACCCAGTGTATGAACGCAGGTCACTATGGAAGCATGATAAAGTTTCCGTGGTTGTCAGAATGTCTCCTTCACCCACAGGGATATTTCATCTCCACTGTGTGGAAATATTTTTCTTTTCTGCCAACATCCATAATATTCAGAACTTCCCAGTAAACCAAAGGGTGCCTGGTCTGAGTGTTTATGGACTCACACCCAGCAAATATTTGCAAATGCTTTGATATTTGCATTTGGCTTTAGTTGCAAAATACAAGCAGTAGAGACATTACAGAAAGGTACATCGTGACGGATGTCAGCTACCTCAGGGGAGGACTGAGGACTTATCGATGGATGCAACCTGGAAATGAAAGTAGGAAATGGGGTTTAAAAGATAATAAATTAAGATGAAAGTAATGCACAGGTGGAAGCAGGGTTTCTGGTGGGAGGAGATAGTGAATGTATGTAATTAAGGGCAGGATGACCTGCTCATGTCCCTTCTGAATGTTTTCTAAGACTGTGGATACTAAGATGTTAGAAGCTGAAGTTTCTGCTATTCCTATTTCTAGTGTAAGTATGTTATTTTAACTATGGCAGTACAGAGTCCAAGTGATGGTGTTTTGACATGATGCTTTGACCTGCAGTATCTTTTTCCATAAGCTGTACCAGGAAAACCTGTTATGTTGTGGAGACTCCACATAAAAGCATAAAGGGAAAAATTAGTTACTAGAGAGGAAACGAGTTTAGTGGACCATATCCAGAAAGCCATGTGGTACTGTATTATACATAATTTCAGCCCTTCACACTTAGTAAGGATTTATTACCCAATATATCTCATTTCAACCTGTTGGTTTCTCACTCTGGAAGATGCTAATAAATCTGGCATTGCTATTTTCATGGTTTTTGCTATGAACATGGATCTTTAGCAAATGGTAACCCAGCTTTGGAGATTGGAGTTTGAAGCCACGAAACAATGTTCGGAGAAGCTTGCAGGCATGGGCAGCTGGTTTTGGTTTGAAGGGCTGCAAGAAAAATCCGTTCAAAACTTGGCTCTTCCCAACCCCATATATCCTTCACAAGCTTTGCCCTCACTGCAGAAGTAAACAAAAAAGCTTCAATGAATTCGGTAACTTGAGGGATTATTTTAGTCAGGATAAAGTGGCATAATCCTCTCATCTGAGTAACCAGTGCTATTAAAAGCTCAACTAGGGCATTCGTGAAATTTCCAGTCTGCTCATTATTTACCTGGACTTTACCTCTAGGTAATTAATGCAAAAAAAACCCAAAAATCTGTCTAACATATGGAGAAGAGAAAATTCCTAAGAATTCACTCTGGTACATGAAGGATTTTGCCTGTCTCCTAGAGAATACATAGCCCATCACTCTAATTTTGAATCAGAAATTCACGTACCCTGACCCAATTTCTGAACATGGGGCTGCTGACTCCACTGCTCGAGCTGTGTTTTCCCCCAGGACATGTTCATTTATCCCATTTCATGTAACTTGCTTTAGTTATATCCACACATTATCTTTTCTGCCATACCCCTCTCAATTTTCCACCTGCGCCTAGAACTAGTCCTTGCTGTGATTTATGAATTAGTCCTGGGATATCGCGGGCATCTGTTCCACAGTGGCTCAACCACAGCTGGCCTGAGCCAAGAAATAAAGATACCGTCTTCCTAAACTTAGTGTGTTTTTAATGCAAATCTTATGCTCCCTTCCTCAAGGCTGGCAGGTTATTTTCCACATATCATCTTCAACCTCTGGAGTTTGACATTGTGACTACTTGGAGGTGGACCAAAGAGCTGAGCTGATGGTGAGACTTTCCACAACATAATGCATTGCTAATGCTGGAAGCAGAGGAAGAAAGAGGTAAGTATCAGGAATTCAATCCACGGGAAGCTAACTTCAGGTACAAGTGGAAGCAGCCAAGGTCTCTGGAGCAGCAGTGGTTGTGAACAAAAGATGTCACCTTCTGCCTTCTCAGCCAGCCACGGCTGGGGAGGGCAGGGAGCTGGCACAGCCCTGGCTCATCCATGCTGGGTGCAGGTCTACAGCATGCATGTGCTGCCTCTACAGCATCAGTGATGAAAAGTAATTTTGCTACAGAGGAATGCTCTTCACCCTCTCGTTGCAATCAAGCTAAAGTTCATGTGTTTCCACTTGTGAATATTTAGTTTCGCCAGGTCTGTGATCATCCCTGGACAGTGAGTACCGGATTACAGAGACACCGCAGCTCGTGCAGATATGCATGAACTGAGAAGGATGAGGCTCAGCTCTTGCCATGGCCATGATGAATTGATGTCAACTAAAGCCACAGGTGGCTGTTTTTGAGCTGCCCTCGGAGGCCTATATTTTAAGACATTTAGTCCAGCTGCTGTGCTTAAGTTTTTCCTGGAACACTTTAAAGATGAAACTCCTTGGATATTTCTTAATGCCAAGAGAATTTCACAGAATCACAGAATCACAGAATCACATAGGTTGGAAAAGACCTTTAAGATCATCGAGTCCAACCATAAACCTAACACTGCCAAAAACCACCACTACACCATGTCTCTAAGTACCTCATCCAAACGTCCTTTAAATACCTCCAGGGATGGGGACTCAACCACTTCCCTGGGCAGCCTGTTCCAATGCTTGATAACCCTCTCGGTGAAGAAAAATTTCCTAATATCCAGTCTAAACCTCCCCTGGCGCAACTTGAGGCCATTTCCTCTTGTCCTATCACTTGTTACCTGGGAGAAGAGACCGACCCCCACCTCTCTACAACCTCCTTTCAGGTAGTTGTAGAGAGCGATGAGGTCTCCCCTCAGCCTCCTTTTCTCCAGGCTAAACAGTCCCAGCTCCCTCAGCCGCTCCTCAGAAGACTTCTGCTCCAGACCCTTCACCAGCTTCGTTGCCCTTCTCTGTACGCGCTCCAGTACCTCAATATCCCTCTTGTAGTGGGGGGCCCAAAACTGAACACAGTATTCGAGGTGCGGCCTCACCAGTGCCGAGTACAGGGGCACAATCACTTCCCTAGTCCTGCTGGCCAAACTGGGATGGAACAATAATGGATTTTTACACTTTTTTCCCTGTTCTCCCATTCTGATTTTTCGGAAAATGTTTCTGGAAGGTACCAATAGGCTACATACACCCCTCAGAGACATTTAACTGCATAGATACCTCTGGACATGCAAGTGAAAAGAAGTGAAAACTTAGACAACTATTTAATATTCATATAACCAGTAAACCCTTCCTCAAAAAAGCCCTGCTCTTCCTTGCTCTGTTTAGTAGACTTGATGGCATTCCATCACTGGCTGTTTTTTGATGGCATTGCTAGCTGCAGCCAAAAAAGATGACTGACAATAACTTACACTGAAGCGTTACTGAGGAACGGTGAATAAATTCACTGAGGAACGCTGAGGCATGTAAGCAAAGATATCCCATGAGTTTGCTGACACAATTCAATCTCATTTCCTGAATATAAGACATACAGTAATAACAGACAATGGTTGCTGTGTGCTGGCCATGATTATTTTTCTCAAAAAGATGTTTAATGCATCCCATAGCCTTTTTTCCTGGGCCATTTAACACACTGGATAAACCAAAGTTAGGGTAAGTCAGTGATGTCTACTCTTGGTTTCATTTATTTCATGTCCCTGCAAGATTTGTTGTTAAAAAAGTACCAATTATTTTTGGGAGAAGTGTTATAGTCATCATATGACACAGGTTAGCTCCAAAAACATGCTGCAATGGCCACTACACAGCACAAACCTTTTCATTAAGTGCGACGAGCACCAAATGTGGCCTCATGGCAGCATCTTTAATGCGTTTTGGGGACATCCGATCGACTTGGAAGGACTGTTTGCTCCTAGTGAATATCCTGTGCAATTCAATTTTTCAGTTATGAAAAGAGATCATGTAAATTTTCCATTGCTGATTTACATCACAAAGGTGCAGCCTTTCTTTGTGTCTCGCTGAGATACAGAATTTCAGCAATTACGATGAATGAGAGGCGAGATTAGTCTATCTTGTCAGTCTATTTGGCAAATAAGGTTGTAGCGACTTGTGCATGGCAAACAATCAATTGTTGTATAATTAGTTGCATTTTGCACCATTGGCATTAAAGTTCACCAGGTCTGAACTTCTTCTCTGTCCTTCCCTGTTCGTTAGAGCTTCATTCACATTCCTCACAGAACAGCTTAGTTTGCTTTTTACTTTTAATTAAAAAGGCAAACTTTTGGCATCTGCATGCTCTGAAAATGCAAACAGTTCTTAATTAAAGTGCAATATAGTGCCAAAAATAAGCATAATTAGTTGGGCAGTGCAGCGGTTAACAATGTTCTTCATTCTGTGTATACAAAACCACAAGAAACTGCAAAAACAGGAGCAGAGTTTAGTAAAAGGAATAAAATAACCATAATAAATCAGTGCTGCACAGTTTTTAAACCCTTTATTACAACCCTCATTACAATTATACCTGTGAGAATCATATCCATTCTCTCACAGTATTGCATTAAAATCTTGATAGTGTGTCTTCATATTCGGTGTTATTAATAATCATGCAACTGGGTATTTATCATTGCTTATTCACTCACATCTAATAGAAAACCTGGATGCTGACTGTATTAGAGCACTATATTACATTGCATTACAGCAATAATCGTGTCTGTAATTTCTGCTGTAGAAGATGGATCCAAGTTGCAAAACTCAGATCTGGGAGCTGAATTTCCAAAGCCCTTGGTAGATGGATCCAGGGCTTTACTTGGACTTACCAGTGTAATTTAAACACCTCCTTTATATGTTAAAGATTGATTTGAACTTGGTTATCAAAAGTCTGGGGATAATTGTTCATCTCCTCAAATAGCAAAATCCTGCCAGAAACTACATTAACTATGAGCCTCTAAATATGCAATTTCATTTCTAGGTTCTTCCACCTCTGAATTCAAACAACAGTAAAAATACTGAGATTTTTCAAATGCAGTTATTCTGAGGAATTCCAGCTTCTTTGCACGTCCTCGTTCCTCCATATTATGTCTTTCTAGGAGTGTCTGGTGATTAAAGAAGTTTTTGATTTGTTTGCAACAAATTCGGTCAAGAGAAAAAAGTAAAGCCCATGAATTGCTGTTCCAGTACTGTTTGGGCACATCCATATATGAGACTATGCCTCTCTCCCCTGACTGCTTATCGATTAAAAAAACACAAATACATCCTAAATCCAGGCTACTGCTGTTTCAGGACAGAGGCTCAGTTGGTATATAGGAACATAACTCAGTAAACCTAAACAGGTTTAAACCAAACAAGGAAAAGATTTTATTTCAAAGTGTTATACTTCTTTTTATAAGCCCTGAGTTCAAAACCCAGGCTGCTCTTAGAAAGGTTTCCAAATAGTCTTCAAGGAAAAAAAAAAATACATTTAATGCTCTTCTAGGATAGATAGATAAATAGATAGATACTCCTTCTGTGGCCTTGATCTTCAGACTGGCCTCCTGCTGATGTCCAGAGGAGCTCTGTACATGGATTCTGTATGAGGTCAACATGTTCCAGATCTCCTTAATGCTCTTTGAAAGATACTCATAGCCTGGTCCTCCTACTCTCCTATTCTTAAAGCAAAAACCCCCTCATTTCAAAACTCCTTTTTCTTCATTTTGCCTTGGAGATAATTGCACATGTGATCTAGTATCTACTGAAGATAATGGAAAGGCTTTTACTGGGGGATGGACCCAGGCTCCCAAATATCCCATGATCCCGTGAAAAATATCTTGCCTCTTTCCATCCATCTTTCATTTTGATATGAAAGAAAAAGAACTGTGTGAAAAATTCCTGCTGGAATGATCATACATTTTTTTCCCAACATGTGCAATTTGCATCCTTCCCCATGCACTGATGAAGGAATTGCTTTCTTGCCTAAATACCCCTGCCCAAAAATAAAAAAACTTGTGAAGCAGCAATCTGCTACTGGATCCTGTGCTTCAGAAACAGCAGCAGCAGAAATGCGTTTGAAATTCTGTGGTTTATTTTGTCATATTTTAATTAGATGTCTGATCATTTTGAAGTTAATATGCTTGTCCAGCTCATGTTCTGGTGAAAAATATTTCTAATAGATGTACTGATTTAAGCCTGTAAATCTTGCTCTCAAGCTCTTTATGGGACTGACTGTAGAAAAGGCTGAAGCCTAAAGAACAAATTAATTTTTGTGTCTGTATTTTAACACTTGATATTTTTTGGTTGCAATTGCTGGTAAGAATAAGGTTACTTGTGCACTCAAGAATGCCACTTGGCCATTTGAATTAATAATTGTCTGATTTACACATGCAAGTGTAGATGTACAGAAGCAGTATCAACTATTGATGCTTTGAGCAGAAAGCGAGGTCTGAGAGGCCAGTCCAGCAGAAGTTAATTACTTAATTGATGAAGGCATAAAAAGTCATAACCCAGCCATGATTTAAAAAAAAAAATTAATAATTTTTATGGTGCTGAAGGAAGCAAAATGGAGCAAATAGCATATAACTCACATAGTCCTATTTATATCACACTTCTTGTTTTTTAACTCAGATGACTCTATAGGCCAAGCTACTTTTTGTCTGCTTATTTTACAGCAAATATATAAGAATAGTAAAGTTTCCTGCGTGAATATTGCCACAGCCACCTGACAGCTTTGGAAAGTGGAGAAAAAATGCACAAGGACAAACTAAGCACCTCTGTCTAGCACAAAAGAAACAACCCTCCGTGAGAACATTTAAAATATACTTTGCAAATCTACTGTTATGCGTTGTTTAGCTAAGCCTCTTAATACAAGCACTTCAGCATTATGGGAGGCTGGTTTGCAATTTAGCAGAACACAGAAATTGTCATCATCCCTGTAAAAACGCAAGGTAAAATAACAACCTAAACATATATTACTTCTTAGCATAAGACAACCTAAAATATAAAAGCACTCTCTAGCAGCACTGCCTTCTCTGCTTTTAAAAGAGCCTCTAAAAATGCAATAAAGTATTTCAGATGGAAGACAGATTAAAAATAACTGCAGCACAAACACTCTAGGCATATAGTATATCTCAACGGGGATATTGCCAGGTTTCTTGGGTATCTTCCTCTGGGTGACTGACATTTTCATTAGAGGATCCAGAAATGCCCATGATTTCCTCGCCTCTGAAATTCCTGCAGTTCTAGAGAAACTGCAGGTTGGCTTCAGAGATGACAACACCTCTTCTTCATCCTGCCTTCCCTTTCAGAATTTCATTCTTCCCTTGGCCCCAGGGAGAGGGCAAGGGATTTTGAGCAGTCCCATTAATTTCTCCATGGTTTCAGCCAGCAGCACTGGGCTCTCCGGCACGGCCCTTGCTCCAGGACGCCTTGGCCACTCCGTGGGGCTTGCAGACAGAGAGGAAAGTCTGCTGATTAAGGTGGCTGCGTAATGCAGGTTTATAAATCTCCCGTCCTTCAACATGTCCTGGCCTGGCTGGCCTAGGAAAATACTCAGGCCAAAGATCATCATCAGCTGCAAGTGTACAACATGCGGGGAAGAAAAAGGAACTCGGCATTGCCAGCTGGACTGCAAGTAGAAGGTGCTGGCAAAAGGAGGTAGAAAATGAATCCTAAACAAGTCGCTCCTAGCACTCATCGGTCTGCATATTCCCTGTTGCACTCCTTTCTTTTTCACAGCAAAAAAACAGCCTTTCCCACCCAGTGTCTATACCTAGCAGGTGACACAGCAGAACCAGGGGCTGAGTCTGCATCCTCTCAGTGAAAAATCACAAACTGGTGGTTTGCTCATGGCGGAGCCTCAACGCACAGTCCAAAATCTGGCCCTGAGCACTCTGAAAATGCAAGGATCTTGGCAAGATCATTGCCAGAGCTCGGTGCTGTTGCTGTAATGCAGAGCTGCAAGGACTTTGATGCCTGTCTCGAATTTTGACCCTCTCTGGATCAAATGAATTGTGCTGAAAGGGACAAGTCACTTATTGCAATAAATCAAAGGCTTCTTCTCACTTAGTGTGTCACTAAAATCCACTCCTATGTCTATCTCACCTCTGAAAATTTCTTCTTCTCATTAATTACACTAGTGAGCTAGGAAGGGGTTCATCCCATATGATTTTTAGCCAGGTAGCAGTCTAGCTAGTATAAAGTAGACATCTACACTCCCTCTGCAGCCAGTGAAGAAATACCAAAGATCACCCAAAAAAGCCAGAAAGGCCCAGCAAAATAATTCAGATCTCTCATGCTCCAGCTCATTGCTCTTTTTCAACACCCTTCTGAATGGATGAAGCCAAAACCCCAAACCTACAGTGCAGTCCAAATCTTCTTACCATACTTGTGCTTCCAAATCCCCCCTAAATTCTCAGTCTTATGAGGTACTTCTATTTCATTTTCTTCTTCAATAATAATACAAAAGTTATTTTTGTGACTAGTCCTTGTCATTAGCTACTTTATAAGCCATTCGGCATAACTCTTTGCTCTCCCAAAGTGATCTGTGAGCTGAGTTGAATATTTCTGATTCGTCACCTCTGTCACATAGCGTGGCTAAGTATCTGCAATGCTTCAAATCCAGTTGTTGTTGCGAGGGTCTGCATGGACGGTGCCAAAGTGCACTCTCTGTAGGTAGTATTGCAATGACTCAGTGGCTGTTAAGCCCCTTGACATCGCATTGAACTTCCATGGAAAGGGCTTCTCCTCTATTTGCTATTTCCCTAGGTTTTCTACAGGTAAACATCCTTGGTAGGATGCCTCTGGAGTATGACCTCAAGGACTAAGCTGAATCCTGTTCATGCATAATATTCATTTAGATGTATGTCTGCATATATTTTCATAAAATTTGTCCTGCTTATCTCTGATACTATCAACCCGATATCTCATCTGATGCATGTGATGTGTAATATTTAGCAGGTAAGCCAATATTCCTCTGGGCTGGGAAGTAATGATGGAACATCACTGGACTGTATCACAGCCACTTGCTTCCAGGGCTGCGGAAAGGGTTTTTGAAAAAATTCTGCTAGCACAAGGAATGAAGAATATAAAACTGTGAATTTAGAGCTTGTGTTTCTCTGTTGCACAGTCCCTGTTTGTATAGTTAAGGCTCATGGAATCTCAATCTATATGATGCCAGACTAATTTTTGATATGCCTGTTTCCCCAGTTTGAACTTCCTGCAAATGATGATAACATTATGAAGTAATAAAAATCATTTCATTCCACTGGTCAGGCTGCTGTCTGGAGCTGAAAGTGATTCCTATTTTGCTGAATCCTCTCATAAGAAGAGGTGAAAGGACGGGAAAGTCACTGGAGAGGCCATGGGTTGAGAAACAAGGTCAGCACAGGTTTACGCAGTTCATCTTCCGGCTTTTTAAAGACTCTGGTTCAAACTTCAGTTATGCACCAGCTCCATTTTGTTGAATGCATTTTCAGTTGACTCTTTTGTAGACAACTGTGTGTCATAAAACCATTGATCTTGGGTATTCTTTACTCAGACAACTCCTGAGATTGCTACCTCAATAGTGAAATTAATTAGGATTAATTTATCAGTAGATGTGGTGACCTTGAAGCATCTCTAAGCACACAAGCAAGGAATAAGGAAGAGCAGGGTGTACGGTGCAATTACAACTCTTCCTGGCCCCAACATTTTACCCTGAAACAGTCACATAACTGGTACTTTTGGAAGTAGAAGTAGATAGGATACCTCTGGGGTTGGTTCTTATATTCCTTTGCCATAAAGGCACTTGGATAAATATGACATATTCAATGCACGTCCTATGCTTACAACATTATCTAATCCTTTACAAATAATATAAATCAGGCCTGATCTTTGTTCTGAGACCTGGTCAAGAGCAGATCTTGTCCATACATCGTCTGCATGCAGGAAGGCTTGTTTTCCAGAGTGCTGCTATACCATGAAGGGACCCGTGGAGCCTTGCTGAAAAGCTAGTTTCTTGCTGCTCAAGGACAAGAGATGGGAGAGCATTTGATGGGTGTCAGCTACAACTCTACATCTCTTTCCCCTCTAGGAATGCAGAAGCAAAGTGCCAGGGGCTTCCAGCACAGGAGATGGTCTCTGATCTCCCACCTCCTCCTTCTGGGGACAATGAGCTGAAACCCAGCGACCTCCTAAGCAGGAAGGAGAGGGCCAGGGCAGGCTTTGTGCCCTGGGGCATGACTGGGTTTGGAAGAGAAATCCAGGCTGACAGGTACTGACAAAGGAACACCCACCATAAAATTACCCTGAACACCAAGCCCTGTGTCGTGGCCTCATGCTGTTATCTATAAACTTAAGATAGCTTATTCTTACAAATAATTTGGCTTCCAAAAAAACAGATAAAGAGGAGGAAAAAATCTTATGTATATCCTATATATGTAGTCCATTGTATAATTTGGTAGATCATCCTATGTGGAGTAATTGTCTGGTGCATGAAATAAATTAAAAGCACCCTTAAATCTCACAAATGGTATAACAGTGTTTCTGATGTGTCTCTATTCTAAGATAAAATGCCTGTGGGAAGTGAGTGTTTAGGTAAAAGCCCTGCAAGAGAAAAATCCTTCTGGGAGAAAGATGCTGCTTCTCTGTAGAAAAGTCCTTAGAGCAAACTGGTTTTTAGTGAAATGTTTCTGTCGGTTACATGAACAGTAAGCTTTGCGAACCGTGATTCCTTTTTGGCTTCTTGGGGATTTTACAGGGGAAATTTTCAGGCACTATGAGTGATCCAGGGGAGAGCACTGTTGAGACATCAGCCCTGCAGCTCCCACGCTGCTGAAAATGGGTCACTGATATAAATGTTAATACAGGCTTCCCCCTGGGGAGTCTGTATCTATAGCTGCGCCACTAGAGACATTGCATCACAGGAACGATGCAGTAAAATGTGGATACTTGAAGAAAAGAGCATGCCATTGGTTAATACAAAAACCTCAGTGCCACCAAATCACCACACAAAGACAAACGAGACTGACAATTAATCTTGTTTCAGAAAATGATTTGGCAATCCGAATGTCGTGTTTGTTTGTCATCCTCCCAAACCAAGGCCTTGCCAGGGTTGATGCTAATCAATATATGCATTACTTTACAACAATTTCACAAAGAGAAATGGATGTTTGAGAAATTATGAAATAAAATCAGCCTCTTCCTTGTATATGCATGCACTCCCTCCTCTCCTATATGTCTTCTTCCTTTCTAGACATCTGCTGAAGGAAGAAAAAACCCTGTTAGGTTATTAATTCAGAAGCATCCTTCTACCAAAAAAAAGAAGCAAACTAAAATTGAAACATATCCAGGATGCTTTGGCGCAGCTCCCAAGCTCTCATTCCACTTGTAGCTGATGATAGGATGCCACTTTGTTGAAATGATTAATCAGTGGCAAAAGGAGTCTTACCACCTAACCCTCAGCTAGGCTCTCCGCAGCCCACCCGTAGGAGTTTGTTCAGCCTCTGAATCTTCTCCTCTCCCCTCCTCCGAGGGACGATGGCTCCTGCTTGAAAACCTCGTAGGTCTGACTCCTCCTTCCAGTACGCAACTCAGTCCTGAACCCTGTGGACCAGGTGTAAGCAGTGAGAGCTCACTGGTCCTGCAAACTAGTAAATAATGGATTTATTTTCATTATCACCTCCTGCTGATGCAAGAGAAGCAT
Organism: Mycteria americana; assembly: GCF_035582795.1. NCBI lineage: Eukaryota > Metazoa > Chordata > Aves > Ciconiiformes > Ciconiidae > Mycteria > Mycteria americana. The sequence continues at coordinate 72,249,892 of NC_134369.1, read as the reverse complement.
GAAAAGGCTGTAGATCCCAAAAGAGAAATTTCCTCCTGACCCCCAAACCCAGTGACCAGTCATTTTCAAAGCCTCCTAAAAATGCAGCTGGTCAGGAACTGCAGCAAAGAGCAGCAGAGGCAAAGGGGTCCAAGACACAGGGTGATAGCTGTGTTTTGCTGGGAGAGGAGGGGAGTAGAAGACAACATGAGGCTGCAGGAGGTGAGGATGCACATTGTTCCGTCCCCACTCTGCCTCTCTGCAACTGCAGATAACCTCTGGCAGAGGCAGCCTGAGCAACTTTGAGCAGGTGCAGAAAGACACATCTTTAAATACTGCAAATATACAAAATCATGTGCGGAGTTTAAGAGTAAGGATTCTCCCACCTTCTCCCTCTCGTTTAAATGAGTTAGAAGCATGAATGTTCACTGAGTGTCAAATTTGCTGAATTTTACTCTTTGTCATTGCAGAATAAAAATATGTAAGTCCAGAGCAAGAATGAATAAATTCAGCCTTTAGATTTATCAATGATTTTTCCAGTCACTATCTCAGAGCAGTTATTGTTAGCAGCTGAGTGACAGGCCAAAGCTGCCACTGTCCATAAAAGTCTGAACCGTAATCCATAATAACTATTGTATTTTCTCTTCCACTTAATTGCAAATGTGAAGATCAAGATTTGCACATTATGCCCCAGCAGGATCCCTGCATGCATATTAAACACGGCTCACCACAGAGCACCACGGATATGTTACACCTCTCAGCTGATCACAGTGAATCACTTACATTGAACCATGCTGAGCATTTTGGTATCAGGCCTGGGCCTTTCCTTTTATGCAGTCACTATTTTAGGAAGGTAAATATTTAGCATTCATTCTGTGGAGAAGATGCTCTATTTATATCATCGGACAAGAAGGAGGTCGTTGCTTGTGCAGAATTGCCGATCAGATGCTATCTGAGCAGAAGCCAGAGTCCTTTGCAGGAGTCTTGTTAATGCAGTTGAGGCATGTTTTCAGTTGGGTTCTTGCAAAACATTTCTGGTTTTAAATTCTGTAGTGAATTTTTCAAGTGTAATTTAAGTTTAAGAGTAACTTAAGTTGACTCTGGAGCCAACACAGTATTGAGAGCTTCTAAAAAACCCACCTTCCTAGATGTAAGAAGAACGTTAACACTATTATTGGATGTTCTTTGCAATACCTGTCCACAGCATATGAGAATCAGTATATTCATATGGAGACTCTGAGGTCACATTCCTCACCGGCATGGACTGGCACAGCTCTCTGAATGTTAGCAGAGCAGGGCATGTCAAATTATAACAGACTGTTGCAAGGACCATGCCCAGACCGTCATTGCTGATGTCAAGATTGGGAAGCACCTTCTCTTCTTTCATCATGCCTACTCTCAGACCTGTGAGACCCCTCTCCTCTGGCTTCTGGGGGAAATGACATTAAAAGATGTCTGAGGGTCTGTGCTGTGTTGCTTTATGGCTCTGCCATATATTTAGAGACAAACCAATTTGCTGAGTAAGTTCTCACCTAAGGGCTCTCTTCCTGCACGTGTCCTGCAGGGGACACTCCTCCCAGTACGGATGGGCACCAGTGGCCAGGATGTGCAAAATGCTCTTCTGCAACTCCTGCCCTAACACTTAAAGAGTGTCTGAAGCATTTTGAGGAGTGCAGGTGGACGTGGGATACTTTTATCATGCAGAAAGACCTTCAGCTTAATTTTCATCTTGTGCTCCTAACAGTGCCCTATTTCCTCAGCTTGTCTGTCAGGCTGTAAATTTTAGGCATTTCATTGCCACTCCAATAAATAAAGCAACCTGGTTTATAAATTCCCTCTGACCTTGTGTGCAAACCCACACTGCTGCAGCAGGGCTCTTGCAAGCAAGCCTGCTGAAAGCGTTGTTGTCTTTCCCAGGTAGAGACTTTTTGGCCTCAGTTCTGCTAGCGCTTGACACTCCTTGCCAAAATGCAACCAAGAGCCTGGAGTCGAACACAGTCACATCTGAGATGCCTTCTGGGACTGTGAGCCCATGGGGAAGCAAGCCCCAACCATGGGGATCACAATCGTTCTGCATCGCTGGGAAAGAGGTGTGTGCCGTGCCAATGGGACGTGGGATCCAGGGGACTTCTCCTGGCTTTCTGAGGTTGGATTATGCTAAATCCAGTAAGAAAAAGCTCAGATTGAGATCTTTACCACAGTTTAGACATTCATTATATATCATCCTCGTGCTTTGTTCCCTTATATGTGGGTCCCAGTGTCCTGGCTCCCAAAACACTGATCTTACACAGTGGCTTGTCTTGCAGAGCTCACCTCCAGTCACTGTGGATGTTGGTGAGCACCTTGTCCCGAGCCTGCAGAGCTGTGTGGGGCGGGAGGGAGGGAGGGAAGCTGTCTTCGCCCCTCTTTACAGGAAGGCACAGAAAGGGGAAAAATGAGAATTCCAACAATGCATTTGGGATGTTCACCTGCAAGTGGGAAGAAATGAGGTTTTGCTTTCAACTATGTGCAGTTATACCCCATTTCTGTTTGGCAGCTAATTCTAATCCGAGAAAGTAAATTCTGAAAGTACTATTGGATTTTCACAATAAAACTTCTAATGAAGAAAATGTAAAAAAAAAACCAACTAAAATGTCCCTGCTTATGAAAGTCTCATAATTATCTGTCATATACTTCAGTTTTCCAAATGTTCTTTCCAAACTAAATGCTTCTACCAATAAAAGCTTCATTTTTCATTGAAAAGCTAGAAAATTTCTGTCCAAGTGGAATTTTCATTCTGTTTCAATGAGTTATTTCTAACTTTAAAAAATCTCTATAAGAAGCTGAAAATTAATTTTAAATGTGAATAAAATTCTGAGAGTCTGCTCCAGAAAAAAAGGAAGAAAACTTCTTCATATAGTAACAGGGTTGTTTTATAACAGTTACCACTATATAGGTAAATTAATTAAAGAGAAAATAATGGTTTAATTTGGTCCTTTCTTACAATCTTTTGTGTGTTTCTGAGGAGATATCCAAATTGTGCAGTCCAGCCCCATCCATTAACATTGTGTCAAAACACAAAATGAAATCTGACCTCATTAAAACCAATACGTGTTTAATTGATGTCTTTACTGGAACCCCAGTTTTAGCTATAAACTACACCAGGCATTAAGAGTATGGCTGTTAAGTCCAGAATTTTAGGTTGTGGGAGTCTCATAATTCAAATACCAGCAGAGAGAAAAAAACCAAAGATCACTGTGTATCAAAACATCCCATTCTCCAGTTGCAGTTCAGGTCAATTGACATGCTTTGTGCTGCTTGTTCCATCCCATTTTTCCTTTTTAATTTCTTCTAAAAGTAGAAAAATGAGAAGTCCTTTCAAAACTGCCCGTCTAAGAGCTCCCTTTGAAAAAAATTTTGCTGGATTGTTCTGACCTTTTCAAAACACTTTTCTTCCTCCCCATTCCTGCTTCAAACCGTGGGGTTTTTTAATATGTGACAAATTTCTGTGCAATGCTTTTTGATTAACAGAGGTTTTTTGACTCCCAAACATTTCACTGGAAATTTTCCAAGTAGCTACAACAGCCTCAGTAGCCGGTGGGATAGGTATAGATGATGGTCGCCCCTCCATTGAGCAGAGATGGTTGAATCAGGCCTTGCATTAGCCTATATGTGAACTTTCTGAAAAGTTCATCACCCCAATCATTTTTTCTTGAGTTTGTTCTTCATCTCCTTTCCATTTTTAATATGCTGCGGGCAGAGTCAGAGTCACGAAAGGCTGAGCAGCCTGAGCAAGCAGAGCACAAGGAATGCAGCTTCTACATGGTGAGCACCATGCAAGTCTGTCCATCATTTGTTTGTCCACCCATCCTTCCTTCCTTCCTTCCTTTCTTCCTTCCTTCCTTCCTTCCTTCCTTCTTTCTTTCCTTCCTTCCTTCCTTCCTTCCTTCCTTCCTTCCTTCCTTCCTTCCACCCTCCTGCTTTCCCTCTTGCTCTCTTGCTTTCAAGCAGTAAACCCATGGCAGAAACAGAGCAGCGTTTGCTTCGTTCACAAAGCAGCAAATGTTCCTGGTTCTCTGTGAGTTATGAAGAAACTATTTATTCCACCTGGCTCTTCCTCCAGAATAGCTGGCTTTATCTCTCAGATTATAATAAGGATTTATTTTTAAATCCTTTGTTTATTCTTACCCTGCAGAACACAGCTGTAATCTCTCCCAGTTTCGTGTTCAGTGTGTGGGGTAGTAACATGAAAAGACTTCCAGGACTCTAAAACTAAACTGCTATTTTATTAGGCAAATTATTTACTGAACTGCTTCGATGGGATTTGCATTCTGACTGCGTTCCTGCAGTCTCCTGCAAGCCCTTCTCTGCCATCTGTGCTTCTCCCTCCATGCTCCATGTGGGCTGCTCCATCTTGTCATTTAGCAACTGTTGTTGTGTCTTTTGTGCCAGCTTTTGTTACCTTTATGGGGCAGGAGTTGATAATAAATTGCTGAACCTCAAGCACTGGTTTTCAACCTTTTCTCCAAGAATGCCTGCTCTGGAGTGCTTTGGGAAAAACAGTTAAGGGAAGGCAGCATGAACGTGTTTCTGTACAATCTGTGCAAATGCAGTTTCTAAAAAGACCCATGCTTCCACCAGAAGCTTCTTGGTCATTCAACACAGTAAGAAAAAGGCTGAAAATTGTTTCTGGGAAAAACAAGCCTTTACCTTATCTTTGCACCACTGAAGGCTCCCGGTGCAAGTTTTCATTGCAGTCAAAGGTATCTCTGTGGCAGACACTGATGTACCAGTCTGAGTTACTAATCTCACCACAGCTCGGATCGCGACAGCTCCCACGTTTTTATGCAGCCTATAGGGAAGTCGGTGTCTGTCCTGCAGGTTCTCAGGCTATGTTGCGTTATAGCTGACCTTGACTGTAAAGGAGGCATTTTCCATTTTGTGCCGTAATCCAAGATGGGAGAAGGGTCTTTGCCCTGGTATCCTGTGGCCCCAGAGCCACTGTTTATCATGCATAACATGAGCATTATGGAATAATTGACCAAAATCCACGTTACAGAAATGCACAGGTAGCATGGCTTTTCCTGGATCACAACGCCTAGATATTTTTCCAGATGCCCAGCAATCCTCAGCTGCCAGATGTCTGGAAAAATGACTAATGTGCACATAATGATACTTCATGTACTCACTGTAGATCCAAACCTAAATTCATCTGCCTGCTGTATGTGCATGGAGCCACAATATCACTTGAACAGCAGGCCTCCCACATCTCATTCAGTACACATATCAATTTGTCTTTCTGGGACCATCACCATTTTCAGCGTTTAAAATCTGGCAGCCCAGTGTGACTCATTGTCTAAACATAATGTCAAGTACATTAAGCAGAATGTACCTTCAGCTTGTGGGTCTTGCCAAGAATATGGAGCATCAGTCTACCATGACAGGGTAGTGCCAGCCATAAGAAATGGACAAATCAGAAGGCTGAGTGGGCTGTTAAAAAGTGAAGTGTCTCCTTTAGTATTTGTTCTTTATACTCCTATCTTGCTCTCATCCATGTGCATGTGGGTATTCATTTTGCAGGTAAGCTGCAGGCTTCATCCCAGGCTTCCTTCTGTCCCCAGGTACAAAGTATGTATCACCATCATGATATAAACCCTTAACTCTGCTGGAATTATTCCTCAGTCCTTTTTATATAAAACCCTATTTTCCATACCTTGTTTATCTCTGCAGTCAAATGTTACGAGCTCCTGGCTTAGCATTACTGCTGCAATAAGGCTGCCTTCGCAGGTGACAGCTTCCTTCTGGTGACAGCTTCCCTCTCTGCTGGCCCCTAGCCAGCCTGTTGAGAAGGCTTGCTGCTGAGGAATCAACTCACTGGCTGTGGCCGGCACAAGATTTTAAATCCCTTTAAATGAGTCATGTCCCCGTCCCATCCCAGCATCCTTGATTCATTCACATAGCAGAGCCCATCTCCCCACAGGCTGAGGCCTCATTAGCGTTTGTGCTGAAGAAGCCTTTATAAGAAGTCCTCCCTGCAGGGGGGATTACGTCATCATTGTCTCCTAACAAGCTGGTGGAGTCTCAGCCTCCTTAACCTTTCTATTTCCAGCACTGGCCTTTTCAAAGCTTCACAGCTTTCCTTTAGACAATGTCCACAACCACCTTCAGAGCTTTCCATTGGCCCTTTCCAAGCCCCAGCCTTCAGCTAAGTGCAATAAAAATTTGGATAAATTTGGATAAATTTGGATAAATAAAAATAGGATAAAAATAATGTTTGCTGGATCAATTTTCTTTCCACTGTAAAACAAAACATGTATGAACCATAGATCCAGCAGACAGATCATAGTCAGGTTGGCTATTCCTTAACACAGTAATTGCATTCCCACCATTTAAATCCCTCTCCTCCTTGCTGCATGGTCTCAGAAATGTTCTCTTTACCTTTCTAGATGGGTCTATGATCCCTGGTTCTTTTTACTATGGTACATGTTAATCGAGAGGATTGCAATTATGTGATATAGCAGCTGATACCTGATAAGAGAATAAAGGTTATCTCTTCTTGCATGGGTATGGTAAGTGAAAAGAAATTAGCAGAGGTGCAAAATCTGGGCCTTATCTTGCACTACCATAATAGGGAGAGAATTGGGGATTCCACACTCAGCAGCTAATCCCTAAATACATAACTTACAATCGTTGCAATATCTTATCTTTCTCAGATGTTGTTTGGGAAACAGAAAGTCCAGTGTATTTTGCTAGAAGAGCTATTCAGACTTTGTTAACATGCTAAAAGTCCTTGAGATACATTACCTAAGATGTAGACGCAAAAAGGCAAAAGCAGAGGGGTATTTGCTATCACAAAAGTAGTGCATTTGTGGGGAAGAAAGGATTTGTGAGCCTTAAAAATGAAGTGGGATTTACACCAGTAAATACCAGCTGTTCTTGTGCTATGAACAATTTAGGGTAAAGACTTGCATTATTATTATTTTGTACCAAGCTCAAGACAATGGGATTCTGGTCTATGATTAGAGTGCATAGATATCATCACAAGTTTTTTGTCCTGAGAGTGGACTGAAGAGCCACAATTTTTTTCTCCCAAATCTGGTGTCAGTTATGGGTTTTTTTTCATGATTCTGGTTGGAGAGGTATCCCTATAAGAGTCTTTATGATTCACTGCTTGTGACCACTATCACCATATCACTGGGACATTGCATCATCTCTGATGTCTATTTATCAAACTGTTTTTACATTTCTTATTGGAGACCCCTCCACTCTAGGACTCATTTTCCTTCCAAACCTAGACTTGGTCAATCATGGACTAACACATTAAAACCAATGTTTTTTTGCCTCCGCACCTGTCTTGGCAATGTCTTGTTATTATTCCACTTTCTAGCCACAGAGATAATTTATTGTATATATAAATGCAGGTGATTTGCAAAAATATGTCCAGCTGAGGAAAACATGCTGGCAGGATATAGCCAGTTTTGCTGGTTTTGTAGTTCCAGCTCCCAGACACTCTCCGGAGTCTGCAGAGTCCTGGATTCACACCTTGGAGCTAGGCAAATCGAATTTGCTTGGGAACTCACTGTGTGCTGAAGTCTTCCGACAATTTATGTTATCAGCTTCGTGATTTATGAAGGTTAGATGGACACCAGTCAACCCCTGTGGTCTGGATGTCTACAAGGACTGGCCACGGTGCCCAAGTGCCTCCATTGAGGTAGCCCGTGCAGGGGCAGTTCCCACGTGGCTCCATTTCCAATTGCAACTGGCACGTCTCCTTTTCCACCACCCTTCACATGGTTACGTATAATCACCAAGGGCTACATGCTAAAGCAGCATACCAGAACCTGTTTCTGTACATGTGTGAAATACTCTGAACACGCTCTGGCATTCAGCTTTGTCCCTAAACACAAACTTAGCCCTCTGTAATACAAAGTACAGAGTCTAAAGCTAACCCCAAAAGAAGAATGAAGATATATAGCAAAAGCTAACAATTCTGCCAGGCTGTCTGTGTTTTGTAAGGTCTTTTCAAATGATGTTGACCTTTTGTTTTTCCCATCTTTCTTCCAACTTGTCCAAAAAGGTCATGGCAGGATGGAGGACACAAGCAAGTGAATGAGGCTAATTTGGTCTGTAAATTAAATGAAAATTTAACACTGGTTTGTGTAGAATTCAGATTCAATACCAATCATATCCACATCTGGTGCAATCTCAGTCCACTAAAATGGATGGCGTATAGGGATTCCTTCAAGAAGAACATAAGCAATCAATTTAGCGTTGAATTCTGGTACAGACAGTCAAGCTAACTGGAGAAAATGGATGGGTGAAATGGAAAAGAGGATTGCAGGCAAACAATTATCACCAAACAAGTAATGTTTGGACCTATTTATTGATTGGAATTGTCAGGTTTGGCTTAAATGTCTCACAAATAAATTTAGAAGAGTAATGCAAAGCATGAGGATTGCTAGCAAGAGCCATCCACAGGAAAAGGGGAAATGTGCTGGAGACATCTATGAATATACCTGTTAGTGTTCTAAAACAGTACTTAGGTATGTAAGACATGAAAAGAGTCTGAATGGTAACCTCAAGGCACAAGAGTTCAACCACTTCAAATGTGGGTCAGCACTGGAATTGCTTCTGGAAGCTGTGCACAGCACTTCAGACATACGTGGTGCTTTGTGCTGCCGAGGTCCCACATTGCACCAGTGGACTCCTCTTTGCCCGGGACATTTGCATGTTTTTAGCCCCAAAGTTTCCATGTGAAAAAGTTCATGGGAGGCTGGTTCTTCAAAATGTTAACTTAAGCCTTTCTTCTGCCCCAACAACAACAACAACAAAGATGCCAAAAGTACCTAGAGCCAGCAAAGAGGACCTGCTCCAGTATGACAGAGGTGAAGTTCAGGTCTATGAAGTCGTTCACTGGAAAAAAACAGTGGCTGGTCTCTTTGACAGTTTATATAAAGCAGCTAATGATAAAGGCTCTCACCCAAGAAATCAAGAGACCTGGTATAAGGTCTTTGTGAGCCATGAGCTGTCAGTATTCCTTTCCCTTCCCTACACTCCTCCCACCTCCCAGGGGACAGTCAGTCACTAAGCTTCAGATGAATTTGGGTAGAAGACCTTCTTTGCCTCCTGCTGTGTAGACGGTAGAGGGATGCTGACTCTGAAACTGAGTTCTTGTTCCTAACCCTCCTTCATTTACATAAATTACATTAAATAATCATTGCATAAAATTCAGAAATGCTGAAGGAGGCAGGATGCAGAGTCCAGGTGTCCCTGTCCCTAGACCTATAGCTGCAGCATTACACTGACTGCTCTCTGGCTTCTCCCTCTCCTCTTTCTCTGCCATGAATCTTGCTTTCTTTTCTGTACAGTGGCACTATTTTAACACATGGGATTTGGGCCATTCTGCTGTGTTTCTGGTTCTTGTAGGCTCAGGCTGGGGCCATCTGGATAATGCACCAAGGCAGATTTGCTGTAGCTGGAGAGTTTTCCAAATGCAAACAGGAATCCCAGGTGAATTTAAGATACACAGGGCTTTTTTTGGACTGTATGCTTGAGTTAAGAAACCAAAATCAGTTTAAATAATTGTTTAGGAAACTGTGACCCTTGGTCTGGTCTCAGTCATGATTCATGAGGGTCTTACTGGAAGCAGTCTCTGTACAAGGACAGTGATGCGTAGTCCTCCATCATAGCCACTATAGCTTTACAGGACAGTTACAGCCTTTCTGTCTCCTGGGGTAGAGCAAGAGGGGAAGTGAGGGACCAAAAGAAGCTTTAAATGCATATCCTAAAACCAGATGTTTGGGTATGAACTTGCCAGACTCCATAGGAAAAAGGCTTTATTTGTGTTTGCTGTTCCTCATACCCGTTATTTTCCGCGTATATTTTGGTCTAAGGCCAGCAGCTTCCTGGTTAGTCTTTTAACCCACAAAATTTAATTAGGAGAGCTGATCATCAGGGCTTCCTGGGAGATTTGGACTTTACAAAATGAGATTGCTTCTTTAAATATCTTGGTAGTGAGGGAGAATGCTTCATTTCTCAGGTGAAAGTTTTTGGCCTAAAATTTTCCTTTGCATTTGGCTGCAGGGAAGTGAGTTTAGCCAAGCTTTTCCTGCAGCATTTCTCTATCTGCCAGAACAGCTTGCTGGGGCTGATGGAGTTACGTACAATGAAGAGTGCTCTTGTGGCTGCTTGGCTCCTACACGGAAAGCACCCAAAGCATAACCAACTGAGCAGTTGCCATCACCTCCTGGATGTCCCAGTTGGAACACTATGCATTTTATTTCCAGTTTGAGACCAGAACCGTAGGTGCTAAAAGCCATACTTCCCCATGCCAGGGTCTGCTCAGGCAGTAAGGTCTAAAGGGAGTGGCCACATGATTTCTCAAGGTCCCTTCAATCCTTTTTTCTATTATTCTCTCAACATGTCTAAGAAAGGGTGTTGCTCTCATCCTTTCACAGATATGACAATCTGACTGACAGAACAGTCTTTGATTTCTTCTTGTCATGTACAGGGAAAAAAGCCAGACCTAAAATTAAATTAAGTTATGCAGTGTTATGCAGCAATTCTCTATCATTAGATGTCTAATTCTGTTCCTTTGGAATAAAAGTTGTGCTGTTACAGAAGCCCTGAATGTGATGAAAAATAAAGGAATTATGCAGTTGGTCAAATAATTTTCAGCACAAGAGTATGTTTCTTTGGCAGGAGCAGGAGGAAAAAGTGGCTCTGCTAAATAAAGCCACAAGGTGTAGCGCTGGGACAAACAGAAAGATGTGAGATGTCACCTTACCTTCGTGTTCAGCTTCCCACAGATCACTGATGCGGAGCCAAAGGGGCCACCGGGACTGTACAGTCTCAGCTTTTGTGTAACACAGGCTGCAGGACTTCCCTGAAGTAATTCCATTTTGAATTAAAGCACAGCATTTACAAAATAATTATCCAGTCCTGATTTAAAATTGCCGACGACAGAGAAACCACAACATCCTCTGAGGGGCTGCTCCACTGGTTAATTACCTTCATTATTAACAATGTTCGCCTTATTTCTAGCCTGAAATTTTCTCTAGCTCTGAGCTGTATCCACTGGAGTGCCTCACACCTTTAGGTTTTGGATTGAGTAGCCCATTAGTACCTTTTGTTCCACTTGTAGAGGACCTGTTTCTTTTACTATTTTTCACTGAAACAGCTTTAACTCTGTGAGTTTTCAGCCAGTGATACATATTCAAGCCTTCTGTAGGGCTCTTTCCCATTTATCAATGTTGTGAATTTGCAGACTGTAGAGCAGGATGCAGCAATCCAGAAAAGCCTCTCCTGTTGCACGCTTGTATTTCCAGACATATTCTACTGACACCATGATTTGATAATTTTCATTTGTTTTTTATTTGCATTTTTCCCTCTGTGTAACTCAGTTTCTTTGCCCTGGAATTAAATGCTGGACTGAGTGAGGAAATGTGACTTTCCTCTGATTTCAACAGATCGCAGTTTCACCTGTTTTAGACAAGTGGGGAAAGAAAGAATGCCGGGGACTAGAGCCAGTCTGGTCCTTACTCCCAACATAATCCCCTCTTCTTATTGAACCTCTGTAAAATGCTTGCCTTTCAGACCAACCATGGGACCAACACAGAGATGGCAAAGACAGAGAGACAACAGGCAAATCTACATGGTGTTTATTATGATTACAGTTCATTGGAGAAGTGTCTTAATTCTTTACATCTACATCTGATTGATGAAAGTCATGCCAGGAAGATTTAAAAATTGTTTGCCAATGACTGTTGGGAGTCCAAAACATTTTTAAATATCTTTTTGAGACCCTATGCATATGTTATCAGACCTGCAAGGCAAATTTGTACATTATTTAAAACTTATATCTAATAAATAACTAATACATGATATGATCCTTCCTTGTGCCCCTTGTTATAAGAGGCAACTCCCTTGCCGGAAGGGACCTCGGGCAGGAAGGACATGTCACACTGCTGGCGTTTTTCAAGTGACAGAACATCTTTTCATGCCTGATAATGTGGGAGAAACACCTGAAACTCTATTAAATATTTGATATCCCTCTTGCCGCAGCATGGTGCAGAGCACCAAGGTTGACTCTAAAACAGTCCAGTTCAGGAGAGTGGGGAGGAAGGAGGGGAAATATAAAGAAACATAATGAGCTAAAGAGTGGTTCTTTCTTCAAAAATCCTGCACCCACGAACATCTATGTGCCTGCACACATATGTAAGAATCATCTCCATCGGGGCAAGGATGGCGTGCCAGAGCATTTCACAGTGCTCACAGCCATGTGAGAAAAAACCTTAAATAAAAATGAGGGAATACCTACAAATCCTCCCTCCCCTCATGCCACGGACATGGGGTTGTCAACAACCCCTTCCCCTTCCTCCTCTGCATACACACATGCTTCTCCTGCTGGTAGCCTTCACCAACATCCCACACAACCCAAGGATCCATGCCATGCCATGCCATGTTGTCCTATCCCATCCCATCCCATCCCTGTCCTCAGTGTCCCAATAGCTGCACAGCAGGCCATGGGGCTCCTCCAGGACTTGGGATCTGCTGGACTGCCATGAGAAAGGAGAAGGATTGTATACAGTCCAATGTTTCATCCACTGCCAACGGCCACCCACCTGGTTCCTTGCCTGGGCCCTCCACTTCTGCTGGGCTCCGGGGTAAGATGTGCCAAAGAAATATCTAACACCCCTCCCCGAGCACAGGTTGCAGGGGACATGTATCCCAGTCCTTGGAAGGCCATGGAAGGGACTCACAGCAACGATGTCTGTGAGGTCCCACCACAGCTGTGGGGCCGGATGCAGACTGGTGACCCAGTGCCTCCCACAATTAAAGAGTTAATTGTGGCTTCCACTAGAATTCATCTTGATAATCTTTAGTAACAAGTCAAGGTTTGGGGGAAGAATAAAGTTGAGTTGGTTTTTTTTTAAAAAAAAAAAACTTTTGATAAGGAGGGAAAAAAGAGAAGCTTTGAGGCGTACAAGCCCTTCTTCCTGTCTGAACTAGAAGCATAATTTTCAAAGCTAAATGCAGGTTGAGAGCAATTGTTCTGAATTGGACTAGATATGTTAAGAGCAGCCTTGACTTCAGGCAGGCAGCCTCATTGGATAAACTGGCAAGCTCACCGGTGTGAAAGTATCAGTGGAGTTAGCCTTACAAAGACGCTGAAAGCAGAAGCAAATGCTGTCTGCTCCAGCACTCACATCTAGTGGGATGTGCCATTAATTAAAAGATCTATGTCTTGATTCAATCTGTGCTTAACTTGAAAGGACTTCAGTGGGTCTCTTTCTGTACGTAAACGAAGGCAGAAGCTTAAGTGTTTAGTTAGATCAGGGCTGTGGTTGTTTACAAAACCAAAGATTTAGGCCCCAGTGTAAAAGAAAATTTTTTAAAAATTAGAGTACTTAAGCACATGTTCAATTCCCAGATCAGACCTTGACATTTACTAGTTGGTGCATAGGACATAATCAGTGCTGAGTTTCTAATTGCAAATATCAAAATAGTCATAAAGGCAGAACAGCGAGAGTGATAACCTTTTCCAGGGTAAGTGTAGATGTTCTGCTTGCCTTCGTTCTCCCAGTGCCCTATTATGCAGTATAATTTAGAGGATTATGGGATAATCATTATGGGACCTTCTTCTGATGAAATAAAAAACCAAAGGCAAAACTGCTTCTCCCCTCAACAACCTTAATTTTGTATGAATACATGCGGGTGTGACTATTTGCCTTTTGCCAATATCTATCAATCAACTTTTTTGCTTTCAGGTCACAAAACCTGTTTGATACTTAGACCATTCTGGGGTCAGAAGAGAGACCGCATCTGATATTCAATGATGGAAATCCCTCGTCTACTGGGCTTATTCCTCTTCCGTAAATGGCTCCCTCTGAGATCTGGGGATAGCTATAATTTCAGGGTTAGTGTTTGAATGACCTTTTCAAGAAATACCTTAACAGTAGAGAACGTTCGTGTCTACCTTTCTCATACTACCCACCCGTCATGTTAGCACAGTTATTACAGGGGCATGGACGTGGGCCCTGACCTCTGAGCCCCTGGAGGGAAAGGCTGGCAAACATTTAACGAGGTAAAAAGACATCAAAGGGGCAGGTCAGCATTTCAGACAGAGTATTAAAGAGAAAGTTATGTCAGTGACTTTAATCCAGGCTTTGTATGGTATATGTAGTCCCACATTTTGCCCCTTTCCTATATAAGTGTTTTCTCTCAGGGATAAGCTATTGCAGACTCATTCACATTAAATTTGCATCATGGACAGATACTGCCAAGCAGCTGGTACATGGTGCCTTCTTTGTGCCTCTAAACCCTAAATATCTTGCAATATTTACACTAATTTTTCTTGCAGTCCCCTTTAAGGAGAGCAGAACAGCAGAGGGGCAAACTTCTGCTGTCTCACCCAGTGCTGGTGCTGACAGAGCGAAAGGATTCAGGATCGCCCAAATCAGCATCCAGATCTGCCCTTAATCCATGAGGGTTTATTCCCTTATACCTGAGTACATCAAACCATCCCCCACAAAAGTCAGATCCCTGAAAGTGAGGCAATCTTTGCTTTATGCAGAAAATTACGTTACAGAGCCCACCCGTTCACCAGGACCCTTTTTTCCAAATGTTTCCATAGCTACCCTAAGATGGACACCCATTAAATTGACAGTGCCTTTAATCAATCAGAATCAGAAGATCCCTTGAGGACTTAATTACATATTTAGGCTGAATGAACCTGTCGTTTTTAGATTATCTTCCCTAGTGCTGTCACTTGGAATAGCCTGCGTCTCCGAACATCATTCTTCGTCTGAATGGTGTTAAGGAGGCAGTAGGAGACCGTGCTGTTGTAGCACTGTCTTTCAGCAAAGCCTTGGCCGCATGGCATCCACCTGCCCCGCAGGCTGGCCTGGCAATAGAAGAGCCAGCCCAGACACATATGAAGGGCAAGCTAATATGAAGAGTCTGTGTACCCCTATTCACGAATAAACTGAATATTTGACCCAACCCGTCAGAAGAGAAATGACCGGACAGATGCTCTGGTCACACATACAGACAATTAATATAGTGATAATCCTTTACCCATCAGTGGCAGAAAACGGTATTCGTAGAAAAAAAGGGATGGATTCCCAGTAAAGTGAATTCTTGGTAAATGGATATATATTAAGACCCAATTTTTCTCAGGATTAATTCAGATCTGTGTAAGTGTACATAGCTCCGTGGACTTTGAAAAAGTGCAAGGTTTGTCTCTGCAGAGAGCAAGCACCCAGTATGCTTCTGACCCTGCAAATCGCTATTCTGAAAATTCAGTGGGTACCTAAAGCAAACATGGCTTTGCTGTGGCCCAGAGCCTAGAACAGGTAGGAAGGAGCATAAATAGGGAGTCTGGCCCCGGAGAGAAGAATGGATGGAGAAAGGGAAATTTTACAAATCAGACATGGTTTTATTTAGATTTTTAAAAGCTGAAACTTTGTCTAAAAACTAGGTGTTCCAATTTGCTATGTTTTAGAGACAGTATCAAGATGGAATACAATTTAAGTAATTTCATTTTATTGAGTCTATAGAGTACTAGTTTACTAATTTGAAGACGAGGTTGATTTCAGGTCTACTTTCAATCATCTTTCCTCACACCAGGACACTGTTGTTCTTAACCAATCAACAGTTTATTCATTCATCTAGAACTACATGAGTATATAATCAACCTTTCATGAGGCTACAATTACACTCTGAAATATTGTCAGTGAATAGTAAAATTAAAAAAAAAAAAAGATTCTCTGTAGGCTTCTTCAAACCTGATGTCAGTTGCCGGAAGTTCTGGTCTGGTTTAACCAACAGCTCCTTTTGAAGTTAAGAGAAAGAGATCAGCATCCACATGGGGCAGTTTATTCCAGTTTAGGATAAATGCCTTAAATAGGTGGGATGAATCATCTTTGGGCAGTGTCTGTTTTGTTCAATTCTCTATAAAGGAAAAGTAAATGATAATTTAAAATAGATGTCTAGCTTGTAGGCAGCTAAAATTGCATGAAATGCGTCTTTTTATTGTTGTGTGTGGGGTTTTTGGTTTTTTTTTTGTTTTATCTGATCTTAAATAAGACCAAAATTATCACAATAATTCATTTGGGAAAAAAGATTAATTTTGGGGGGAGAACATCCTTAGGATGTCGTAGAGCCTGGGAGACCTTGGTGCAAATTCCTGCCTTATAGTAAGTAGAGACTAGATTTGAAAATGGGTTTAGCTGTAATTAGAGAGCCAATTATGAGCTAGAGGGGCTTTTCAAGATGAACAGTCACTTTTGTTGAGATTACTTCAGACTGTGTGGAATATTTAATAAGTGGTCACTAGGATAAAGAAAGTGAGCAAGACCGCTCTCCAAGCTGAGGGTTTAAATGTTGCTCCATAAGGCACTTCCAGTGCTTGTTTGCGTATTTTAATGGATTAGAAGGATTTCATGTTGACTGAATGAGAGTATTCCTGCTCACACAAATACCACGTAGAAGGACAGCTCATGTGCTTTCCTGGGGAATATGGGGTCAGTTTCTGATAGACAGGAGAGGAACCATCCAGGATCTCCAGTACTGAGCTGTGGGTGAAGCCAAAGCCTTACCTCCAGCTCCTCTCTGAGCACAGCTCTGTATTTCTTCTCTTCTTATGTTTTGGGGCAAATAAAGCATAAAGTTTTTAGATTCCACTTCAAAAAATAAAGGAGAAAAATCTATTTGGTCCAAAAAGCCTTTTGATTCCTGTCTCTCAGTTTCACTGCTAGAAGTAGAAACTCCAGAAGTACATGCAGTGGGGACAGCAGTGATGTCCCACTCAGCGTGCCCATGGACCCCTGGGAGCCATGAGTGCAGAGATGCCAGCTTCTGACATGAAAGCTCCCTCCAGACCTCTTTGGGTGACCCTGGCAAGGGGACACCCCGTTGGTGACAGTTGCCCCTCCATTGGAGAAACTCAGCCACACACCTTCTTTTTGTGCAGCGGCCACCTCCCCGTGCGCTGGGATGACGGTGGGGATGGGTAGCAGTTCACAGCTCTTTGAGAAACTGCAGCCTGCGTGACCATGACCTTGGGTTTGGTGGCCTAGGGGTTTCCATGCTCTGTAGCTGTCCTCGCGTTTCCCCGAGTGCCCCCAGAGCCTCCGCGATCTGCTCGCTCCCGTGTTCTCCTGCTGCAGCTCAAATCCAGTAGATGGCGACAGGATATAAAGCATTTTGTTAATTCTTCCATGAATTGGCGGGTTTTTATGTTTAATTCATTTTAACATTCCCCCTTTTAAATAAATTTTTTTTCATATTTCAAACTCATGGCTGCATTTGAGTTTGTTTTTCTTTCGGTATTCTCTTTTGCTTCTCATGCTGCACAATTCATTTCATATTGAGAGTCACAGCCAACCTCTTATCGCTCTTGCAAGTTTGGAGGAACTACTCCAGGTGTTCCTTGATTCTGCAGTCATCTAATGCCCCAGGACAAGGGGTGCCATCAATATCATCATCTGAGGATTTTTGATCCATCTGCTTTCAATTCTAAGTCTGTGACCTTATTTCTCAGCTCTGCAATTCGTTTTCATGACCTCCTGTAAGATTGCTACAGCCATAAGGAAAGTCAGCCACCACATTGTTAGGGCTCAGAACAGAACAGGAGGCATTATCTTGAAAAGATTTTCTTTTTCACCTTAGGCACGTAAGAAGTATTATTTACCTATGAGCAATCAGTCTTCAGTTCTGAAAGTGGAGTGCCTATAGAATGGGAAAGTGGGGAAAACCTAGCAAATCTGGATTCTGTAGATCCTGTGGAACTTTCCAGTCTGCAATTACAATGTATTAAAATAACGATGCAACCCAACACCTGAAATCCCTAATGCCCTTCAAGGATATCTATCCAAGTGCAAGTCATGGACATCCCAGTCTGAGTTATTTGGAAGGCACTCCCAAGAAATATAGTTTTCAATACAGCTTGCTTAAGTCTCTTTAGTCGACATACCTCTTGAGTTGGGATCTGCCATTGTCTCTGTCTTGTTTAGGATGAAGCATCATCTGAAACAGGCACTGAGGAGATTTCTAAAATCCTGGTTGTCATGGAGACGGAACAGGCTGACCGCCTCCTGGTTGCAGGATGAGAGAGTGGGCTACAGCAACTTCTCACCAAGAGATATTCCAAAGACTTTTGACATCTGCAAGTCTGACATAGAAACACTTCTTTATCATGGAGGGCAGTTAAACCATAACTCTCTGAGGCACTTGTTGGAGTAATGCAAAAGCACTTAAAAAAATGGAAGAATATTTCTTATCTTTTATTCAGCACTCTTGACCACTTTGATTACTTCAGAGGAAAGAGATAACCCCACACATATTTATCCTCTTAATTACAAAAGTCTAGCCAAGACCGCAGTAATGACCTTCATTAGGTACCCTGTGTTCCTCGGGGTAACACAAAGAATCAGAAAGGATGTCCATGTAAAATCCTAACTCCTCCCTTTATAGGAAAAGCCACCTCACATGTTTCGGAAAATCTAATGAAAGTAGCCAATAGCTAAGTCTCCTGAGCACAGAAGGATATGCCAGGCTATTAGCCAGTTAATTGTGGTAATTGATACACCAATAACTACAATTTTTCCCACCATTAATATAGACAGTAGCCAGAAAGATTTATTGATTTCTTTTTTTCTTTGAAAGCAGGTGAAGGCTCTTATGGAAAGCTTTATTGAAAACTTATTCACCATCTGGAAGCAAAGAAGCCATTTAACTTTCCCTAAGTAGAAAAAAATAATCCTTATTTCTCATTTTCCAACACTGCTTTGCAATGCATGGCCTTGGGTGTCACAAACCTTTGTACAGTATAGACACCCATCTGGCAGCAGTCTAACAGCTCCCATGGTAGGACAGGTGCCCATCTCATGTGCCACGTGACTCAAGATTTTGGGAAGGATGGCCTTAGGCAAAAATTAGCACCTCAAATGGACCTGTCTGAGCATTAAAGATGCAACTCTTTCTGATAGAAACTTGCACTGCGTTTGAACCTGTGACAAGCTGGCAGAGCCAGTGGTCTATGTGGGCCAATCCTTCAAGTGCCCTGTGTCAATTCTAGTAGACAACGGCGCTCATTGGCACTGCCTGTGTGAGCGCAATCCCTTGAACGCTACCTGTGAAGTTTTGGTGCTACCATGACTGCTCTTTCTTTGATCAAATGCAAAAGAAACTGCTCACGCCTTCCACAGCAGCCAGGAAGACCCACACTTTAACAACTCAAAGCGACCTATACTTTGCTAACTGAAAGCAACCCATACTTTAACGAATCAAAGCAACCCATACTTTAACGAATCAAAGCAACCCATACCCTGAACAAATGCACAGTTATTCCATATGGATGAAAAGGTGTGCACTAAATACTGGGCACCTATTGATAAATTACTGTGCTAGTTACAGCATAGCAGCAGCCTCTTTGCCATAATGGGTGTGCTGAGCCAGCTGCTGAACCACTTGAGCCTTAACTGCACTCAGTTATTATCCCCAAAACTTCTTTTTCCAGCCAAGATCCCACTCTTCTCTCACTCCTACCATCATTATTATTAGTGACTCATCCTAGTAAAGACTGAACCTTCCTGGCTAATGTTGAGAGCCTCAGCTGCAAGGGCCAAGTGAACTTAAGCACAAGAAGAACTCAAGGCAGATTAGAAACATCACATAGGTGAAGCCAGCCAAAGATGAGTAAGGGGAAAGAGGAGAGAGAGTTTCAATGTGCTGCAATTTGAAATACAGATCAACTAATTCTCTGGATAGTTTACAGATCACAAATCTCGGAGCGGTACTGTTGGCCTGACAGGTGCATGCTGAGGTTTAAAAGGCATTTTTCTGATGCAGCCAGCTTTTCTGACTTTGAATGCTAATCGCATGTTCCATTTGACATGAAGCCTCTTCTGCTGCCTTGGATGAAGTATCTCTCCTTGATCACCTCTGCTACTGCACCAGCCTCCTTTGGGAAGTTCCATGACCTAGACAGAGGAGATGAATTTATCTGCTAAATTCAGGGAAAAAGCTTTTCCTTGACAAATAGGATCTCACATTTTCAAAAGTTTGGAATTTGTAGTGGAAAAGATATGCTTTCTATCTACAAGACTGAGTTAATGCAACCATTTCCCTGCAGAAAAGTACAGATTGATATACTACAGAAATGAAAGGAACGATAAAAGTGGAACAAAAGCAGATGGAGAAACGGTTGAAGTGATTAATTGTGAATCGAGGAGTGGCAATTCATTTGTGCGTGTAATCTGCAATTTGCATAATCCTACACTGAAAGCCAAATTGTTCAACCATTATGCATATTCATGCTTGATTCAGGCAAAGACTCAACTTCAGGATCTGAGCACCTGCTTATGAGATTTTGCTGAGCAGGGATGGGATAATTCATGCGTCTAAAGTTAAGCATGTCATTTGCTGAAAGAACAGTTATTCATGATGGTATTTGGAGGAAGATCGCATCTGATCTGACCACCTAGGTGGTAAATCAGTCCCATTTTCTCCCTTCTAGCAGCAGAACCTGTCCCAAGTAGATGGGTGAGGTTGGGAGGCTGAGAGAAGAAAGTCTTCACTCTTTTCCCTAAAGAACAGTCAAGCAGTGCTGTGCTTTATGGCGGGGGGGGGGGGGGGGGGGGGACGGGACACAAAACAAAAAACCAACAACAAAAAAAACCCCAACAAACTGGCATGAGATAAGAATATGTTTCCTGAATTGCAAATCTCAGTCCATCCTGCAAGTCGACTCTTAGACATGAAGTATCAGCCTTTGTGCAGCAGTGCTGTGGTAAATCTCGACATAGTTCATGCTTGAAAAAGCACTTTTGACTTTAAAGAAGAATTAAGCTGAATTGGAACCAATATTTGAGCTTAAAAATGGGTTTCATCAAGGAACCAAGCTGCAGTCCCTGGTTTTGTCATTGCTATTCACAGTGCAATTAAGAAAAAAACTATACAGAACAGCCCAGTTACTGCACTGGAAAGCAGGATATTATGGGAATGGTGGAACATGTTAAGGGCAGGTTTGTACCCAGACTGGGATAAAAATAAGTCTTCTTGTTTATCCCTTGAAGGACTATTGTAACACACTATATTAAATTAAAATGTAACAACAAAACAAAAACTCCACTTATTTTTCAATAAAATGATCGCTTGCTAACCAGTTCTTAGAAAGAACAGACACCATCACCAGGGAGAAATGTACTGAAGTGCCTTTGCTTTGGTTCTTGACGGACTCTTTTTCTAAAGGGAATTAAGATTCTGGAAGACAGCTGAAGCTCCATGATGAAAACAAAAATCTTGTTATGTTGTCCTAGATCGACCAGCCAGTGTAGGATACCCCTAACTGTTGATTCCTTTGCATGTGTGCGTATAGTTATCGTTGACAATATTAGTCACTGCACTATCGAACACTATTTTTTAACATGACTGAGATGTGCGTAACAGTGTTTAGTGGGAGTTTTGACAGGTTGAGCGCGTATGAAATTCCCAGTGTGCTCCTGTCTTCAAATGCCTTGAGACAATCAACCCAGAGGCACAAGGGCTGAATTTTTTGATTGTGGTGTTCCTTTGCTTGCGGTTGCTGTAAGGGCAAATTTTACAGTAATGAGCAGTGAAATTCTGGTGTTATTTAAACTGAAATAATCAAGAATTACCACTGACTGTTGAGGAACAATTGGGTCCAAAACAGTAATCTGCAGAATTGAGGGAACCTAAAACCAAAGTCTGCTTCTTCCAGCCTTTTGGAAAGAAACTAATGCTTCTAATAATTTATTAGATAAGAGCTGGAAATTGTGTTATTGCCCACGAGTAGGTACAGGGCTGGTACTGATGTGAAGCTGTTGCATGTGATTATGTCTTGTATTTAACATCGCCCAGAGGGAGCAGACATGACCCTTTCCTAATTCTCCATTCAAATTTAATCCAGTAACCTGACCACAAAGTTCATAGCAGAGTATAACAGCCTCATCTCTGTCTTGCAGCATCAGTGGTTGATGGAACTGTGCTATAAAACCTTGGCTGATTTCAAGGACTCAGACTATGAATTTAGAGTTTGTAAGGGCCAAGAAAAAAAACAGAATAAATTGTCCCACAGTTCATCTCCATGCCAATGCATAATTATTGCCTATGTATTCTCCATGATACCTTGACTAGACAGAGCTGTCATATCTTTTTTTCCCCATTTATTTACCTTGGACTTCTTCTCACCATTTCTGTTCTGTGTCTTTTCCAGAGTCTACTTGTCAGAAAATAGTTTCTGTCCATCCTGACAGTTCCCTGTAGGGTCTCTTATTGCTTAAACCTGTTCAGAACAGATTTCTACTTCTATTCATTACAGCCCACCTTCACGTATCAGTGGCTACAACTGTTGCTTTTTACATGCCTCCACCCACCCTGAAAAAAAGATCCATAAAGCCATTGTGCTTTTCACTGGAAAATAATGTAGAAAGTCATGTATTGCCTGTGCTTGTATAAGAAGTTTGACAAAGCACCCTGGTGACAGAGTGATAAAAACTCTTCTCAGTTTCATATTTTCTTAAAGCCTTCTAAAACCAGGTAGGTAATGGAAAAGTTTCTGGAAAAGAGCCCAACAGAAGCCCAAATAATATTTTCTTTGACACATACTTTGACCCAGTGGCTACTTAGCCCTTCAGAGTGCTACTTCTAGGAGCGGGTAATTCCCCTTGCCAAGAGATTCAAAGCTTAGAAATTCAACATTGTTCCTTCAGGACAAAAAGCAATCTCATGTTGGGCTCCTCTGTAAGCTTTTGCTGGGGTGCATTTTGTCAGGCAGGCTGCTCAACCCAAGGACTAGGCTGAGAAACCCACGACTCCAGTGGGATATCAGCATGTTTTTTGCTTAAAGCTGTAGTTGCTTTTCCTGTCCCAGACACCTCTCGAAGACGGTGACTGTGGGCGAGTGGGGCACCAGGATTTCCATGGCCAAAAAGATTCATGCAGATTTCCTCGATACATACAGACTGACTCATTTCTCTTATTTTTATTTTACCAAAAAAAGCACAATGAAAAAAGAAATGAAAGATGCCCCCACCTACTGTCCAGGTTTCTTCATCTCTTTGGCATTTCTTTTTATCTCCAAGTAAATCTGAAGGTGATAGACTTGGAAACACAACAGGACTAGGGCAAATGGAAAGATCCCTCACCATTACTCTCACTTTCTCTTCCCTTCCAAAGACTTTTGTTTTGCTCAGTTATAATAATAATACTTGTAGAAAAACCTGAAGAAAAACACTCCTGACTGATGCAGAACCTTCACATCATTCATGCCCCCATACAGAAAGTTCACAGTGTTGGGAGTTTTCATTAGCAATTAACATTAACAAACCTTATCTCTCTTTGTGCCTTTGGAATAAACATTGATTATTTATCAGCAGTGGGGTTTGTTCATGAGTTTTGACTTTCAAAACAGACAAAAAAATTCATTTTCTTTCCCTTTGCTCCTTCATTTATGCAAGGGCAGAAAGCTCTGAGTCTTTGAAGCAGTCTATGATCTGACCTCTGCCTGTAATTCAGGCCAGGAGACATTAGGGAAGGCCCCTGAAGGGACAGTTAAAAACAATAATCCACATAATACCTCCATTGCATCAAAAGTGTGTGCAACTGATTTGGCTGCCCCACCCTGTCCACAGCATGACCTGAGAATATGGTAAATGCCTAAGAACGGGGAGCATTTCCCTGTGAACAGGAGAAACTCAATGGCTCATTGCCAGAACATTCCCAGGGAAGAAAGTTCACCTGGATGTGATGTAAGCAAGGAAACAGAAGTTTATTTTGCGTAGCAAAGCCAGCAGCTCCTGTGGAGGTACATCAGCGTAGCCTGTGGACGTCGGTGTAGTTATTCTGATTAGCAGCACTAGTGGAGTCTTGCAGCCCTGCAAGGGGACTGAAGGGGATCCTCTGGGGGGTTTCCAAGAGCTCTGCACTTCTGCCCCAAAACACAATTCTGTCACGATAGCCATCGTCACGGTCCCAGCCTCCCAGCCAGCCCCACATCTGCTGGCTGGAGCTGGCTGCCCGTTAGACAAGCAGGTTTCTGTGGGATGAGGACACTACTGGAGACTGCTGGGCCTCTTCAGTCCAGCCTGCGGCTGCAAGAGGTCCCATCCTATTTGTTGCATTTAAAGGAAACTTTATTTTAGTCCTGCCGTAAAGCACCAATTTTTTAATTCCACCTGCACTCCTTGAGATCCTTCCCAGACCCACACCTCTGCTGCTTAGCCCAGTTAACATCAAGGCACCTCGCTGTCTGAATGCATGGAAATGGCAGTACCGCCTACCCCTGGCTGTCTGGCGCTTCACAGTAAAGCACTTATTTTGAATTGCTTATGGTTTTGTGGGATTTTTTCAGCCATACGGGGAACAATGTTTCCCCTGCCAGGCAACACCACCACATGGTATGAGAGGATCAGAGTAAACAAAGGGGAAGGAAAGAGTAATGATAGGAAAAACCCATTTCCCAGACTCATTCAAATAGTTTGGACCAGTTTAAAGGAACAAAGCATACGTTATAACTTCTAACAGACTAATCAGGGTAATCAGTTTCGCAGAACACATATATATTTGTCTGAAATGTTTGTAAATTAGGTAATGGAGATTTTTCTAGCATCATCTCTATTTATAAAACATTAGCAACACCGGACTGTGATCTTTTCAATGTTATCTTTAGCAAAATTGTGATTCTGGTGATGTTATAATGTTACTGCAACATTAATCAAGAAGACAAGTCATATACTAAGCATATCATGAAGTTACTAATCAATTACTGTTGCTTGAAATGCACAGACATATTATGTAGTTTATGGATTAAAACATCATGTTCACAGAGAAAAGGTAATACTTTCTGGATAAGAGATCCTTGACATCCGTGCTTTATCTTGTTTTCGAAGCCAGAAAGATCAGCTGTAAATAAAGGAACAGAATAGGATTTGGCTTTTGTTAGAAAATGTAATCCATGATTCCTAATAAAGGATTCTGAACAGATATTCTGCCAAGATACAGCATTTTCTGGAACGTTAATATTTCTGTGAGGCTGTCGAAAAGATGAATCCAGTTAAAGAATTTGTATTTAACTGGTTTTTGGATTTATCTAAATCTAGCTGTTGATAAGCCTGGGTGTTAAAACCATATGGAGTTAGGGAGCATGCATTTAAATCCCACCAGGCTGCCAAGAGGCTCAAACTTGTCTCCGGTGTTTCCTGGTAAAGGCTCTCCCTCCACACGAGGCTGCTGCAATCTCAGCAACCCTTTGCCTCCTCCTCTCCTGAACATGCTGGCACACGGTCTCAGGGCACATTTAGACAGAAAACAGCAAATTAGGAGCATAGATAGATGCAAATTGCTGAATTCATGAGTAAGCCCAAAGAGAAGTGAGATTCAGGAGATCAGCCTTCATCTCAGATTTTTCCTCTTGGCTGTGTTGTGAATAAGGGCTGCTGAGACTTAAGGTACTTAAGAGAAGCCGTAGGTAGCTAGTTTTCTGGTTTAGCTTTCTCTCCTCACACCAGGTACTTAAAATCAGGCTTCGCAATGCGCTTGGGACCTACGGTTCTTCATCAAATTATCTCTGTTCCCACACTTTCTGCAGATGATCACTGTTTATGCAGCCCTCATTTTCCAGGTACCAGAGTGAGACCCTGGTGATTGGCTTGCAAATATGCTGAGTATTCACAGCTGCAGCTGAAGTTGGAGGGAATTGCACTTGGAATAAAGAGTGCTAAATCTAGTTAGAGCACCCTGAAATACCAGATCCAAGGTGTTCTAGCCTGGGTATCCAAAATCAGTGAATAACTGTAAATGTAATCTCATTGTGCCTCACTTCTCTGTCTGAAAACACGGGTTAATAATTGCCTCTCATCTCACTGAGGTGGCAAGAAAATAGCCAGACTGAATTTGTGAACTGTTCAGCTACTGTAGCAAGACACATCAGAGAAAAAGCCTACAGGAAATTAATAATTCTGTCTTCAGAGCAAGGTTTGAAATCTGTGGAGCAAATCGAGCCTGGCTGACACACTGCGAAACAAGAGAAAACAAAATACAGAATATCTGCTCAGCCGGTGGAGAGCAGCCCATCCTGCGAGTGAAATGGAGAAAAATGTTGCACGATTTTATGAGGACACATGTTGAGATGAACCCATGAAGACTGTCCCAAGGGGCCTGAGCCAGGATTTTTTTCCCAGCCTTAACATGAAGGGCTCTATTTTGCAGCTTTAAAAAAAACATTATTGAGATTTAGGGACAGTTGTGTGCGTGTGAGTTGTGCCATATCTGCATCTGTCTTCTTCAGGGAGTCCAGGGAGAGGGGGTTTGTCCCAGAGCAATTTGTGCTGTTCCTAGATGACTGTCTGAAAGGTGGATAACACCTGCAGAGCGGGATGACTCCTTCTCCAGAGGTCCCTGACTCTCCTGCTCGTTATCAAGGGAGGTCAGATGATTAGCTGAGGAAAAGTATTTAACTTTTTTCAGCCAAAGTTATGGGAAATGAACCACAGCCTGTGTGGTTTTATAAATCAGTTTTAATTTACTGTATGTGTCAGTGTTTGGTGGGTATTTGAAGTAACTCAGCAATGAACATTCTTATTCATAAGTATAAAAATATACCGGCGAGATGAAAGCTTTGACCTCTAGACAGATATAAAACATGATTTGGTTGATGATTTGTGTGGTTTATAATAATGAACACATTACTGATGTCAAAGGTAAGCAATACAACCCATTCGAAATGTTTTCCAACAGTGCCAGATACTTCAGACCTTGAAGGTTGTTTATGAAGTTGTGTATACGTGAGCGATGCCAGTAGAAAAGACAAATGGGCTTCGACCGCTGCCCAGAGAAGGATCTTCAAAAACTCCGATTCTCTCCTTTCAATAGGAATTCTGGCAACAAAAGACCTTATTCCCTCCAGGCTACCTGTGCACTTCCTTCTCCTAAGCAAATGTTATAATTCCCTTCAGTGCAACTCCGACTCTGGTTTCTCAGTATTTCTCATGTGGATCCCATTGTAATGAATAATCGGCACCTGCCGTTTAGTGTTTGAAGACGTTGCATAGCCCTTTACACGTTGCTTAGGATTGGTCTCAATTCCTGTAAGGGGTTTTTCTTCTGGTTAGCAGAAAGCCACAGTCTGGGCTGACTTTCAGGCACTGTTTAGGTCAGGGGGAATTTTGAAATGGAGCTTCAGTATCTGCCCTGAAACCCTACAGGGGAAGAAGGTATTTTGTGCCAGGCAAGGGGGCAGCTTGTAAGGCTTTCTGCTTGTCTTGTGTTACAGTAAAAACTGCCGTAGCCCAAGTGCACAGAAAGGGACTGGCAAAGTCAAATAACATTTCACAGTGACTGAGTCCTACTCAACATTTCAGTAGTTACACCAAGAAATCTATTCATCTAAGCTGACAATAAATAAAGTATATTATACCATTTCCTGATACTTCATCTGATTCATTACATAAGATTTTAATGATAGTGGTAAAGCCAGTTTCTCCCTTCCTGACAGTACTTATGCACAAACTGTGAAAATTATACACCAGTGATTTGATTCAGTTGTAAATCATGGGGCAATTTATCGATTTTTATTTTTCCTTTTAAAGAGACTGAATACTTTCTATCACCATTGCTAAACAGCAAAGCATATGCACATCTCCAGTACATGAAAGAGCAAAAATCCCTCTCCTATGAAATACAGCTTCAGTGACAGATCCTCTCATCCAGCAGTTGCGGACCCTTCCAGCTGTGCTTTTTTAGGCTCTGTAAGCTCTTTGTGCTTCAGACGTTAGAGCCAGCTGTAGTGCATGTTTGCTAGGAGCTGCTGGAAGACGCTGGTTTGTGTGCCTGCTCCCACACTGGGCACGCAGGACTACTTTGCAGCCCCCAGCTGCTCTTCGCAGCGTGGTGGAGACGTGCAGACCTTAACCCTCCCTGCAAAGCTGTTGTCTCTGGTGCTTCTGGTTTCTCGTTTTATACTAAAGATTCCTCATGGTGTGAGCTCTTGCACAATCTTCTCTTAAACCAGCACCTAGGAGCATGGAAGATTCAATAAGGAGCAGCTGTCCAGTAAATGCAGTTAAAAAATGAAACTAGAGTCTCCCAACACCTTCTCCTACAGGGAACCTGCAGACCACACTGCCAAGCAGTGAAATTCTCCCCTTTAGGGACAACAGCACATTAAAGTGTCTAAAATGCACTTCCAGGGTGCACAGACTGTTAAATTGGGTTACATTTCTAAAGAGCAGAAGAGCATGATGGCAAACGAACGGCCGCAAAATGATCCTTGTCCTGTGCAGAGTGAGCCTGGTGTCTGTGAAGGGCTGGCAGTCAGAGACACCAAACCATTTGCCTCAGAAAAGAAAGGCAGCCTCCAAGACGACAAAAGAAAGACAGCCCCCAAGACAAAAGAAAGACAGCCTCATCTGCTTAGATGATCAGGCAGGTGGGCTCCTTTTCGTGGCTGAGTCAGGGCAAAGAGGAAAGTCATAGCAACGTGCCTGAAGCCTCCCCGCAGGAGTGAAGACTTTCAGAGGCACGTCTGGATGTCCACACTTGCAGCTGGATGGCACACAAACCTCCTTTGCCTTCGTTGTCTTCACAACGCACCTGCACGGTTGTTCAAGAAAAACAATTCTAAATTAAAAAAGAAGAAAAGATTGCATTTGCTGTTAGGTTAGGAACAGAGGACTAAAAGGGACCTCAGGGGTCATCAAGCCTGCTTCTATGGTATTGCAAGTGACCACACAATATTGCTCGTTTCATAATTGTTCTTTAACTTCTCAAACGTTGCCATTGAAAAGCAGCAATAAATATATCTCTGTGACTTCCTAAGGCTGTAAGATAATAGCCATAAATTGAACTTTTTTATTGGAATTTTTGAAGTTATCAGCATCTAAATGGATTAGAGAGGTTTTGAATATTTGTGTCAATGTTCATTCACAGACTGAAAGGAGTATGGCTATTCCTCTGATTAAATCAAAGTCTCAGTCTCTTGGGACACTCTTCCAAAATTTGGATCAAAAATCTAATGGAGTAGAGATTAACAATGAAAATCCCTTTACATCTGCTTAAGCAATGCTACAGATCCCACAGAAGCAGCAACTCCATCCTTGGTCAATCGTGATATACCTGTCCTGAGCTGACAGCGAATGAAATGCACAAACAGTATTTGAGGCAAGCACAAGATTAAATGATCGTGTATGTAATATATACTGATCTCATGTTGAAATTTTCCTTCATTTATTTTCCACAAATAAACACACACTCTTCTTCTCCTTCTCTAGAACTTTGTGCTGGAAGACAAGAGCTGTTGTTTTTGTGGTGCAACACAAAATACCCAACTGAGCCTCCAGGCATCAACTCTGATTAAGAGAAAAGTTGTGCCCAGGTAGTTTGATGCAAAATTCTGTTTTATTTCACCCAAACGTGTTCTCCATTCCCTCCTTTTCTTCTTTTCTCTTTGCAGAGGGACAATGTCCCTAGAGATGGTTTTGTTACCAGCAGGATGAGATCCATGGATAGTGTCTTAAGGCAGTGAGGCTCAGAAATACGGCACGTTACCCTGTTTGCCAGCAAAATTACATTATACCATTCAGTTTCTCATACAGAGAAGAGCTCAAGCATTTGTCTCCCATCCAGTTAAAGCAGATGTCTTCACTATAATGGACAAACGCACTAAATAAATTGAAATCTGTTGCTTCTAGACTGAATGTAAGTAATGTATACTAATCCTCCACATCGTATAAAATAATAGCCACAGATCAAATTAGACCTGACCTTGATTACATTAATGTTTCTTTATAAATAAGATACTCTTGTCCTATGCCAAATTCCATAACTTGTGTCACATAACATCTATCATTTGAATCAATTCACTATTGAGAAGTTGATACAGAATTAAATTAACCAATTTTATTATCATTCCTTTCTATAGCATATTTATTGTTTGGATTTGTAAGAAATCACAAAATAAAGCCTTCAAGCCCTGCAGAGGGTTGATCTCAACTTGTCCTTAGAGTTGTGATGTTTTGCTTGAGTTATCCACACCTTTCCTAGAACGGAGATGCGAGAAAAAAATCTGTCCCAGTGCAGAGCTCATTCCAGTGCAGTCAGGCAGATAGTTTTGACGTATTTCTTGCATGCTTTTAAAGTATAATTGGATTAAACCACCAGCAAAACAGGCAATTGTGGTAAAAAGTCTTCATCACAAGACCACGGGTTATAAAACCCGTGATCCAAGGCGTTTGAGCTCTGGCTCTCGAGATTCATTAAATGCTCTTCTAATTATCCTCTCTATAATCAACATGTCATTCTGCACATCAGACTCAGCACACACCCTCCAGCTAAGGCTTACTTTCGCATGTGAGAAGCTTTCTGACACGAAGGAAATGGAGACAATAGCTTTGAAATTAAACTAGCATTTTAATCATCTATTGATCTGTTGTTGTAATGATGTGAAGCTACATCTTATACCATGACCATCTGTAGCTTGCAGTTGTGAAATCTGAAATCATTTTGACTGCAATTTTTTTTTTTTTTTTTTTTTTGAGAAGGCAATTGTGGAGGGGACAAAAAGCTTTTCTGTAATTTTCTTGTTTAATAACAAAAAACAGATGTAGAACTAAAGGTGAACAGGATTAAGCCAAATTCAAAACCTCTAAAGTAATTAATCTGATGTTTGGGGGATTTGTAAGCTGAAGTAGATCAAGCCAATCTTTTCCTTTCCTTCCTTTTCACTCTCAGCAGCTAGGAACTGCTGATCTGATCCCCAAACCCTGTTTAAACGTATACTGGAGTGTGTGGAGGGGACCCATCATTCATTTCAGTGTAGTCCCAGACGTGGTTACTCACAGGAGCAGGTTTTGAGGCTTTTCAGCCCTCCTGCTATGCATTTATAGTCCAGCAGGTAACAGCAGAGCAATTCGGCTGATTCACAAAAGGTTGCTACCATGCATATGCTATCTTGTGCTGAAAAGCAATCATTTTTGCATGTGGATGGATTCAAGTAAATTAGCACAGCCAGCTGTTGGTCCCATAGGTCAGATCTTGTGTGTACAATCTGGTGGGAATACTGCACCTTTGTCCATCCAGGGGCTTCCTTGCAGAAATAAGACATCACAGACAGAGCAGCAGACAGTGAATCAGGAAATCTGCCTTCCAGCCTCATTCTGTTACCCTTTTTTAATAAACCTGCACCATTTTCAGCAACCCTTTCCACTTGCTTTCTGCAACAATGTCCTGCTTTCAGCTGGGATAGAGTTAATTTTCTTTATAGTGGCTGGTATGGGGCTATGTTTTGGATTTGTGCTGAAGACAGTGTTGATAACACAGAGATGTTTGAGTTGTTGCTGCACTGGTCAAGGACTTTTCAGCTTCCCCTGCTCTGCCAGGTGCAGAAGAAGCTGGGAGGGGGCACAGCCAGGACAGTTGACCCAAACTGCCCAAAGGGCTGTTCCATACCATATGGCGTCATGCTCACTATATAAAGCTGGGGAAGAGGAAGGAAGGGGGGACATTCGGAGTGATGGCGTTTGTCTTCCCAAGTCACCGTTACGCGTGATGGAGCCCTGCTGTCCTGGAGATGGCTGAGCACCGGCCTGCCCATGGGAAGCAGTGAATGAATTCCTTGCTTTGCTTTGCTTGCATGCGCGGCTTTTGCTTTACCTATTAAACTGTCTTTATCTCGACCCACGAGTTTTCTCACTTTTGCTCTTCCGATTCTCTCCCCCATCCCACCGGGGGGGAGTGAGCGAGTGGCTGCGTGGTGCTTAGCTGCCGGCTGGGGCTAAACCACGACAAACAAGTATGCAGACTGCAGGTCTGTTGGAGCAGGGTGCGCATCACTGCATGTGTTAACATACAGCACCCAGTTCAGATCCACACCTAAAGTCTTGCTCACTGATTTCATGGAAATCATGATAGTGGTGTTTGTTTTGAAATCATATACAGCCTACAGTCATTTCGAAAAGCCAATATTGCACAGGTCATTTAGAGGACATCTTAGTGCTGGGAGAGATCCTGCCCTTATCATTGAAACCGGCAATGAGATTTCAACTGAGCAAGTTCATGGGAAACAGTGAAAAATGCATGAAAAGGCGTTGAATTTCATATTAGATACTCTAGAATTATTGATATGGAGATACTTGCTAGCCTGGTCTGCTTCCTCCATCCTTATCACCAGGGACTTTCCCAAGGGAGGAGTGTCTGGCTCGTTACTAATACCTACTGTGGTATTGCCATCTTCAAGGAGAAGCAGGATTATAGAAATTCCTACGGGGTGATCTTGCCTTTAGAGACACTCAAGCTAAACCATGTGCACGTGAACACAACGGAGTGGAAGAGCACAGGTCAAGACAGGGACAACACTCGTCATCACCTGAGCGATTATCACTGTGAGTAGCAAAATAATTTGGTTCCTTCCAGATATGGCAATGCATTACTCTTTGGCTTGCCCATGGCATCTCCCGCCTGAATGTTAGCATATTAAGCGATGAAATTTTAAATACTGTATTTATTGGCACATTATTTGATTTTATGGTAGGAAATGGACTGGAAAATGTACAGAAAATGAGAATAAAACTGTTTAATATTTTCAGATACCATGGGATCACACTGTAAAGTTGACATGATAGCCTCATTACCTTCTTTCTCTCGCAAGGGTTATTTTACCAACTGCTAGGAGTTAGTTAATTGGTTACTGTGGCCTAATACAGATTATTCCTTGATTAGTTCTGCCTCTCTCATTTTAGGAGAGTGAGATGCAATCTGCTTGAGGCCCGTGGCTTCTCTGGGAGGCCTGTGTGGATATCATTCGGGTGGGAGGTTTCAGAAAATAATAAACCAATACAATCCTGCTGTTGCTGTGCAATTAAGTGCACTCTATAAAAATACAGTGTATTGTCATGATCATTTGTTCAATCACAAAAGTCCAAGAAGAAAACTGTCTTACAGTCTCGTATTCCAGCTTCTTCAAAAATGTATTTAACAGTGAGTTTTTGCCTGCTCTGAAGGTGAACTGAAGTTCATCCTAAGTCTTTAAAAGTTGTCTGATGCCCAGCCCAGGGGGCAGAAGTGACCAGCTGTGCCACCCGCAGCAGTGGTGGCTTTGCGAAAAGCTTCAGCCTTGAAGCTCTTGATGCCAGCAGGCACTGTGATGAAGAGGATGGTCTGAAGGCTTAGGTGTGGGGAAGGACCACAAACTCTGTTCTTCCTTCAGCCAAGCTGCGTGCAATATTTGCATCTCACTGAGCAACAGCCATATCCAGTTTTCAAATGGGAGTCTCTCAACTTTTTTTTTTAATAGCTCCTTTTCCCTCTCTTTCCTGTGATTCTCACAAACCAGTGCTGATCATCCCATCCCTCGGCTCTTTTGCACTGAAAACTCAGCAGCTCTGTGTGGGACAGATCCAGCTCTGGCTTAAGCTGCATGATTCAAATGATACGGCAACTTCATTTACACCAGGGCTGAATGCAGCTATAATTGTCTGGAGGTGATGAATAGGGGGCACCACGCTGTGGCAATGCAGGTTGTGTTTTGGAAGATGGATAACTCTTTCAATCTAATAGCTCAAGTACAGCAGTTTAACCCTGGAGTGCATTTTCCAATTGTTACACCTTGCTTTAGCCACATGATCCAATTGACTTTAATGGTAGTTGAGCAGGTAAAACTTCTGTGAAGCTCAGAAAATGTATCCTCTGATGTCAAAAGAGAACATGTGATACTGAAAGCAAATTAGGTATCCATCCAAACCACTTGAAATATGACAAAGCATACAAAAGGAAAGATAATTTTGATCTTTTTTCCCACAGGAAACTACAGAGCAAAGCAAAAGAGTAAACCTGACTTTCATCAGCAAAGCCATTGTAACTGTTCACAAATAAGATCTGTATTAATGAGTTCGTCAAAATCCCAGCCCTCCACTATATTTAAACACCATATATATTTGGGCAGCTCTTAATTAGACATTTAATCAATGACTTCTAATGGAAGAGGATTGCAATTATGCAGTATTAACAGATACCCCAGCATATCAGACTTTTCCTACAACTGGTGCAATAAGACAGTTTTGAATCAATCTTTATTTTCTGGGTTTAATGTTTATTCATGAAAATGGGTCATCTGAAATACCAGGTTGTCCTTTGCATAAGTGGCAGTGTTGCAAAAAGCTATAATTGTGGCCCTACCATGAGAAGAGGCTTTGCAGGAGGAAGGGCACGTCTACTGTCCATTGAAGTCAATAGGAGAGGCATTACCTGCTGAGATTATGATGAAAGACCCGAGAAATAGAGAGAGGAGGGGGCAGAGATGACAGAAAAAGGCATAGCAGAGGGGACAAAAATAATGGGGTTGAACCTGGCAGGAAACACAGGCAGGAAGAGCAATGAAAGCTAGGGAGAGCTGTTTTGCATTCCAAGTGAAGAGGAACAGAGCAGGGGGCTGAGGTTATGGAAGAGAAAGCAATAGCTCTAAAGCCTCAGAGAGAGAGACCTGGATCTTTGTAGAAAAGCCTTTATAACCAATAATGTAATACATTGCAGCTAGGTCTTCTGTGACCCATCCACTTGAACCAAGTGGCTTTCAGAGGCATCAGCCTACCATGGACCGTATCTACCATACCACCTGCTTGGAGTGACAAATCTATCCGTTTGCAGCAGAACTTAGAAACCCATGTGCCCTTTTCTAAGAGATCTGGAAGACAAATTATGTTTATTTAAAAACTCTCTTTTTTGGGGGGAGAAGTCAAGAATGGATCCAGCCAA
Organism: Mycteria americana; assembly: GCF_035582795.1. Taxonomy (NCBI): domain Eukaryota; kingdom Metazoa; phylum Chordata; class Aves; order Ciconiiformes; family Ciconiidae; genus Mycteria; species Mycteria americana. Next base: position 72,215,167 of record NC_134369.1, on the reverse strand, counting down.
GGCATCCCATTTATTATTATTATTATTATTATTATTATTATTATTATTATTATTATGGCTATTGCTATTGCCATTATCGTTAACACTGTAATTTATTTTAACATGCACAATTTACTGTGCCTTGAAAACTTGATCAGATACAATGGTGAATCTGTATATATAGCATATAACAAAACAACTTCAGCAGTCAGAAACCAGCACAGTTTTGCTTAAGCCAGATCCAGTTCTGTCAGCTGAGGGCTTGACTCTTTACATGTACAGTCTTAAAAAAATGAACAACCCCATAATTTCTCTGAAACACATTTCACCTCGTCTGGTTTTGACTTGGAATAGTTTCATACACAAATGCAATCACCATTTTGGACTCTTTGAGAAATATTCTGGCAAACTGCATCACCTTGAGGATCATGTATAGGAAGAAGTGCTCTTTCCTACCTGTTCACTTTACAATGAGTAGTCTCAGAGAGGACCTCTCAGAGACGACGCTTCTGTTGCCCTTTATTGTTCGCCATCAGACAGTCTCACTTGACAGATCATCACCTCCTAGGGATATCTATCATTTTGACTAAATTAAATGAGCCATTTCAGTTTTTCAGACGTCAGAGATGGACATAGAAGGAATGCTGTGTTTATGTACATGCCTTGGGTTTAAGAACCTTAGGAAAATCCCTAAAACAGTAATATTAACATAAGAAGAACTGGAGAGTGAAATAAATCTTTATAATGGAAGTTATGTGCCAAATTCCCTGGGTTCACTCAGGTCAGTCTTCTTCCCTGCCGGCTCGTCTTTTGGCACATGGGGACTGCCTGCTCCTTCGCCTCTAAAATTTCCTTCTTGAAGAATGTCCAGCCTTCCTGGACTCCTCTGCCCTTCAGGACTGCCGCCCAAGGGACTCTGTCAACCAGTCTCCTAAACAGGCCAAAGTCTGCCCTCTGGAAATCCAAGGTAGCGGTTCTGCTAACCCCCCTCCTTACTTCTCCAAGAATCGAAAACTATAATTTCATGATCACTGTGCCCAAGATGGCCTCCAACCGTCACATCACCCACAAGTCCTTCTCTCCTCCCACAAACAACAGGTCCAGCGGGAAGAGAAGCAAAGGACCAGCTCAATTCTGCACAGGTTACACACTTTGCAGGAAGCTTTGGCATGGCCATGCACTAGGTGCAATTGCCTTCTCCACCGTGCCAGCTGGCCAGTCAGAGGATGGACTTGGGTTTTCCTGTGTCCTCTCTCTTCCAGTCATTATGTGCTTCTGAAGAGAAAGGCTGCACTGTGTGCTCATACGCTACAGAAACCAGCGAGAACTTCTCCAGCCATCACAAAAGGTTTCATCAGGGCCTGCAATCAACTACAAGACACCAATCTATGGGAAACTGGCTTTCATTCATGCTATGTGTTACATGGATCCCTTTAACTTTTCCGTTTAATATATCACCACTGTGCATTGTGCACTCATTTACTTTCTACTGCCACACTTTCATATTAACCATGTATGTGATAACACAGTCCTGGCTGGCAGGATTGCCAGAGTAATACCTGTCCTCTCCTTTCACAGAATTTCAAAGCCTAAATAGCAATTGTTCAGAATGGGCTGATACGGGCTAGGATCGCTCAACACAAATTAATGGGAAATCTTTTTTGAGGAGTTGATAGGATTCTGATTTTCTTGAATAATGTCAGGAGCTTTGATCACTTGTGTTAATGCACAGCCTGATTTGATTTCTTCCTTTGTCTGCACTGGGTCATAAATCTAAACCTTACTGAGACCAGGTGCAAAGCAAGGGTCTGCGCTGTGTGAGTAAGGATCTATAGCTAGCATCACTCAGAACCCCACCACCCGGGTGCACACAGTGAATGAGCTTCCACCCATGGGTGGGGGCTGGAAGCAGCACCAGTACCACTGAGGCAGCACAGCCAGGGCACAAGCTGCCTGGCTGCTCCCATGTTGGAGGGATGGAAGATGCAAGGGAAGAGAAGGCAACGTGCAATTAGGATGACATTTAATGACGGGGCAGCAAGGAAGCAGGATATTTCCTGAAGTAGCAGAAAGAGCCAGGTTTGCTCCCTTACTGCAGCAGCAGAGGACTCTCCACCCCGAGAGCCCAGAGCAGAGCAGTGATTCTCTCTGTGCAATGCAGAGTGCAGAGCTGAGGCGCCTGTTCAAAACATGCTGCAAAAAAAATGTCATTGACCCCACATAATAGACACTGCTGCATATTCCCGAGTGCCATCTGCTGGTAATTCATCTACTTTTGTATGTAACCATAGTCCAATGTGGATGTTACTCAGTGATCTGACAGCTGCAGCTTATCTTGTGGCTTGCAGTTTCCTTCTCCATACCCTCAAGCATGATCTAACATATCAGTTAACGCTAGACAGCATTTTCATTTCGTCATGTTTTGAGGTTTCAAAATTTGGTCAAGTTCAGCATTGGATAGAAATGTGCACAAAGGGTCAGATTCTGCTTCTCTTCCCTTTGCCTCATCCATACACATGTACTATACACTCACAGCTAGGGAGGAAGCCTCCAAGTCACCCAGTAGTAATTGCTCTCCTGTCTGTCCACTCCTGCTCCCCGCAAGTTAGGGTCCCAGGTCAAGTTGCATCGAGTTTAGCAATGCCCTTAATAATATTCTTTAACATTTTGTCAGCCCTGAAGTGGTCAGGCAGTTGGACTAGATTATTGTTGTAGGTCCCTTCCAACTGAACTATAAAAAAACCCACAACAAAAAAAGCACTTCAGTTGACTTCGTAAGACAGAGTTACAGTCATTAGATGGATATGAAGTCAGTCTGGACTTCCCATCAAAAATGTCACAGAAATCAATAGTCTCCATGAAACAGTCTGGCTTCAACAAAACGTCATGGTCTGATGAAAACAGTCCTGCGAGGTCCTGCATTAGTCTTTGTGAGTGAGGACATCAGACTGCCACAATTATTTCTTCTTTTTAGTAGCTGGAGATTGCTACTGCTCCTACACCTCAGCTGGCAGCAGCTGGAGCTGGGGTGGATACCCTTATCCAGAGCACTGCATCACCAGCCACAAGCTGAGCAGTGCAGGTGACTTCAGGCCCAGGGGACACCCCCAGGGAGCTCCCCCAAAAGCAATACCTGGGGAGAATGGCTGATTCTGCTGGAGTGGCTTCAAGGCCAGACTGTGGAGTGGTGAATGTAGTAAAGACCGGGGGTGACAGGAAAAAAGCAATGCCAAAGTAACCAACCCTTTCCTATCAGAGCCTTTTGCCATGTTCACTGAAGTCCATGGCCAAGCTCCCACCGACTTCAGAGGCACCAGGGACAGGCTCTGGGCTTTGCATTGCCCCCATTGCCTCTCAAAGTGTACATATCCAGAGCATTCATCCATGGTACTGTCATGGTTTAACCCCAGCTGGCAACTCAGCCCCACGCAGCCGCTCGCTCGCTCCCCCCCAGTGGGATGGGGGAGAGAATCAGAAGGGTAAAAGTGAGAAAACTCGTGGGTTGAGATAAAGACAGTTTAATAGGGAAAGCAAAAGCCGCACACACAAGCAAAGCAAAACAAGGAATTCCTTCACTCCTTCCCATGGGCAGGCCGGTGTTCAGCCATCTCCAGGACAGCAGGGCTCCATCACGCCTAACGGTGACTTGGGAAGACAAACGCCATCACTCCAAACGTCCCCCCCCTTCCTTCTTCTTCCCCCAGCTTTATATACTGAGCATGGCATCATATGGTATGGAATAGCCCTTTGGCCAGTTGGGGTCAGCTGTCCCAGCCGTGTCCCCCAGCCTGCTCACTGGTGGGATGGGGTGAGGATCAGAAAAGACCTTGACCCTGTGTAAGCACTGCTCAGAAACAAACACATCCCTGTGTTACCAACACTGTTTTCAGGACAAATCCAAAACATAGCCCCATCCTAGCTACTATGAAAAAAATTAACTGTATCCCAGCCAAAACCAGCACAGGTACCAACCCCACAAGTCCTGGCACCAGGCTTGGGCATGCAATGGCCAGTGGCCACCAGGAAATCCAAGCAATGGCACTTGAGCAACCACCACTGAGTGTGGGCAGGGGGAAAACAGAGCACACATTTGCAAGGTGGTGTTTAAGCTGCAGGACGTGTACTAGAGTGTGTGGGAGTGTGAAATGGCATCACTGGGCAGTATCCAGACAGATTAAATGGGCAGGTCAGCTACTGAGATAGAGAGCTGGTTTATGGTGGTTGAAAGAGAGCAGAATAAAGCTTTAAGGAAGCTATAAAATACTTAATTACTTCAGATTCTCATTTAAGTCAGTGAAGAGTTACGTTTTCAAGTCCATCTGCCCACATTTCCATTAATAAAATAATTCAAAAAGTCATTTGAGAGAGAAAACGCCAGCGCAAAGCCAAAACCAAAGAACGACTCAGCAGTGACCCAATAATTAATTTCTTTCCTCCCACTTCCCCTTAAATAAACTCTAGCTAAAAATCAACATGCATCTGGCTGAGCCTTGGCATTGTGATCAAGGGCTGCAGCAGATAAATGGATGTGCTGTTCAGAAGCACCTTTAGAAAATGCCACCCTTCAGGTGTCCACACAAATACCTAAACAGCTATTTTACCCCAAGTTGTTCAGCCTCAGTGACCACTTCTTTTTCTGGAACTGAATGCCATTTGCAGTTATGGAAATTAAAAAAAAAAAAAATAATAATAATAAAAAAATGTAATCTGGATGGTTTTTATTCATGAAATGCTCTAGCATGCAAGGATGAGTCTCACACTAGTGCAAGGGAGATAACCTACCAAGAGATGGTATCTAAGAGGCTGAAGTGCCCTATACTTTGAAGTAACCCTATGAAGCAACAGGTGAGGGACTACCTTGAAAATGGATGTGTTTGTCCTCGTGGGGACAGAATTGCACTTCTGGGCACCCCAGCTGAAAGATGCTGAGAAACTGGAAAGCAGCCAGTGGAGGGCTACCAAAATGGCTAGGTGCTAGGACCCATAATCTTGAAGCACAAGCTGAGGAAACTTAGCACGTTAAAAACCTTTTCATTACGAGGGCAGTATAGGCCCTGAACAAGGGCCTGGAGGGGTTGTGCAATCCCCATTCTTGGAATTTTTCAAGACATATCTGGACAAATTCGTGGCTGACTTTGTTGGATGTTGGTGATAGTCCAACCATCAGAGGATGGACCATCAGAGGACTTCTCCAGCCAATACTTCTATGAGTCAATGAAAATATGTGCTTACTGATGGTGTAAGGAGCCTTAGCTCCACTGTCCAAGACTGCAGAGTCAACAGTTCTGGAAGCTGCCCCTGGTGTAATGTGGATGAAATTATTAGACACAGAGATACTGGAGAACCCAAGAATCAGAAGTCGATCCCAGAGTAGTCAGCATGGACATGTTGCAGCTATCATTTCCCTGTGCTGTGCCCGAGGCCACATCGAGACTTCCAGGAAGGTCCATTCCTCACTCTGGAAGTGAAAAAATGTATAAGGCTCCATTTTGTAAGGAGCTTTGCAATTTTAATGTCTGTTTTTCTTTTGTTTTGTATTTTGTTTAGAAATTCAAGTTTCTAAAGTTCTGTGTTTTTTAAGCGGCTACATTATTCAGCTGGCAGCCAAGTTGCAAAAACCGAGTGTGGTCGCATTATTGCTGATGAGCTATCACTGCTGATGAATTTCTTAGGAAAGTTTACGTGCTGCAATTGCCTGTTGACTACAGTTTTGGAAGAGCTCAGGTGGCCATTTGTGGGCTCTACTTTTGGAGGAATTTACACCAAACCTGGAAACACAGTGCACTAGAAAGAGCATTGGTTGAGTCACTGGGAGCTGGTGTTGGCAAAACCAGGGACTCTACCATCATGGGTCTTCACTGTCATGGGAGGAAAGGAGTTTTTCCTGGTATTTTTGAATACACAAGACACTCCGTTCCATCAGTGGCCCAGGTCATTTCACTGCAGCAGTCTCTGAGTGGCAAGGCAGAAAACCTGGGGAAGGAAAATGCCCCCTTTCAGCACTGTTGTCATTAGAATTGACATTCCAAGTGTCAGAAAAGTCAGTTCCTGATGAGTTGAGACATACGGCAATTAATTTCAAGTACAATTTTGTATTGTGATGAAAATTCATGCTAGAGAGGCTGGCAACAGAATATTTTAGTTACAATAAAGTAATCTACCATACTGCAGCAAAAGAGTTACTTTCCCCCAACAATTACCCAGTTGTACACACTTCACAAATGCTGTGAACTTTTAAACTTTATCAGTGTCATCTAGGGTCTCTCTCTCTCCTCTTTTTTCTTTTATTGAGTGCTTTTAAGTAGGTTCTGTGTGGTTGAGGTGAAGAAAAAATCATTCTAATTGTAAATGTATTTACTTTTGTCCTTTAAACTGCAAATTTCCAAGTCATCATACCTATATAAAAAATTTTAAATGCTGCACTAAGGTTTATAATAGTTGCACTACCGATGCCTTCATTTTGAGGTCATGCTTTTATCTCAGCTCACCTTGCCAGTGAAAGGATCGTTTAAAACTGAGTGGATTATATTATTCAGGAGCAAGCATCAGGAGTTTTGTTTAATGTTGGTTATTTCATTTACTGAAAAAATCATTAGACATAGAAATTTTTTTAAAAATACATTTTGACCTTCTGTATAATACCTGAAGTTTTCAATTTTAGCCTGAAGTGTTAAGAAAAGTGGATTAATATTTCACATAATTCAAAATCCTGAAAATATAAAAAGATAAGCTTTACTTTGTTTTAGAAAAGGAGGGGAATTGACTACCTCTTTGGTTGAAATCCTCTCTCATTTTTAGATCAGCTATGTATCTGCTGAGTTTTCATTTTTTATTCTTCCAACAAAAATTAAAGGACAAATATTTATGCCAAATGTCCACTTTGATCCAAATTAGTGGCAATAACACTGCAAGATTCGAATGAAAAAATTGAAAGGTGGATATTTCGTATCACAATATTCAGGTCTGTAACTTTTAGTGCATTTCAAAATGTTCTTTATCCTGAAGGAAAAAACCTGCAGAAATTTTTTACTCTGGCTTTTTTTTTTCAGGCCTTTGGTGTGTGTGTTATGTTGAAAACATTTAATGAATCAAAGACCAGAAAAAAGTTCTTATACAATCTATTCTGGTTTTGTCAGAAATAATGTGCCTGCAGCAACTGGTTAGCTGAAATGCTGCATATACCATAACTTGGTTCTGCTTGGTGAAATTTCTCAGATGCTAATACTGAGAGCTCTAAATTTCCTTTTGTCAGATATAAGGATAAGCAGAAGATTCTGTAATTATATCTTTGTGTGTGGTTTGTACCAGTAGAAAATAGCTGACAAGATTATTTTCAGTCAAAATTATTTATGCTGCAGGGGCAAAGCCAAATTATAGCTATGAAATTCCTGACCATTGCCTATTTTTTAATATAACTACATGTTTGTTTGTTTACTAACATATAGCTGGCAGTATATCTGACTGGTAGAAAAAGGTGAAAGCCAAAGCTTTAACTGGGGACAGTTAGAGAGAAATCCAATCACTGCAACTCAGTGCTCCAGTTAAAATGAAGGACAGGCACAACATTGCAAAAATCATAGTCAAAAGGATGAAAGCCCCTACATCACTTAGGTATTCTCAGAAAACTGCAACACCAAAGCTTGAGTGATCTCAAATGATGGAAGCTGAACTAATCCCAGAACAGATTCAGGCTACAGAAACACGAGTAGGAGCAGTATCAGAAGTGCTAGGTTCACTGTAGGGATACTGAGGCTGATGCTTTGAAATACATAGATTTGGAAAGATGAGAATTTTTAAATGATGCCCTGTTGGTAGGAAAAAGTAATCATTTTTATTAGACCATCTGATGGTCTCAAGTCTGATGAAGACCAATGTGAAAAGTAGGGATCTACTGGAAGCACCAATTACCCTTCAGAGCACCCTCATTGCTTGGAAAGGGAAATGCCATTCTGTTGCACCAGGGCTTTGGTTCCTAAGTCACTCAGGACTTGCCTACCCTATAATCATAGAAATAACATTTCCTTTCCATGGTAGATCAAGCTATCCCAAATACCGAACAGTACCTGGACAAGCTACTTTGAAATTCACTCCTTAATTGCTACACTGTTGTGTAGACCCACCCTCAGACACATTTAAAAGTTCATGCTATAATATTTGTTTCTTCTTATACTCTTAATTACTGGACCTGTCAAATTTTAGATTTCCCTTGTTACATTCTCTATCTGCACTTTCCAAAGAGTTACTCTATGGTAAATTGCATAGTTTTAGGGAATGCTTAAGCATAACACTTTCTTCAGTTAACAATCTTTGCAAAATAAAGAAAGAAGTTGAAAATGTGCATAATTTTCTGATATTAGTCAGAAGACTAAACTATTCTCTCAGATGTCTGGAAAAGATATGAATGTTCACTCCTTGTCTTGAATTATTCGTATGATAAAGAGACTGGCATTTCCATGAGTCCTTTGATTACGTCCTTCTGGAGAAAAAAACCACATCCACCACAGACTCACATAGAGTATGTCAGCACTGAATGGGTGCAATAAGGATTTTGTTGCGTGCAAACAAGGCTGCTTTGTTGGCATTGCCTTGCTCATCTTGTAATAAGATTTAGGACACTAAGTCTATCACTGACAGGTTTAAACAAAATGAAAGCCTGCAATAAAAAGCTGAAGGGAGAGGTCATGCTGAAGATTCTCACTGGCACTAGGCACTCCCAGAAATGTTATATGTTTCCTTTTTCTCTGATAACTGAAAGCCAGGGTTTTCACTATGGATGCTGCTGGGAAACAGAAATTAAGTAGAAAGGAAAAAGTCCAATTAAATTCTTTATGAAGGGCCAAAGAAGAGTGTCTAAAAGAAAAGCAACCAGCAAAGAGTGCTTTAAGTGCTTCGGAAGGGTAATAAGGGTTTGTTGTAGAACAGCTACCATATTGAACTCTGTGTGCTGCTCCATGGAAAAATCATTTGGGAGGTTGCTCGGGGGGGTTACAGGGAACCTTAACATCCTACAGGAGCTGGCCAAGGGAGTGAAGGAAGTACGTATTTTCACCAGATGATGGCAAAAGTATAAGCAGAGAGCATACTAACCAGCCCCTTTGGAAAACACTGCAGGGACAAACTCCAACCATTGTTAAGGACTAGAAATAATCCATTCCCAAAACCAGGGAGAGAAGGAATCGCCCGAGTGAGGAGCACTAAGGCTGACTGCTCATAACTGGTATGTTGTCCCTGGTATGGATCCAGCCGATTGCAGCTGGTATTTCCTAATGAACCCATGGGTGTTTCCTAATGAATTTGTGATTGGAAGATAGAATGGGCCAGGGATCATTTCCCATCACAGCCTGCAGCCACCCTGTCTCAGGGGTTAAGATGACTCAAGGGGGTTAAGATGGTTAAGATGTGCCCCTTTCCACGTCAGCTGGTGTCAGGGCCTGGAAATGCTCCTCCATGGCACCAATTTAATGTTGCCATGAGAGTCAGGCATAAAGCTATATAACCCTGGAGTCTGGTTTGGTTTATACCCATGATTCATATATAAAACAATATTTTGCAAAAATATTGGCTTACTTGTTGTATTTGACATTGGCAGCTTTATCTGCACAAAATGGAGAGAAAGAGAGATCTGCGGGACCATCAGAAGGAGCAGTGCAGGTCACCATCCCCTAACCCTCTTTTCATTGTTGAAACAGAATCAAGTAGTAATGTCTATGATATCGGTTTATGGAAGCTGTTTCCATGCACAGCTAAGACACCATAATCTAATAAGTCATGATGATATTATAGGAAAATAAGCCTCAGTCTTAAAGAAAAGAAAAAAGCCTTAGTTTCTCAGAACAATCTAGATAAAATGGAAGAAATTCAAATAGTATCTGAATTATCACCAGGTATTATTCTGACAATAGCTTCCTTCTTTTCTTAGCCCACCTTGGCAAATATTTTTGTGTCTCTCCAAAGCATCTCAGGAGATTATCCCATGGGTAGCACCACATAATGGAGAATTCTCCAAGCTGGAGCTGAAGGAGTCCACTCTGCAAGTGCATCGTTTGACCTTGCTACAGTAAAGACTAACGGAGAGTTTGCGGAGTTATTCTACCAAGCCATGAATACTCACAGATTTTCCTAAGTATACCTGAATTAACCTTAAAATATCTTTTGGTAATAGTCACAGAAGACTCATGGTCTTCCACTTGTCTTTGTGCAGGGTATATATACTTCAATCCATATAACTTTTGTGCAAGTATTTCGCAAAGCATATGCAAGTTACATTCTTCCATATGTGCTCCAACAGAATATATGTTTGGGTATGCATATGCATGTGCTTGGGTGATGAGCAAGGTAGGGGACTTAAGATGTACACATTTGGCAAAAAATGTTTTGCCCAAATTTCTTTAAAACATTTTGGATGACAGTAATGCCAGGCTTACTTGGAGCCAATCACTGTTACACAACCTGTTCACCTCCATGCGGCTTGCATCCTATAAATCCTCTGCAAGAATACATTCCTGGTGGGAGGTCAAAACTAATTCATAGGAAGGAAATGACTGATCCATAAGGTTCAAACAGAAGAATGGAAACAAAAAAAAAAAACAAAACAAAAGGATAATTTTAAACAAAATACTGATTTGGCAATAATGTGGCCTTTAGCACTCCTGTATTTTTGTTACTCTGCAGAACACTACCAGAATGAATAGCTTTTTGCTTTGGCACAGGGAGTTACATCCTGATGCTGAACTACATGTCAAGTATTTCTCCTCTCTCTGATAGAATATTTTCAATGTATTGAGTACATCTAGCAAGTGATGGCTGGAATAAAAAGTGTGTTTGCAAAGAACATTCAGTTGGATATTCAATACTTAATAATGAAGTTAAAGTTAGCTTCTGGTTTTAAGGTGCCTTGATGTTTTGGGTACTTAACCTCTATGTTTTCATCCTGTAAATGGTGTGCATGAAGGGTTGAGGAAAAGATTCATTTCACTGCCTTACTGTTTTGATATTTCATAAACCATTCTCACTGTTGTTAACATGCGGGGAAACCTCTGAAAATCCAAGACATTGTGAATGGTGATTTCTTTCCCCTCTACAAGCTATTTACTGAATTCCCATTAACAGATGCCCACTGAACTCTGGTTGGCTGACATTATCAATAAAAGTGCATAAGTGTAAAACTTTATAAAAAATTTTTCTTTCTGGGAGTGCTGCAGCTTCTGGAATAAAAACCAAAAATTTCTAGAGCTATTCACCCGGGAGCAACCTGAAAAAAGTATTTCCAACGTCACCCCCAAATTCTGCCTGTCAGCCTTTCAGACCACCTCTCACGATCGCTTTCTCCTCCACCTCCACAGCTCCTTCTCCTCTCCTCAAATCCCTGACTGCTTTTTCCTTCGCCATCCCACCGCCCACCCACCTGACATGCTGAAAGGGTAACTTCCCTCTCGTGTCAGCTCATCTGCGAACTTTTTTTAGAAGAAGGAGTAGAGCAACACCAATTAGTCCCACAAATTCTTACAGGAGTATCATTTAGTGTGGAAAGAAGCTTCTAATTAAACATTTGTATGTAATTTCCCTCCTATTGTAACACTTCATCAGAACTTTCCCATCTTTAAATAAACTAACTGGTGACTAACAGTGAGAGGGAGAGATTCAGCTGAAATTTGCCTTGTTTTGTTTTCAGGTATATCCCTCTAGACAATGTCAGCATTTTCCTTCTTCATTTGAAAAAGTGGATGAACTTAGAGAAACCCCACCCTACCTTATCTGCAGTCATTGGTGTGGGGGGGGGGGGGAACGTTTACTGAATTCTGGATTTCAAGTAGCTTGAATACAAATGGTTTCAAATGCTTCATGAGTCAGCATAAACAAATATATGGTTAGTAATGGTCATTATATAGACAAGGACACGAAATGCTTAGGAAAAGAAAGAATTTGGGCAAAGAAGCTAAGTTGTGAGTTTCAAGGGACATTATTTGATCCCAGCTCAAGATTGTTAATGGTCAGCAGTTATTCTCAAGCAAAACCCAGTAGAAATTTGGACCTGCTCAATATGTTATATATTTTATAGAAAACAGATTAGCTATATATACTAGTGTCTTCTTTTCATGGTCTCCTGTGTCTAAAACATGACTATGCACCAACTATTCAAGACTGGAGAAATAAGGAAGCCAAGCCAATCATTTTAGTCCCTGGTCTAAGGATATAAACCATCTGCATCCTGAATTTGATGGTGATGAAATGGAGTATAATCATTTATCTGGCCTGAGTCTGAATATTGCCTCTTGACATGACAAATTAGAGACTAGAGAACAAGGAAGCTCTATTTGAAAAGCAGGAGACATTTTTGCAATTGGTGTGTTCCTTTTTTAAATGAAGCTTCCAGATGCCGCTTGGAGGAAGCAGCCTCTGCAAAGATGTGTTGGATGTAGATGCGACTGCGAGTAAGCAATTAAGTAAACTACAGCTTCGCAGAGAATGATGAAATGGGACATAAATTGTAAGTTCTCCCTTAATTTTAACATGCAACTTTTCGCAAGTAGAATATGTTTTCTTGTGCTCAAGAAAGCAGGCCCTTTAAATAGCATCACATATTAATAGCCCAGATATTAGATTTTTTTAAAAACTGCCCTGATGAGTTTTGACAACAGAGACTTCTTATATGTCTGGTTTATTCTACCACGGTTTAGAGAAGTCATAGAAAAAAACGTGTTCTCCAATATCTTCATCCTCATTCCAGTTACACATCAAGAGAAAATCCTTAAATGCCCTCATGCCTGATTATGGTGGCTTTAATTCATCATACTTTTAAGGTCACTGAAGTCTTTTGAGGGAGATCAGGTCTTGCTTGAGGGATCAAATATTTTAGGTAGTCTGCAGATGAGCATTGCTAACAATAGAAACAGTGCCACTGAAGTAGGCAAAAGCAATTTAAATAACTTCTGTATGTGGTAGGTAGCCTGTTCTGTTTTATTTTTGTGAAAATGTGTACTTAACAAATTATATCTGAAATAAAAGGAATATTATATATTCCTTTTTTTATGCCCAGTATCCGGTTAAAAAAAAAAATAAATAAAATTGTGTAGTAGTAAAAAAAGAAAGGAAAAAAAAACAGGGAAAAAATTGGGAAGTCTAGTAATGTCTTTTCTTAATGTTCTGTTGAACATTACGGATTTATGATAGCAAATTAGACAACTTCTAAGATCAAATACTAAGCTGTGTTTGATTTGAAATACGTAAAGAAACATTATTTTTATGTTCAGTTCTTGGTTTTTAGGTAGTGATATCTGATAGCATACATCAATATGCCACAATTAGATGATTTACAAATGAAACTGCAGTTTCTTTTAGACAATCTTATCCTATTTTGCATGTCTATTATAGTCTAGGAGAATTACAAAGACACATCTACTGACAATTGTAGATGATTTTTAATCCTGAAAGTATTTGTGATCTTCCGAGTATTCACAGAATCAATCATTTTAACGATTTGGATAAGACATGGTATTAATTCTGAAAACCTGTAGTCTGAATGAAAAAGAGAGCTCAGCTTTAAGTCTGCCATTGCTGTTACTGGGAGAGTGACAAGCCCCAGTTGTGCCTGGGAGTTGCTGTTACTGGGAATTCAACACTTGGACGACAGAATTGCTGACAAACCATTATGTTACGCTGTCTGCAAGGGCTCTTGCCCTCAAATACTTCCCAGCTGCTCACATCTTTACATGTTTGCTGTAGGACTAACCATACTGAAGTAGGCAACTTGGAAAAAAAAAAAAAAAAGGTCAACATTTTCACCTAATTTCCAATAGTACAGGACTGGCTGAAAGCCCCAAAGTAGGATGACTAATATCTCTGGAAAAACCTTGGTTGTGTTCAAACTCTGCATATTTCTTCTAAATAATTTATTTATATAGAAAATTCATTAAAAGTAGATTTGGCAGTCCTTCCTCCATGTCTTATCTCTGTCTGTTCCGCAGGAGCCCCTGTGCTGTAATGCAGCTTTTTCACCATGAGGCCAGCGCCTGAACATGGGTGGTCTGCAGTGCCCAGCTCCTCCTGAGGCACCGGGACTCTGTGTAAGAGAAACAGGGCAGATACAGAGATACCCTGGCTGTGGGTGTCACCAAGAGACGGAGTCCCTCCTTCTCAAATAGCCATCATCTAGTGATAGAGTTGTTTTCTCCAGGTGACCTTGTAGTAGCTACATTTTCCCATGAAAATAAAGCTTCCTCTCTGCAGCAGTCTGCATTTCCCTCCTGTACAATCCAGTACTTACAAAGCCCCATGCAAATCACCATTCTTATCACAAATGAACAACAGAACACCTGACCCATCGTAAAATATTTGCTTTATCAAGAAACAGCAGCCCTTCTGACTGCAAGAGATCTAGAGCCAACCTAAGTCTGGCACACAAGGCTGGTAGCTGAATTTAACTCTTTGCATCTCCCTTGAAAATCTCTTCTGCTTTGCACCTCTGCGTAGGGTCAAGCAGTGATCCTCAAGCCCTGAGACCACCACGATAAAGTGTGCTGGCTGCTTACCCCTCCATCTCCAGGACCAGACTCATCAACGTGTAGAGAAGTGTGTCAACACTGCCTGGAGCTGCATGAGCTGCTTTGCCTGGAGGTGGTGCCAGGTGGGATCTGGAGACCCCAAGTTGTCCTTTGCTCAGTGGCCTGGGGTGCAACACAGCCACAATTCAAGGAAGTATGAGCCAGCTGGCTCTCAGTTTCACTTTACATTCTCCCTCACCAAAAATCACACATCTTAATCCCTCTATATTCCACAACACAAAAGGAAAAGGAAACCTAAAAAACGTCTTTAAAAGTTTGTTAGGTCTCTCTACTTTCAATAAACTGTAAAAAGAACCCTAATACTGTAATTCACTTCCCTCCCAGCTTTAAAAATAAAGCAATGAGGTATAATTCATATCTACAATCTTTACACATGGCCATGAAACCCAATTTATTTTCATCTCCAATTTAAAAATATGCTGCTGCACAATTCATTTTCCTAGGTACTTCTAGATGTGATGCTTTCAGAAATCTTTTAAAAACAATTTGTCCTGTAAACCAAACCAAAAAAAAAAAGGAAAAGAAAGGCCAATATTTCTATTCTCCTTGGCAACAAAAGTGATAGTAAATTGCAGAGTGCTCTACTTGAGCTCGCTTTCCCAGCGCTATTGTGAACCCTGGCTGCTGGTGCAATTTCTGAGCTGTGGACGCTCCAGTTGCTACTGAGCTCCGAGTACCAGGTGCATTGCAAATTATTCATCTCTTTTCTCGTCTAAATGTTACCCCTTACAGCGCCTTTGCCATTATCAAGCCTTAAGTCTAGTGTAAGTGAATGTTTCTCTGTGAAGAGCTATTCATTTTTTTCCCAGAGACTGCCTTGACTCCTTGTCCCTCTTTTGTCTGTTTGCTTTCAGTTCTTGACCGAACAAACACATTTTCAGGCAAAGATGTCTTTTCTATCAATGAGCATGAAATGAATATCGTTTCAAATTGCTCCAGTAATCACCAGCATTTTCAGGGGAAACTTCAGCCTTAGCCTCATTCGGTCAGTGGATGAGAATAATATCATGCCACAGAAGAGCCCTGTGAAACACCTCATGTTCCAGAAGGCAAATATTGAATTCCCAGCATTGTATTTGCAGTAAATGGTGTGTGAGCTGAAATATGTTTGATTTATACATTGAAGCATTGAGCCCTCGCTGCTTTAGAGTTTCTCTGCACTGCTTCAGCAAACACAGACGTTTCTCTCTCTCTCTCTCTTTTTTGGCTAAATAGTGAGGCAAAGGTCATCCACAGCAGGAGAAACCCTGGTTCCTGCATCCCTTGGCAGAAGGTGTTGTGGTGTCCCTTGTCCATCTCCCACTGCCAGGCATGACTGGGGAGCCCTCTGTCGCAGTAGCGGTGGCTGGTACCTGGGAAGCCTTAATGTCCCAGCTCCACCCCGTTGCCAGTAACCCACCCAGTAAGATGTCTGGAAGACATATCACAGCCCGACCACCCAAACAATAACCTGACTACAGTTGGTGGAGCTGGTTTCAGGCCAACACCCCCCCATCACCCCGCTCTATGAACTTTAACATGGTGGCTGAATGGGGCCCAGAGCAGGACGCTTGTCATGAGTCATGTTGTCACAAAGAGCACGCCAATCCACTTATTTGGACAAAATGATATGAATGTGTCCTGCACTTTGATGTCAGATAATTTTACTTGGTTGACAGTATTTGTTCTGCTGGATCGAATTCAGCAAAATCCCTCCTGGTCCCCTGGAGCACTTAGCATTTGTCCAATCTATTTTCTTAGGAATGACCAGAGACATCTGCATCTGCAGTAATAATTTCTTGGCAACCAGAAATGCACTCAGAAACCATTTTTCTTGGTTATGGTCTTGCTTTTTTATTAAGCAATATAGAACTGGTTCCTGGGGAAGGATGACTCCCAATGTTTTGGAGGCTTTTTTGGTGTTTTTTTTTTTTTTAATTTTCTCTGGAAAGTCTCCTAAAAAAGCCTCAGCATGTTTACATTGAAAAATTGTGTTTATAAAGCTGTTAGGATCTCCAGTGCTCATGAAGCCTAGGATCTATCTGAGCTCCAGTGAATCTCTGCCTGTGTAAGGGAGTGGTACCCAACACATAATGTCCCTCAGATCCTTCAACCTTTCCTGGACACATTGTTAACAGGTCCAAAAAGGTTGGGGGCCACAGCTCTACAAACTCCTAGAGTGTGACAAGAGTATGTTTGTTGATATATGTCTGTATTACTTGCAAAAGGAACAGAATAAGGCACAGGGGCCTCACAGGGGCTCAGACATCAGACCTGGCTCCATCAGCACTATCCCCCGACCAGAAGCACTGACTTGCACAAAATAAAGTGTGCAAGAACAGACTCTGCTCAGACTAGAGCAGGATTACAAGCCCAGGGCTGGACCCACAGGAGACCTGGCGCTAACAAAAGGCTGTAAGTAGTTGTGTGACAGTGTTGACACATTGGTTCTCCTGCACATGTCCTCCTTGGGTCTGGAAGTAGGCTACCTATCCTTGCACGGTGTGGCCAACAAGCTCTGCTTCCTGATCTGAGCTGCAGATTTACTAGTCATCTGACCAGTAAAACTGGTTTGCTTAAATTTAATGCTGGCTCAGCCTCAAGAAGGCTTTGGATTATCAGATCCATACTGCATTGAACAGTGCTGTCATCTCCCATAGCCATGAAGTGCTGATTTTTTCCTTCATAGCGACAAACAAGAAAATAAGTCACAGAAAATAGTTCTTTTACCTTATCTCTTATAAGGAAAAATGTCACTGAAAATTCTCAGTCTTCATCCTTATATGAAGTAGTATTTATCAACAGGAATGCTATTTCTCATCAGCTAGACTTCCCCACCATTTCTAAATGCAGCTGCTCTTAAATAAACAAGCCCTGACATTAATGTATGGTTAGTGATTCTCCTTCTGTTATGCACTGTTTATGGCTCTTCCATCACTAATATTAGAGCAAGACAAAGACATACCTAAAAATCAGAATTTCTAAACTGTAGGTGTATGCAGCTAAGGTGCTTGGGAGCATAACTGATAAGTAACTGCTTAACAGACAGCTGAGCAAGGTGTCTATAGTCCATTAAAGGAATAATGAAAATTTAAGTAGACACCTGTGGCATTGTGTTTTCTGATGTGCTGACTACAAATGCCCAAATTAGCTTTCAAAATTTTATCACTTCTAAGGATTGAATTATGTATATTTAAAGGGAGCAGTGAATTAGTTATGTTCTTTGGATTCAAGCTACACTGCTTGATCACAAGTACACAGTAACCTCTTGCTACCTGTGCTGTTCTCTGAATAAAGGAACTGGGATGATTAATGTGTTTTGAATCAATTCTGTTGTTAGAGAAAAGTGAGTAGGTCAGGATCTCTGGTTTATTGGCCAGGCTGTCTCTGGAGCTTTTGGTATTAGTACTGCCCAGTGGAGTACCCAAGAGTTCATCAGGATGAACAGAAATAACAGTCAATGGGAAAATGAGACTTGGGAAGAAGAAATCAGCAGAGATATTTTTATAAGCCAGTAGAAACAAGAATCATTTCCCCATTCTCAGCTGGTTTGCATTCACTGGTGCTCCCTGGCAGGGTGCAGAGATGCAGGTAACCATGGTAATTAAGGCTAGCTGCAGTTTTGAGAAGAACGAGACAAATTTGGGTAGGAATGGTTTCCCATCACAACCAATATGGAAAAGATGATTCATCCAGGAGAAAGAAAAAGGATCCCAGGGAAAAAATGGCAATGCAGTAATGCGCAGGAAGAAATAGCAGCCCTTCAGCCATCAGAGCTCTTACCACTGCTCTGAATCCAAATCTCTGACTCTCGTAGGCACCCACAGCTGAGCCAAAAGCCAAGAAGACTACAGCAGGTTCAAGCTTGCAGTTTTTCCTGATCTGCTGTCAAGGAGTAGCTGATTAGAGCACATCAAGCTTTTGATGGAACAGTCAAGGGAAATTTTCCCAATTAGCTCATTAGTACAAATCCCATCGGTCTGCCAGTTTTGGCATCAGAGGCAGAAACGAAGTCTGTGATTCTGCTTGTTTGTTTGAAGTTGCATCTATTTTATATGTTTCCTATCTTTTTCACACATAACTAGTGGCTAAAAGAGCCAAATGACTGAAGAAAGCACAGCAAAGTGTGAGTGCAGCACCCCTTGCGCAGAGCTCCACGTGCAATTCTGCAGCCGTTTGTAGTGTTTCCTCTTAATCCCGGGGGCTGTGACTCACCACATATCTGTCGACAAATGTCACCTTTTCCTCTAAGTTTAGAGATCCCCTTGGACTTAAGCATCTCACAGACTTTGTGGACAGCCCAGTATTTTAGGGTAGAAATTCTGACAACCTGCCAGCTTGGTGGGCCCAAATCTTGGGGCTACTTTGGTCCTTCAGAGAGTTGTGCCTCTGGATGGATCCGATTAGAGTAAGCCTTTCTAGTAAAATCAGTCACAGAAAATTCCTTCCTCATGCTTGCAGTTTCCTGGATTTTGCTGTTACGGGAGCTTTCTCAAGCTGATTATTTCAAGGGGATTTACTGGGAGCCATAGCCCTCCCCTTACATCTTCATTAGCGTCACTCATTACAGCACAGGTTGCCAGGTCATTTGATGCGAAGGGATTAAGCAATTGTGTCGTCCCATCCCATTTACAGCATGCCTGCACATGAATCTGAACCCTTCCCATCACACATGTTGGTGTTAGCAGACTGAGCAATTAAAAGTCAACCTGGTTTCTCTGCATTCATTATATATTGCCCTTCAGCAAAGAGAAGCTTGTTGCATTTCATGGATGTAGTCAGAAACTGGTCTCCCACCATGCCCATTTCCATGCTAGAGCAACCACCCGTATTCTCTGCACTTATGGTCTGATATAATTGGCATTAACAGAGCGTTAACAAATTGCCAAGGGGCATCCAAACACTCTCCATTAACCAGCATGAGGACTTAAGGGTGCCTGTACAAAACGGAATTAAAGGGATTTCAAATAAAATTGGTTCTTAACATGGCAGTCTGATTAAGCAAATACTCATGTCAGAAGCCACTTTGCCTTGGGGGAAAAGTCGATGCACTGTCCTGGAAATGTCAGAAGAATAGAGATGAGCTGCACCTTGTTGCGGACTCTCTGCACCAGCTGCAGCTGCTTCTCCAGGAGACCAGCTTTCCCCAGGGGAGGACCAGCACGCTGCTACCAGAAGCATTTTCATCAGCTGAAAAATCTGTCCAGAGGAAGCCACGTGGGAGTAGTTTCTCTTGTTCCTTGGACATGCACAGCCTGGGAAGGATGTCTTAAATTTAACAAACAAATCAAAGGTTCTCTGTTGAAGAAGTTAGCAGTAGGAGCAACATCTTTGGCAGCCAAAAATATCCTTAGTACAGAAGCAAGAAGATACTCAAAGTGCCCTGTCATTTTTACTTCATACCAGGACCTTTTATGACCTTGGTTTCGCTAGCAAGGGTGCCATTTAAGTTCTTTCCACTGTAATAATTTTTTCTAGTTGCCGTCTTTGTCATAGATGCCACGCGTAACCCTAGACGGGTCACTTTATACACCTGCACCACTTTTGTACAGTGAGGATAATAAGGTACGATTTGCTGGGTCTGCAATGCCCAGACTTACTCTGTGCGTCTCTGTGCGTGCACGCGGTGTATGCACGTAAACACTCAGAAGTAGGATTCTTTGGTGGGGACTCTGGAGGTGTTAAAACAGTTGTATTGTAAACGATACTGATGATCTTGCAGCTGCCATAGCATCGTTGCATAGCAGTTGCTAGACTGTCATGCTTTTAAGACCTGCTACTGGGAACAACCCCGAGCAAGTTGTACTGCTACTGCATGCTAATGACAGCCAGGGCAGATACATGTTTGCAGCATGAGACCTTTTTCTACGTGATGTATATGCAGGCTAGCTCAGTCCAAGTGTCATTATAAACCTGCTTTCTCAACAGCCCCTTGATGCCCCTCAAGAAAGAAAATGCAGAGCTCCTCCTGCACAACAAGCAAGCAGTGTGCAGGGATTCATGCACCATAAACAAGTCATCTTGAAAACTCCCCCGAGTATATTAGCTATTTGCAAAGCTCTTATACAGTTACAGATGCCTTGCTCGATATTACCGCATACATGGCCCAGCTGCCGTAGGCACTGAGCTCTCGGTGTGCACAGCTGTGCCTTCTTGGGCAGCCTCCAGAAGGTCTCCTGGGTTCTGCGTTTCTGAACACATCAAGTCCTTCTGAACTGGGCCTGGCATCCTTTCATTAAATGCCTGACTTTGTTCCCTTGAGATGCTAACCAGGCTTTCAGATTCCATGCTTGATCTGAAATCAGTAGCTGTGGGTCAGTGAGCAGATGGCATGTGTGCAGGGACAGCCACCTGTCAGACACACTACGGCCAGCCCCTGAACATCTCCTTTTCCAGCAGAGATGCATAGCATGGGCTAGCACGTTTCCCAAACTGGCTGACCTTTGGCAACCTTTAAAAACTCCTCACTAAAATGTTCTCATGGGCTCCTGTGCATTTACAGCACTTGATCTATTGAAGAGGAGCCTTCCAATTACAAAGATGCAATGGATTTTCTCTAGATCACGATTCAGGCATTCAGGTATTGGTTTCCTTTCATTTTTAGCATGCTTTCATGGTCCATTGTAGGTCCCAGAAAATGTCTACACTGAGTCGGATATGCAGAAGCTGGAATTTGCATCAGGGTGTTACTGAAGACACACCTGGAGTTCAAAGCTGAAATTTTCCAAGGTTTGAGATTAAAGCATGTATAGGAAAGGTGAATCTATTTGTGCCTGTAACATCTAAAAACCTGGGTAAAACAAGCTTTATGAAGGCAATGGATCATAAATCTTGATTTTAAGCAGGATGATGTTAGTAGTGGCCAGGCACCAAAGTTTTAACCTTATCAAACCTACACTGGTAATGGGGCTCATCTCATCCAACTCGAGCTGTTTGGATCCTGGCATCAGATCTGAGCTGGCGATCTGGGCTGGCCATCTGTCCATAGCGTCTCCAGAAGGATTTTTCATTTCTTGGAAGTGTCCGTCTCCCTTTCTGTGACTGTTGAGGGAGTTACAGTATCTGCTTTTGCAAGGCTAAGCTTCAAAGTTTCAGTCAGTCGTCTTTCAGACAGCTACAGTTAGGTGGGATGAATACCAGTTTTACAGATCCCTGACATAATTTAACCTGTGTCCCAGGACGGATTAAAACCTAGTGCAACCAGACGGAAGACTAATATATTAACCTCTTATGCAGTGTAAAAATCGTATTACATTCGTATTAAAATTACTAGGGTATTTCATTATAAAAATTGAAGAGAAATGCCATACTTATGTCATTATCACAAGCAGTTTCTTATATCCACATTTCACGTTGGCAATTCAGATAAAAATTATTACAACATTAGCAGACCAGCCCTGCTGTCTGATCTTTTCTTCATGTCTGAAAGTCAATATTAAATGATGGAGCATTTAAGCTGTGGTTTGTAAATGTTGTGTGATTCCTCCTGGCATTAGGAAGAAAGGAAAGAGACACAGTGATTTTACTATTTAACCTTTCCTTCCTTTTTCCTTGGGATATCCAACTAAGCTGGCAAACTGTCAGACAGTGCTCTGCCAACTCACAAGGGCAAAAGCACATGTATATATTTAAGTATGTGAGCATCCCTGCTGATTTAGACAACATTAATTGCACTCTCAGAGATGAACACTCTGGTACTTCCTGGACTGGGACTTGCTGTCTGTAAGGTTATGAGCTCCTGGAGCTGAAGCACAATTAGTTATGTCACCAAGCAGGTCACATTCTTTTTCTACTTCTTCTGTGACTTGAATATTGGCTCAGGTGACCGAAGACTGATATATTTACTCTCAAAGATCTTTTTTTCTCAGTACTCTCAGGATTGTGGCAAATACTTCTCCATTTTTGAGGACAGGTTCTCATTTTATACTAGACCTGAATGAACACTATTGGAAATACGGAGCACATCTTTCCGTAGCACAGTTAACTGCCTTGCCTCTGGCTACCAACTTTAAAATAATCTTGGAAGTATTTTAATGCCCGTTAAGTAGGATTTCCCATGGCATAAAACGAGTTCTCTAATGTGGCCTTTCCCTGCCTGTTCTCCCCTGCACAGACAGGATTTCCTTTGTAACTCTCTCCTCCGGGTAGCTCTCAAAAGGGGGGCTGATAGTATGAGCAATGCCCACAGGATCCTCCTGCAGCATAGTGTCTTCAGCAGAGGCTGGATGATATCCCATAATGCAAAGGAGATCTTGTTCCCACCTAGGCTGGCTCTGGACTGAAGATGGGATAACACCCCGAGCGGCATGACCAGTCAACGCTTGCCCTGTGTCTTATGTCCCTGACCACTCTCCTCCAAAGACCACCAGCCTAGGTGGACATCCAAGCAGACCCAGCACAGCCAGCCCTACGCTGGCAAGGGCAGCTTCATTTGCTGTTGGAGGTTTGCTGGTCACCAGCTCTGTGAGTGACTTTACCTTAGTGCTAGTAACACTGGGCTGAGAAGCTATGATGGTGGGGTCAGGGGAGGGTGGGAATAGGAAGGGTCAAAAAGGATGGTTTTGAACAGATGAGAAACCACTGCCCACTCCACTTGTGAGCCAAATTTATATTAAATGAGAGAAGGAGGAATCGTCTGTCTGATCTGCACCTTGGACAAACTTCTAATGACTTGAACTTCTCCTTTGCCAGAAGCAAGTTCACTTCCAAGTGAACCCCCAAAACCACATGCCCTTCTGCCTGCTGGCAATGTCCCTGAAGGCCAGGACAAGGCAGACTGTGTGCTTTCATCATTCAGACCGCTTTTTACAAATGTTTATCTGCTTTGACGCTTGTAGTTGGTGATGTTATAACTTTTTTTTTCATTTTATCTATACTTTCATACAACATCCTAATTGTTTGCCTTCTAAAAACATGGTTTCATTAATTTAATCTTGTGCTGCAGAAAATTTTATGAGATCTTAAAGAAACTTCATACTGTGCATTAATTTCTTTCCACATAATTGTATTTATATTTCAACAAATAGACTTGAAGTACATTATTATTCTAAAATGAGTGCTAATGGGTTTCAGCACTTTCATGCAGCTAATCGTGCATTTATTTTACAGCTTTGATGGCTCACAAAGACTTCCATTTCTTCATTTACATGAAACAACTGTGAAGGATAAATTAAATGGCTGCTTATTTCATCTACAGATTTTTTCCTGAAAACTCTACACAAACAGTCCACTGTTGGTGTACAACAAATAATTCCTTTGAAAGATGCAGACCTCTGTCAGGAAGACAGTTCCAGAAATGAAAAACACAAATCTTCATCCATCCCCCAACCTGAAAAAACAAAAAGACCGAAATATTGCTCCTCTCTGCATCATGCCAGCACATAAAAATTAACATGTTTTGCATAGCAGGGTGGACACCAATTTGCTGCAATCTGCTTTCAAGGCGAGTCTCAAAGGACTGCAGAAGGAGGGAGGAATGCAGATATTCAAGAGGAGGTTGTGCATTACCCATAAGGAGCAGAGCTGCTGTGCTTAAAGCCTGTGTTAAATGTGTCCTGTGCTTAGCCCTGAAGACCACAGAGTAACTGGTTCTTCACGTACCATGCTAGGCATCCTGGGCGCTGATATCCTACAGGGCAGGCTTGGCAATGGTGATCTTAAATAAACAATTGCCTGTGAAGGCAAAAAAATACCTTCCAAATGAGCAGGTCTTGACTCCATGGCCTATTTTGCCAATGCAGAGGCATCAGATGCACGGAGGGAAAGGGAGGCACAATTTGAACAACATCCTGGACTAGAAAACTTAATGGCAGGCTGGGGATTTCCCCCCAGCTGGGACTTACAAGGAGAAAAGAGGGGTGGATGGAGCTGGGGGTCTCTACTCCCTACTTGTCCATCCCAGAAAATCCCTGAACACCCATCCCTCGCTTCCTTGCCTCTTTCTTCTGCCGTTGTTATTGATGAGCTTTAAACAGTTTGGGGCTTTCTGTTTTGTGCTTGTTCAGTGCCCAGGCCCAGCTGTCCCAACCCAGCTTAGACAACTGGCTATGACCGGACAACTGGGCTTTCTCCAAGGGGTACTCATGACAGGAGGAGTGAAGAGGGTGTCCTCCTGTGGGACAACTGAGCTCAACCCACCTGAATCTAGAGACAGCAAAAAACAACCAAACCAGCTTAGTCTTGGGTGAGCTCCACAAAAGTTACTCCACTCTACAAAAAGCAAATGAAAATTGCTTGTCTGGGTGGCCCTTTTGGTATGAGCTGGAGTATCTCTTCCTCCTGCCCCAGTTGTCAATAACTGGATCATTGAGCCCCAGAAACAGCACCGGGGTGGAGGGATGTCTGAGCCTGAGACACTTTCAAGGGGAACACCGCAGCCATTCCTGCCTCAGGAGGGGAGTTCCAGGGAGCTTCCTTCTTTGGGCAGGAGAATGAGAGGTTGTCCAACACCACCAGCAACAAAATAGCTTCCCTTACACTCCTGCAATAATTAACAACATGGTTCTTATCTCCTTGTGCTTGTGGACTCATGACAATATACCAGGAGACACGGATCTTCCTCTGAAATGCTACAGTAACTGAACTAATGCCTTTGCTGCCCTGGAGAGGGAAGAAAGCTCCCAGCCCACAGATTGTTTCCTTCGGATTGCCCTCTCTCCTAAATAGCCCCACAAAGGCCAGATTTGGGGTATTTCTACAATTTGCTCAAGCCACTGAAGTATCTGGCTTCCTAGAGCTGACCGATCCACTGCTGTCTGACTGATCATTAAAATGGTCAAGCCTTTAGCCTGGTAGCATACTGCTACCTGGATTGAGCTTTCCCTTTCACAGCCAGTTTTCCTCCAAAGAACTGAAATATTTCATATCAGATAATGACTTTTTTTTTTTTTCCTGAAGAAAACTGGAGAGAATGAATTAGTCCACAACAGCATTGATGAGGGGAAGAAAAGTTAATTGAAAAATAAAATGAAAACACTGAGCTCATTCCACCCTGTGTATGCAATGGAAACATAGATATTGACAAAGAAAAATTAAAATTTGCTACAGAGTTCAAACACACTGTTAATATATGTATGATGATAATGCACAGAATCCTTGGTAAGGAGCCTTAGGGCACACACTATGCTTATGCAAATTTTATGGAAAACTACAATATTAAATACTACACATTCTACTTTTTTTTTTTTTTAAGCAAACTGAGTCTGGTAAACACTTTGGCCCAAGTTCTACTTAAATTTAGGGCTGTTTTCATGCTAGCAGGAGAAATAAAAGGTGCTGAAAGTGGAAGCCTACTGGGAAGGAAGAACTTTTTTCTGGTAGAGAGCAGCTCTCCCACGTCCCACCTGCCACAGCTCCCTGTGGCCAGCGGGGCTGTGCCAGAGGGTGTTCCTCTGTTCACAGCATGATGAACATGGACCCTTGGGCCCCAATTCTGTAGCACGATCCAGCAGAGCCTTCGGACTGCCATAAAACATTCAAGGGGCCAGACGGGAAAGCGGTAAAGCAATCACTCTTCCCTATCCAACTCCCAGGGCATGCTCCTGGCCAGAGGTAAGAAGAGTAAAGGACCGGAATTAAAGAACACTGCCAAAACTGCACTCTGGGTTTGGTTCATATGTGCAGTTACATGAGCACTGGCGTGTTGTATTTCAGTGCTGGGATCCAGGTTCATTCTGTCTCCTCAGGCTCCTCACCGAGATGTTGAAGCAGGTAATTTATCTGTCTGGCTTCCTCCCAGGGCCAGGGAGAGGAGCAAGGATGGTCAGAATGACTGTGGCTGAAGAGACTTCTGTCACTCCATTTGCTATAGCAGTGGCTATAACTCAGGTGACTAAGCCTCTAACATAACGCTTGTTGTTAGGTGGTATTAACTAGGACCTTCACGTACGATGGGTTTTTGTACTCAGAAATATCCCAACCTCCAGTTGGCACGCTGGCAGTTTTGTTCCAAACATGCAAAGGTAGTGAATGAACCATCTCAACGTCAGGAGAAGTTGGAGGCATAAGCCAAGCCCTACTCAAAATCCAGCGTAAAGTGCAGGCAGAAGTGCAGTCAGAGATGCTGCAGAGTGAGTCCTAGGACGAAGCACCCACTGTCCCTGCAGGGACTGGGAAGACCACGCCTGCACTTCGGTCACTTCATGCTCCTACATGCAAAAGCTCTGGTCAGCAAACGTCTGCCCACAGCAAACCCCTGGGGCTGCGCTGAAACGATAAGTCACATTCCCCACCCAGTTTAGTCCTGCAACAACAGTTTTTCCTTTCTCATGCTAAACCGACTTTGAAGCACTCCTTTAATTTTCAATATAAAGCATCATCATCGCTGGCTGTATGACTGTGACACACAGGGAGATAAAAGCAATAAGCCTTTCTCCACACAACCTCTCTCATTGACTCCTATAATGTCTGAGTTGGATATTTTGCAACCCTGCCCAATTAATTTTGTGCTCGGTGGCTTTTTCTGAACACAAAGTCTTAAAAAAAAGATCTGCTAAGAAATTCATTAACTTTACAATGCGGTTGGACTTATTCCAGCCAACTTATTACATTTCTATAGTGCTAAAAATAAAGAAAAGCACTGTGTAATTGAAACAACACACACAGAGCAAGATTTCTCTCCGAGAGTCTGTATGGAAACCAAACACTGGTTAATCTGCACCATGCAATACAGTGTTTCACATGATTAATACATAATATGAAATGTTACACACTTTCAAATATATTCCCTGCAGGTAATAAATTGCATGTCACAACTGCCCGTTTGACAGTTGACACTATTATACATTTAATCGGTAAATGCAAAATGACAATTTTTAAGCTGTAGCACAACTGCAGCGTTTTGACAGTGCTTTGGCCAGTGATTTCTCTCCAATCCATCTGTGCCTTTTGCCTATGAGCTACAAAATACAGAAGTGCAGAGCCTCTATTTACAGCTTTTGTATTTCATTTGTCATCTCTGCAAAATCTTTCCTCTCTCACGTCAGATGACAGAGCAGTCATTTACGCCCTTCGTGGTAGCCTATCTCCCTACAGTATCCTTCAAAGCCAGTACCTCGCATGTCTAGTTGTGCCACTGCAGCCTAATCAGCACCTATTTAATCTTTCTGGCTTAGTTAATTAAACTATCTTATAGAATCACAGCATTTCTGGCTCAGATTTCCAAAAGAGTTTAAGGGAGTTAGGATCTCATATCCTATTAAAAAGAAATGCTATATGAGTGCCTGATCCCTCAAGCCTTTTTTTTTTTTTTTTCCCTGAAACCACAGCCTTTGTGGAAGCGTACCTCTATACCCATTAGGACATTCACTCTGCCACACAGCATATCAGAGATGCCATTTCGCTTGAACAGATAGTTAGTGTAATGACAGATTGCACTCTCTCAAAGGATCTATTGTAAAGAGATATAACATGAAAGAAAAATCATTTTCTCTGGGCTGCTATTCTTTTTGCCAGGTAGGTGGGTGAAAATTGACAAAATCACCCCAATGTATGGATGAAGTGTTCATTTTTTGAAGCCCGTCAAATACCACCCAATATAAAACAGAACTATCTGCTTTGCGTTTCTGAATTTCCTGCCTCATTACTTCCAGCTTAACTAACAGCGAACCTGTAACTGATAGGTATTTTTCCTGTTCTAACTGTATTTTCAAAAGATTCTTTTTTTATCTAATACTATCATTACTGTTATTTCATTAATCCCTGCATCTTCCTTTATTAATTATTCCCAAGTTATATTAAAAATCATTTACTACCCTTTTTTATTCATTAAGATCATCTCTGTCCGAGTCTTGCATGTTTTGTCACTGCTTCATCTTTTCTTAACCATAACGGCGTCTAGCCCTGAACTTTTTTTCTTGACCTTGGGGAACCTAGTAGCTGACCAATTTCCAGGTTTTGTTAAAGTTCCCCAGTGCAGGTTTGTATTCTCAGTGAGTTAGGCTGACTGCTACTACAAGCTCTGGGGAAGCAGCTCTAACAGGTCTGAGTGCACACGTTACTGCTCAGTGCCATATTCTCTTTGCACGAAGCAAACGCAGCGAGACCACAGCTATCACTTCCCAAACACACACTTCCTTTCAAGTCAGTGATAAATGTATTTCAACCCCACTAGCTCCATTGGATCTCCAGCCTAGATTCACCCTGCCCAGCACAGAACTGCAATTCTTTTTAAAATACTTGTTATGGTCTACATGGAATGCAGCAAATTGTTCCATGTCAAAGACTTAACATGGAAAAAACAGAGCCAGCTCTGTTTTTTCTCCAGTATGTTGTGAGGACATTCTTAGGAAGTCATCTTCTGCTATTGTAATAACTAATGCCTTGCCTAGAATTTTTAGTTATATCCATTAGAGGCTTAGTGCCTAAATTTCAAGGTGCTGCGATCATGAATGGTCTGCAACTAGAACAGTGATGGTGTTTCTGGACATCCAACCCAGAAAGCCTTTACTCTGGATATGGGGGAAGCTAATGTGCTATAAAATCTCTCCCCAGTCGCTTGGCTGCTTGCTTATCTACAGTATTTACTGCCCTCTTGCTAAAGGGTCAGCATGGATTTCTAAGGCATTTGTTTAAGTATTTCTGTCTTTCTGCTTCCTTTCTGTATTTAGTAAGCCTTGCAGGTCAGTGGATTTGTGCTGGGTGGATTACAGATAGTCCGGTATGACTTGTCACCAAATGTATTTCTTATGCTCAAGATATTTATTTTTCAGTGATGCCCTTCATTCCAGGAAGAAACTGTTTGTCCATTTGTCTCCAGCCCACTGGGGAACATCCCGCTCCTTCTTCATAAGGAGTCCTCAGAGAGGACCGCGTTCCCATTGCAGTTTCGGGTGCTTTTCTGAGCTTGTCTGTGTTCAGCTGAGCAACAGTTTTCAGTTGCTTTTTCTGCTCCCTGCAGGACCTTTTGTCTAGTCGGTCCTTCATTATGTTGCTTTCAGCAATCTAACTCAGCACATAACAGCAATTTGGATCATTCACCTTCCAGCTTATCCTTGGTGTTCTGCTGATTCTGGTGGTCTGCGTTTTGCTGTCCTTATTTCTCAATGTCACTGGCCTTTAGTGCCTCCCTTGTGAGAGCAGGAGCCGTAGCGAATGATCTAGGAATGTTTTGTGACATTTCACAAGGTAGTCTTTTGTTCCTCAAGACTTTGATACTTAATCTCCACACAAGTTTGGTTCGCAGGCAAACAGTTCCTTGTCTCTCTAGGCAAAAAACAGAATATTCCATATCTGCTATAAACCACAACAAATGGGAGTTGCTTTCCATCCAGTGTTACTGAAAAAAAAAAGCCACAAAACCAAAAACCCAACCACACATGAAGTGAAGTCTCCAGATTTCCTCTGTGCTCACTTCTCATGTTAGCTGTTTGCTGTTACTGTTCAAACAACCTCTGCTTCGCTGAGCTTAATGCTGGCCTTTCCTTCCTCTTCGTTAAACGTTATCCAACAAGGGCACAGCTCAAGTTCGAATGTGGCAGCCTGGCCACACACCTGGAACAAAACATTCAAGAATCAAAGCTCCTTCCCAAAAATCAATGATAAGAGACCCAGAGGAACCGTCGATTCAGTCACCTCAAAGTCCCAAGATCAGCAGTCTGCTCCTGAGAGCAAAACCTGGAAGTGGTCAATCACTGCGGAGATGCTGCCTGGCCTGAAGTCTGCTGTGCAGCACTCCCCTCTCAGACCTACCTCAGCATCGCTCCTAACTTCCAGCAATATCTGCCTTTTATGAAATACCTTTCCTTAAGCCCCACTGAGTTCCTGTTTGCTTTTGGGTTTTGCTGCTGTGTTGAGAACGAGTAGCAAGACAAGGGCTGATTTATGTACAGGATAGACACCAAATGAAATATTTGGTCAAAGCGCAGTAACAATAAACTTGTTAGAGGCAGCATGAGAAGCGAAGTAAAACATTCATTGAGAAGTTGAATGCTGTTGAAGAGGGAGGTACTGCAGAGAAGAATGAGCTAAAATCATGCTGAATTAGATTTCTCTAGACTTCTAGAAACTGTTATCTCTGGATATCAGAAGTGTCTTCAGCTGCCTGTGCGTCAGCACAGAACACAGGGCTCTCCCTGCTGTACAACCCTGCCAAATCTTCATGTATTGTACCAGTAAGTCCTTAGTGCATTATCACTAACGCACAACTTGCAAGACTGTATATATACAGTCCAAGGAGACAAAGTCTCATAGCAGCTCCTTATTTTGTGTCAAAGAGTTACTGCAAAAGAGAAGAAAGGTACATGTGATACTACTGTATGTATTAGCATCTGTAAATAAACTATGAAAACCACGTGAGAATTGAAAAGGGATCTTGCAACAAATATTTCAATACAAAGAATAAGATCCAGATGGCGTGGACTGAAGCATATTCCCTTGGTCATTAGAGGAGGCTGGAATGGAAAAAATAAAATTTTGATGATGGAGGGTGGACAAGCACTGAAAGAGGAAAAAAAATGGGAAATTTTGGAGAAAATGCATCTGGGGATTCAGAAAACAGCTCAGGAGGGACAGTTTGTACTGCAACCCAACAGCCTGGCAGCACCAGCCAGCCCACTTCTTTGAACACAAAGGGAAACCATAGTCTGCTTATAGCTGGTTATTACACTTGCTGTTTCCAAATGACTCAGCTAAACAATGCCTCAGTCAGAGACCTGCCTTCCATGTGAAAAGTAGTGTTTAACACAAATATTTTCAATGAGCTTGTTTCAATTCATTTGACTACGCCACAGTTCTAAGGAATTTTAAACATTTGCAAAGGTGAATGATTCGCACAATGAGAAATCTCTACATCATGAAAAAAGCTTTCAAAAAGACAAGGAGATATCAAAGAATATATCTAAATGCCTTTATGCAATCCCAAAGACTCAGGAATCCTCTCCAGAAGAGGTCAGGCTCAGAGGGTTCCCATAGGTTCTGGTTCTGCACAAATCTAGTTTAATGCCCAGAGCTATGAATCACCACAAACTAAAGCCAAGTTTGGTGTATGGGTGAAGGAGAAAGAAGTGCTACTGCAATTAAAATGCTGAAGGTGCTCTAATCCAATGGTACAGGTCCAAGCAGCCAGTGGTAGTTTGATAGGTACTCCAACCAGCTTGACAATCCAGGTCACGTGGACAGAAAGTGGCAGTAAATTTAGGTAAAGTTGTAGATGCTCAAGTTTTCTTCTATTAATGTAACCTGAATGTAACTTTTCAACGAAATATGACAGAGCTGAAATGGCAACTGAAGTCATAGCAAATTCTTAAGATGGTACAGTTTGCAGAGAGGAAAGATAACTCTGTCCTAATCAATGTGAGTGCCATCACAAGATGACGTCATGGATGCATCTTCCTGAAACATCATTCTCTCTGCCTATGGGAAATTATTCAAACCGATAGGACGCAAAGGCTGATAAGCATCCTGGTGCATTAGAAACGGCGTGTTCAGACTTCTTACCGAGAGGGAGCGTTGGCTGCGTGAACAGATAGGTAATTGGCTCCGTTTTCAGTTGAGAAAGATGCAGTGCTTCCAAGGTACTGCTTTTTCGTTGCATGGTTTGTAAGCTTGGAGCTGCACTGTCCAGAGCAGATGCGGTTAGAAAGGGCTCGTCAATAAACCCTCCATTTAACATGCACAACTCTGTGCAGATATTTATTCCTTCAAACAGGCAAAAAACAGTCCCTCCTTTGTAAACACACATATAAAAGTATGCAATAAGGAACAGGCAGAGGGAAGGGTTAAAATGCTTTCAACTATCTATTCTGACAACAAAGACAATATTTTTGCTCCCCCAAGATAGGGCTTGAACACCCGTTGCATGAGACAGAAGAAGAATCTGGCTCAATGTCTCCTTTTCCCAGAACCCATTAGAAAAAGAAAAGAGGTTACTCCACTTCTCTGTCCTGCTCCTATTGTTTGGTCTCCCCTTGAGGCCTGCTTCTCATCAAATCTTTCTGTTTAGACTGGCATTTATCAGCTTTAATTAAGGGGAAAAGGGGGGAAAGTTAGGGGGAAAAAAAGGGAAAAAAAAGGCTAAAAGGCATCTTTAGTGCTTTCTCTCCATTTCTCAGCTGCTTTTGGCATTTATGAGGAGAGCAGAAGTTGGGGTGTTGGTCTTTTTTATTTGAAGGATGCATTCTTTACTGCCCAAAGACAGAGTTCACAGGGTCATTAAAGCAAATACTTTATATAAGCAATCCATGGGCAGAGACCAATCCCAGACCATTCACTGAATAAAAATTTAAAAGTCAGAGCTCACCAGTAGATCACTAATAAGCAAATTGTCAAAATTCAGCACTTTGGGTTGTTGGGGGTTTTTTCTTGCAAATGGTTTGCCCAGCTCCATTTTAGAATCAGATCTGTCAGCAGCTCCCTGGGGTATTTCTGTTTCTTTGGGTTTGCAATGAGAAACATCAACACGTGGAGAAAACTTCAATATACTGCTTATTATACACAACCCCTGAGTATAATCAGCAAGCAGTTCCTGCAATGCTGGGCTGCTGTTCGGGCAAACTACCTCTAACCTGCAAGCAATTTGTTGGACTGTCAAAAGACAAAGATTTCAAGCTGATCAAAGCTCCTCTGTTAAGCTTATATATCTGTTATTCTAAGCAATCAGAAAAATACTGGGAATGGACATGTCATATGGCAAAAAAGACCCCTATAAGCCAGGTTGCCCCAAAACTAAAAAAAAAAATTCAGATTAACATACTTGCAAATGTTCCTCTTCTTGCACAGAAATAACAGAGCCAGGCAAAGGGAGACTAAAAATAAACTACCACTAAGGGCCAGTGCGATGCAGAATCATTTTATAGCAGTACACCAAACTATTTAGGCAGATAAATATGCTTAATTAGTTGTGCCAGAGTCGGGGAGAAAACAATAGCTTTGTTCCTTACTTATTTTCTGAAAGGCTGTTATTGTGGCCGTATTTTATTTTGTAGAAATTTTCTATTGTATGTGTATTTTAGGTCTGATTGTCAAGAGACAGGAGTCAATGCGCTAATTACAGTGCAACTTATGAGAATATCACCAGCTGAGTGTCTTACATGATTTCTAAGTACACTGAAATACAGAAATACTTTAGGAAAAACAATTTGATTTCTAAAGCAGTTTCTGCTTTTACTTATATTGACTTGGAAGCAAAGAAGATTTTGGAGAGTTTTTTGCAGACAACCATTGGTATCAGGAGTCTGCCCGAACCAAGTTGTGATGTCCAATGTACCATTGTCTTTCAGTTTGTCCACGTGTCCTGTGATCTGATGCCATTTCCTTACTACC
Organism: Mycteria americana; assembly: GCF_035582795.1. Classification (NCBI taxonomy): domain Eukaryota; kingdom Metazoa; phylum Chordata; class Aves; order Ciconiiformes; family Ciconiidae; genus Mycteria; species Mycteria americana. The sequence goes on along the minus strand of NC_134369.1, from coordinate 72,181,391 downwards.
ATTTAAAAGGGCTGGTGACGCAGCATGAGCAGGCATTGAATCAGACCCACAAAGATCATCTGTAAGTGTACAAAATGGCTTCAAGACTTTTAAAAATTGTCTCAATAGATGGAATGCAGAAAGAATCAAAGCACAACTGCTGCTGTGCCACAGGTCAACAGTGACCTTTGCAGAGCTGCACAAAACAGAAGAACAAAGGCAACGCACACAGAGGCAAGACGATAGGTTCCACATGGATAAAAGAAAAGTAGAAGCTTGACTGCATGGTTTTCCCGTGCTGTCACAGGCTAAAGGTCTAATAAAAGCCAAGCATTTATGCAAAAGTTGATTTTTAACCATCCTTTTTAAAGCGTGTTATGAATAGGCTTCTTCTATGAATAGGACTTAAGTGCTACTGGGTTGGAAAAAAAAATATAAAGATGGAAAGGAGAAAGAAAATGGGGGCCAGAAGGGGAAATTAGCACCTACCATGAAACATCTGCAGGACACATTTAAGAGACCCAAAGGGAAAGGGATGCAATGGTTTGGCCGTTCAGAGCTTGGGCAGGTAAGTATCATCCTCAGGACACCTTCCTTGAAGCTACTTGGGTCGTTCAGTTCTGTGATTGCAGCATAGCGCACGCTTCCTCCCCAGCTTTTTCCTCCACTGGTTGTTACCCTTCCTATTGTGTAATTAAAGAAGTCTCATAATTATTGATGCCAAGTGAGGCATCTTGTTAATCATCACCAACAATATGACAGAAACAAGGAGGGAAAGTGCTCTAATCACATTCATACTGGGACAGGCTGATTTTTGTGTCTCTCTCCCCCCAGCACTAGCAATTGCTCCAGGGAGCAATGAAAGCACAAAAATAAGTGGGTTTTAGGTGACTTTGACTCCACATAGGCTGAAATAAGACGAAAGTTCCTGGCAGGTAGGGAAGAGAGTTTCTGGAAGAGTTTCCCCCACTAATGGGAAGGGAAAGCAGACCTAGCTGTCCTCATGTCACACTTGATACACTGAAGATGGACCACATTCATTAATCCAGGATTTGCCTTTCAGTCCAGTGATCTTACAACACAACTGAAGGTCAGGATCCAGTACCTCACCCTGGACAGTCAGCAAGGTGAGCACTAGCCTGCACTGCACTACGTGCCCACCAAATAGCTCTCGACTAATGCTAAATCCTAGCTAAATTCAGGGCAGGACTGCACAGACCTTCTCTTGCTTAGAGAAGAGAAGACACAAAAAGAGCAGTGGGTTTTCCCCTCACTAAGAGGTTTCTGGTATGGGATTGACAAGAAGGATATGGCAAGAGACATGGGACCTTAGCAATGTTACACTCACCACAGTACAGCATGCAGCTAGCCAGCAAGTACTTCGCTCCCATCGTGTCCAGGAGAGTCCCTCAGTGGTCTTGAGCTTCATTTCCGTCATCTTCTTTTGACCTCCAGTTGGTAAATGCTAGCTCAGGATGCTCCTCACTGTATTTTCTGTACATCAGTCTTAGCATTACAGGGAATCTGGTTCCAGACTGGCACTGGGCTCTCAACAAGCAAAACAACTTGAAGATCCAGCAGGTATGAAGTTTTCTGAGGTTTGTTCCCCGAAACGGGTGTGCCTTTTTTTTTTTTTTTTTTTTTTTACTTTCCTTTAATCCCACTAAGTGACTATACACATGCAGCAATTACATCCAGCAAGCAGGACACTCCAATTTGCTTTGAATTTAGCCTGGGCAGGCAGTTATCCAGACTACATCAGTCAAAGTAATGACAGCAAAGGAGATTAAAAAAGAAAGCATGAGGAGGAGGATGACGCTCCAGGAGATGAAAATTGAAGAACTATGAGAATGTTCATTGAGTTTGACAATTTCAGGCTAAAAGGCTTCTGTCCTAGTAGGTATTTTATCTCCCACTTAACCCTTGACATCTCACCTCCCTGCCCAGACCCACACCAACCATTGGGAGTTCCCAAAGTACCCCAGCACAGCTCTATACAACAAGCTATTGCCTAGCCTCGTGAGTCATTCCAGGTGAGCAATTGCTGGTGACCCAAGCAGGGGAAATCCACCCTTCTCCAAATGCCCAGTCCGTCATAAGGCAACTGAAGTCACATTGACCCAGACACCAGGCACACTTCTCCTAAGAGGACAGCCTAAGGTGGACCAGTCAAGCATCATCAGTTGAGTACAAAATCCCTGGTGAAGCCTAGTGTGGGCAGTTATGTGGGGAGGTTGTTCCCTACTTGGTCTGAGGTCTTCTTGCTGTGCTGGCCTTAATTACCACTCTTTGATTAGAGGTGTCTCTCTGAGATGGGTCCCACATGGTGTGATGACTCTTCATATGAAGAGTTAAGGGAAGAGGGAACTTAAAATTATTTGCTGATTGCTGACTTCTTTTCCTGCTGCTCCCGCCCTGCTCTTGGCCCTACCTGGTCTGATCTTTGTTGCTTTTGCTTTTTTGCTTATTTCTTTCTCATCTGCTGATGATGCCTGATAACTGCCTTAATCAAATTAATTCCAGCAATGTTTGGGGTAGCCTTTTCTGTAGTTGTAGGGATTCTCTTTCCTCTTCCATACCTAGGGAGTCTGCCAGAGTCAGTTTCCACTGCATCTTAAGCATAACCTTCCTCTTCTATTTTTCTTATGTATTGCTAAACTGCTCTGTAGCTAGATGTCTTCAAGAGCAGAATATTTCAGATTGTACTGATGAACTCCAAATGCATGTGGGGTAGGATCTGATAAATACAATGATTAACAATTCTAATATATTCTGGAACAGTCAGTTCAGCACACCCACCACGCGGCTATATCCAACGTATACATCAACAAGTCAGCTGGAGGGGCTGGCATTTACAGCAAATCACTCCAATCTGTACCTCTTGATTTCTCTGCTGCTCTTTCAGTGCTGCAGAAGCACGGAGATTTCAAGGTGACAGGGAGCTCAGGTGATCTGAGCTGTGCATTGACTTTAATTACTAAGTAAACTGAAGAAATAATACAGAGAAATGAAAGCTGACTTTTATCTTTATGAGTGCAAAAGAGCCCTAATTAAACGGGTTAAATCATGCTCCAGTCTGCGGAGGAAAGGAGCACTCCTCTGTTATTCTTGTACATGCAACCTGAGCCTTCATCCCAGCTCTTACTGGGTGTTACTGGGTTGGACTACTCGTACAGTGAAGTTTCAGGATTAGTCCCTCGCCCAGCTGTTGGATTTATACAGAGAAGTCTAGGGAGCTGCTGATTTGAGTGGAAGAGGTGATTTCTTATGAAGAAGTGTTGCAAATGAGGAAGATAAGTCAAATACAGGCACAGCATCCTCTACACAAAAGGAAGTCTCAACAATTTCTGTACGCTGATGATCCTTGATGAAAAATCTCAGCTCACAGATAAGCCTTAGAAATAATTCTGCACACAGAAATTATTTAGGGCCTGATGCAGCCCTGCCAGAATTCAGTGGCAAGCATCCTCCTATACGCATGGTCTGCAAATCAGGCACTCTGTGCTAGACTTTTAATCTGTGATATAGCTCAGTAACTTTATAATCCAGGAGACCGTGATGTTAAAGTTTGGAGTAACTTGATTACCCAAGGGACCCTTCTGGCCTTACGCTGTTATCATCCTTTCTGTTCAGGGACAATGGACCTTCCAAAGAAGCTTCCCTGACCTAGGAGTGGTTCTGATTTGAGCCAGCTTTAACACATAATTGTTAAATTGAGCAGGTGGTTGATTTACTGTATTCAGGGTTATTTTAAAGATCACTGTCTCCAAATTCCACTTCCATAGCTACCTCTTTAATATGAATCTCCTGCAGAAAAAAACAAGCGTCAGCAAATGGAATCTGGCAAGAAATGAATCAAATACACTTAAAATAGTGTCATGGTGCCTATATTAAATTTCATTTGACTGAAGCTGTGCATCTGAGAACTCTACTGTTTGTAGCTAAAAGAGAAAAGAATTGATGACATCAGCGATTTACCTCATTATGTCACTACAGGATGATAAATAATATTTTCTCCAAGTCCTTCTGAGTTCATCTGAAGTGGTTTTAAAGAATGTATACAAAGTATTTGTACTTATTCTACTTTCAGAATCTTGGAGAGCTGAGACAGCAGGAGATAATTTGTAGGACAGCTTGAGACACTTTTCTAACAGTTTTAATATTGCTGCAATTGTCTTCTTCCTTCCTACGTGGCACAGAAATAATGTTGCATTTGAAGCCCTCTGACTGAGCATGCTTGTCCTCCTCCTCATCGGGTTGGAGCTTTTTGTAGGAGGGAAAACTTCCCCTGAAATCTGGGAGGTTTTTGTCATTGGTCTCAGTGACAGCAGCACCAGGAGGTGCTGCTTGTTTTTCCTTACTGGTGCTTACAGCTGCTTCTTGTTTTTCCTCACCAGGCCTGTTTAGCTACTTCTCTTCTTGACCAAACTCAGTTGAGTTGTCTGCTTGAGTTTTGTTTGTCTGCATTCAGCTAGACATTGGTATGTGCTCTTTTTGGTGGTTTTCCTTTAAAGTTCCAGATATGTCTGCTTTTGCTGCAGTACCCAGGTAGGCTCATATTCTATTCAGGTGTCTGAGTTACAGCCATGGACCACTGCAGGACCGATGAGAGATTTACTGCTACTCTAGCCTGGACCTCCAAGGGATTCCTGGTAAGGATCATTCCAGTGGAACCAGCTGTTATAACAATCAGGCTGAGGAAAAAAAGGGGGTGGATAAAAGGATGCCCACGCTGAGGATGCTCCATCTCTTCATATGCTGTTACCCTGATTCAAATCATGTCAAACTGCAGCAGATTGCATTGCAACTGGAATGAAATGTACCTTTGATATCTAGCCTCAGAGTGAACCTTAAAACCTCGGATTTTTCTGAAAATTGCCTAGAAACTTAAATCCGTCACAGAAATTCCTCCTAGTCAAATGTTATGTGACCAATGCATGTAGCCTTTCAAATGTGTTCAACTGAATTGTCATCTCAAATTATCAGGATTTGTTCATTTAAATTGCTAGTTTCAAATGCTCAAGTTTTCTCTTTTTTTTTTTTTTTCCCCCAAGTTCTCACCTTTGCAAAGCTGAAAGTCCTTGACTGGCTAAGGAAGTAACACATTAAAAGCAATATTAACCCTGTTCCTTTCTTTTCCTCTTTCCTCCAAGTCTCTCAGACTTTACCCTGGGCTGCAAAAATGAGCAAGTTTTAGAGAAAGATGAATATTTTTGTAAGGAGTGTCTTTCTGTCTTTCTCTCTCGGCTGGCCCAAATCTCCTGCTTGCCACAGGAGACACAAACAAACATCTCCTTGTTGCTTGTGGTCAGGGAGCAGACAACCCTTGGGTGTCGCAGAGCTGAGTCTTTTTGTGGCAGGCAGCTTTCCGTGTATTTTGGCAAATGGTGGGAAGTTTCTCAGATCAGAAGTGGTTCCCTCTGTACGTACTGAGATGCCTCAAAGTTAAGTCCTTGTCCCCGTCCTCGAACCTCTCTTTATCTCCTTTGTCGCCACCATTAAGACAGGGACTTCCTCTTATCTCCATCACATACCGGTTCTTATCTTACTTTGCTGCACTCCAGCCTTCGAGGGTGGGAAGGAGGCTTGTTCTTCACTGCAGCATAGAGGGTGAGCACATTCACAGTGGGAGTGTGGTCTTGCTCTACAGAGGATGCTAATTTCAGCACTATCCCCCATGCTTTGAACTGGAATAATTTAGGAATCAAGAGTTTCCTAAAACCAGAGGGGTTCTTTCAAACAGATGCACTATGTTTCTTTACAGTCTGCAGATCATACTTTACTAAATTTATAACAGTGGCCATTAGTCCTTGGTTTCTGGGAATTAATTTCTAAAAATTCTCCAGTGTTCTTATTAGGTATATCCCATTAGTTGTCCCTTTACCTGAATCAAATCAGACTTTCCTTAGAGCAGAATGGCAAAGAGAAAAAGCACAACAGAGGCTGTAACACTTCTACAAGATTACGTGCTAATATAACTATTTCAGTCTTCAAACATGTGGTTTTTTCTCTCTTTAGTCTAAACAATTTGGTATTTCTTAAAACATGAAACAGCCTGGATTTTTAACAATGTGCAGTACAAAGAGCTTTTATGTTTTCTTTTCAAGCAAAACTAAAGAGTGGAAGCAGCAGCTTCACATTGCTCAGACACTTTCATTCCTGTTAAAAGGAACTGCAGTTTGTTTGCCTTAGCAAGCTGCAAACCCTTTTTATTGGGCTTGCACACTAGCAGTGAAAGCCTGGGAGAAAAATCTCTACCTGTTGATGAAAGTGGCTTTCAATTTTTGACAAAAATGCAAAGGGGAGCATCAAAACAGAGAGTTACACTCTCTGGGAGTGAAAAGGGAAGCATTCTTATAAGAAAATGGTGAAAATGTAACGTTTGCTGCCAGAAAAAACTCTGTTTACTAGTAAAAAGTGTGAAATACAGTGCTAGAGAAGTTTCACAACCACTCAATACACACCAGTATTGATGTATTAAGTGAAAAATTACTAGTTTTCTCAGAAATCCCATCTGTGTAGTTTAGTTTCCATCATTTAGGAGGCATAAATAAGCGCACATACAACCCTGTGTATATGTTCATAAAGAAATATATTTATATAATTTATGTGGAGAAAATGAGGTTTTTAGTTTTCCTATTAACTTGGAATATATTCACCTTCATTATTGTTCTGTCACTGGTTTCCAAACTACATATTTCGCACTTCCATAATTTAACTTATTGTGGAGTTAAATTTCTTTAACTACAATTTTTGTTACAAGTCAGGCTATTTTTCAATAAAATGGAACTGTTTCATTACAGGGAAAAAAAGCCTTTTCACCTATTGATCACTGGTTTAAGTTCTGACTAATGCCAGTAAGCAAGGACCTCCCTTAATGCTTTTACTTGACTAGTACAGACTCTTTTTTAATCCAGAGAAAATCAGTTTCATTAATTAATGCAGAAGCACAGACTACAAATCTGAACAAAAAGTTTTCAAAAAAAATTACTATCTTTAAATAAAGGGTGAAAAATGAATGGATTTTCCAAAATACTCTCTTTGGCTTTGATTCTGGACCTGGGACTCCCCTCAAGCAGAGATTGGTGCAGGACTGTGGCTGTGCAAAAAGTCATAGCTTTGTGGTGGGCAAAATGAAATGGATTGCTGGATTGAAATTGTCCCATCTGGGAGCTGAAAATGTTTGAAGCAAGAAAATACCCTAACAGAAATGTACTACCATCTTAACAAAGATAGTCAGGGCTGCGTTAAAAGAAATCTCTGTCTATGAATGTAACTTCGGCCCTCTGAAAGACTGAGATCAAGTCTACATTAGTTGTTTAGTTTCTGTTTACAGCTAACGGATGGACATGCTACCTACCAGAGTCCAATTCATCTTACTAAGAAAGGCACTCATCTTATTCCACTCGTCTGGAAGGTCTCTCTAATGTTGGTTGTCTAACTTGCAAGATAAATGTGGTGAAAGAAGTGCAACTACCTAACTCTAAAATGAGGATGTTTGTCCTTCTAAATGATCTGTTCTAGCTGGGTTTAATAAATTCAAAGAATCACTAAGAGAACTTGCCCAAGTCATGCAAGATGCCAGCCAAGATTATGGTAATTGTTGTTTCTTGCCTAAAAAAATATCTGAAACTGTGGTCCTGCATTCAGATTCTGTAGACACATTCATTGGCAGTATCTGATTTTCTGTTGGTTTCAATAAGCGGCCAAAACACTGACCAGGTCCTACAGGACAGTGAGGCAGACAGGATCCGGACACTGCCACAGGGTCTTCTCTAGCAGGTTTGAATTCGTTGTGTGCCCCTGTGATTTCCCTGCCCCCTTGGAGGCAAGGCTCGCAGGCACGGTGCAGTGAGCACTCCAGGACCTCTGCAGGACTAGGAACTGCTGAAACCATCCTCAGAAAGAGCTGGGTCAGCTCTGAATTGACTGACCCATGGCCAATAGCTGCCAAACTATCTTAAAGGCATTGGATACATCCATGTCAATTCAAAACGTATCAATAGAAGTCATCAGTTATAAATGAAAATTAGTCATCCCATTTGAATAAATCCATTCCAAATCTCATCAGAAGTGCCTTTGGCACTGAGAACTACCTCCATGTATAATTTTAAACTACACAGGTTTGATCCTTCGACAGCAAGAATGAACAGATCTTCTGTATCTCTGCTGTGAACTGCGTGGGTCACTAAGGCATCTCCTCCTCGCTTCCCCACACTCTCTGCAACTTCAGCTTTGTGCCGTGGTGGCTTGGAAATGCCTGAAGACAACCAGCGTGCCAGCAAGGAGTTGTTATATGGCAAAGTGAAACTAAAGGGCAAAAGCTGGTGTGGTCACAGGGCTGCAAACCTGCCATGAAAAGTAGCACATCCAGAGGCAGACGACAGGGGAGATAGATGGGAGGGGAGAAGGCGTGAATTGTCTTGGGTTGTGGCTCCTTAGCTCATTGCCTTCCACCATCTGAGTGACATTAATTAGCCACCTATGCGGTCTTCCAGACCCCACATGGGATACCAAATGTCTTCCTTCTACCTTGAGGAAGGTGGACTGTGTCCTGCTGTGCCACTGAGGCCAGCAAACACCTCGGGTGTGATCAGCCACCACCCTTCAGCAAACCCCAGTGAATGACTGACAACCATACTGAGTTTGCACAGTAATTATACAGCCTTCAGACTACTCGACTGACTAGCACAAATTCTTGTGGCTGTTGGTTTTTCTTTTCTTTTCCCCTAGACAAGCCATGCCTCTTCACGTTTGCGGAGTGACCTGTGGGTAAAAACTCACCATGCATCAGCCGAGCTGTGATAATTTTCTACACGCATCCCATTAGCCTGCAGCAAATGCAAGACAAATGGGCTAGCTTAGCCCTCCTTCATGAGCTCACAGCAGAACAGTTACTGCAGGTGAGGCTGTGCATACTATCCTGATGGGAAAATAAGGCAGCTTTTAGGCAGTTTTGCGTAACCAAATCCCTTAGTGAAAGCACTCCTCACATTTTGAGGATAGTTTAGTGCACTGTGCTATTTGTGCCACTAAATCTAGGCATAGTTTCAGTTTCTGTATCTATCTGAGACAGGTAAAAGTTCAATTATTAAAATTTCAGAACTGTGGGCCCTTGACCACACTGGGTGGATGATGGCAGAGGCATCAGCTCTGCAGCATTTTGAGCTCAGTATCTTTCAAGATCACAGAGGCAAAACCATGTTTTTCAGACTTCTCTGTCACATCGTCAACAGCATTTGTATATGTATCCAATTTCAAAATCTCCAGCTGAGTCTTTATAGGGAGAGTATCTTTTTATATTGCCAAGTCTTTCAAGCACAAGTTGATTTTGTTTAATCTTCAGGCTGACCTTCCAATCTGAAGCAGTCTTGCATTCTTTCCAAAGGTCGTATCTGCAGAATGCCGAGTCAGTGGATCTTGCAGAGTGTCAGTATATTTTTTTATTGAATTCTAGGCCCTGACTATACTCGGTTTGTTCTGCATGAGATCAACAAGGCAGGTGGAAAATCATCCTCACAGGGCAGCTGACAATTCTCCACAAATACTATAAACAGGAATGACAGCTGCTTATGGATTTTCATCCGCCAGTGAGGAGGAGGGACCTGCAATGTGGGTCGAGACAGCTGACTGGCGCTCTGTTAAACTAGCTGCCACTCCAAGTGGCCATCTATGCTTCTCAGTGGCCAGTGGGCAGAGAGGCACCTCCAGGGCATGGCCCGCACCTTAGGAGGGAACGGATCTCTCTACATCTATTACAGAGAGACCAGATAACCTTTGTGAGGACTTACCTTCGCACATGTAAATTGAAGTGGTATGATGTCTACCTTTTGGGGCTTGGGGTTTTTTCCCCTCTTTCTTGCTCTGCACACCCTTTGTGGGGCAACTGCTAAAGTCTGACATGAAGCGGCTCCTCTGGATTGATCTGGGAGCAGAGTACCCAGAGTGCTCAAGATAAAGGGAAGGGAACAAAACACCTTTCCTCTCTCTAATCTCCTGCTATAATGGGAAGGCAGTAGCAAAAGTCTTTTGTATCCTAATAGATCCCTTCTTGACTCTGAAATAAGATTCAGGATCTCCCGCCTGCATCAACTGCCAAAATAATTGTGGTGTGGATGTCAAAACAAATGCAGATACATCTAGATGTTCAAGATTCTTCCTACAGAAGGCTTGCCAGGAGTCTCTGATGTGGGATAAGAAATACGGCAGCTCAGTCTTGCATGTGCTGAAGGCTCCTCTAGTCAACTCTGGTCTTCATGGTGCCTGCCTGTTTTAGCTGGGAATCCCCAGGTGACTGAATGTACTTGGGCTACACCATTACGTTTTATACTATCATATATACCACTCAGTGCGGCTGAACCACAACGGCTACATCATCTTGACTTAGTCTGTAAACCATACGAGTGATATGCAACTTTCCACACCAGATGCTTGTGGCATTCATCACCCTCTGCAATAAAGGCTTGCTATTCCAGACCAGCTATTCTGTTCTGGGGTTTAGTAGTATATAGCTGAAGTACCTATACAAAAGGTCACTCTATCCTTATGTATTATCATGTCCCTCATCTTACCAATGTCTGTGCCTATACAAATGCAAACGAGCACCTCATTTCCATCTATATAATTTCTAAGACATGTCATGGAAACAAATTGTTGGGAATGATGAGACAGTTGCTCTGGTTCCTGATATGAATACAAAAAGAAGTAAAGAATTAAGACCTTCATCATTTGGCATGCTCAAGGTACATTTTAGAGGACTGTGCAACTAAATCACCTTCACTCGGTCTGCATCATCTAGCTGCATCAGTCCACAGCAGCTAGAGATGCATCTGTATGTTCTCTAAAATACAGTGGTAGCTTGATTGCTACACCAGCGTAAATCAGGTGTGAATCCAGAGCAGACGTGCACTGCTGTAGTGAATAGATATTCAGGTGTGCATCTTACTCTTCTGCTGGTCTCACACTGGGATAAATCTTTGGTTTCAAAGTCTGGTCCAACACTCATTAATTTATCAGAGAAGAGGAAATAGAATATATCTCAAAACAAAATGAAAATTTTGAAACTCTGAAAAATAAGAGATTTTGAGCCTTTCATTATGCTGTACAAGGTATTTTACAACACTTCTCAGTATTACTTGTAGTTTTTTATAATCTTTGATATAGTGAAACTCTGATGCTGCTTCCATAAACTGAGCACAGGAAAGCAGCATTAATCTCATGTTCCTCTTCTTTTCAGAGAAAGTGTAAAGTCATTTTTGTCTCCGCAATTCTGGCAGACCAGAACCGCAAAGAGAAGCCAATTCTAATAACACTTTGTAGAGGTAATGGAAGAGGAAGAAAATGGGAAGAAGAGAAAGTAGAAGACAGCAAAGAAAATGATATGATATGTAACCTTACCTGGTGAAATCCAACAACTGGAGGAATTTTCCACTCTCTTCTATTAAGCATTTTTTAATTAAAACAACTGCAATAAACCCCACACTGATCATCAACATGACACAGACCATTATATCATTGTGGCCCAAATTAAACACTCTAAAAGGTTACACTCTGACTTAGACTTTGGGATAATGCGGGAGGGTTGGCCCCTATACAAAGACACATGATGCTCATAAATCTTCCATGGATTCTGGCCCTGTTGTATGAATTTGAGTCATTTAAATTGTTCTGTGTATTTGCTGACCTTAAAAAGGGATTTTGATGCAAATTCTGACCTACTCTTTAGCACGTGAAGGAGTGCAGAGTTGGTCAAATGTTAGAGCAGCTAGGCTGTATCTAGGGTGACTTCATCTAAATGGCCTGGCTACCAAATGAGATAATCCTTGGAAACAGGTTTCTGATCTAAAGCCCTTTGGCAGTTTTTGAGTTGTTATTAACAGGCCTTGGACTTGGTCCCTGTGGTGTCCAGTGTCTGCAGTGCTGTAGGAAAGGAAAATGGAAAAGGTCCAAGATTTGTTCCAACTAAGAAAGAAGTTTAAAAACCAGATTGTACAGGTGGAATAAAGCAGGATTGGGCTGGTAGAGGTGGAGTTGAGGATAATTACTTGTTCTCTAAGTGCATCACCTCCACAGGCTCTCCCTTTTTCCTGATAGCAGAGGACGTAAGGCTTAGAAAAGCCCTTCTGCTTCCCTGAAGCCTTGCCCACACTTTATGCAGACGTAGCCAGTGGCAGCGGTGGAGCAGAGCAGGACCCCAGCTGGGCTGCGCACTCCTCGCGCCGCTCCCCCCTGCTTCTCCTGAAGGAGCAAAATAAGAAGCCAAACAGAGAGGAGTGCCATGGGTGATCTCCTGAGAGCCTCCCCAGGATGAGCAGTGACCACAGCAGTCTCAATGCTGTTGAGGCCACGGCAGCTTTATGGCATTGCAAGAGGTTTGCTGCCTCGGGGGTATTAGCAGCGAAGCTTACACAAATTTGCAGCCCATACGGGACAACGCTTGCTCTCCAGTCTGGAGCACCTGCAACTCCTTCCCAGAGGAACGGGAGCGGGCACAGAGCTGAGGGCAGCAGAGACGTGCTATTCGAGCTTCAGAACAATGTACAAAAGGAGAAAGTAACCCCAAATTCCCTTGAGGAATTTAAACCAATTCACTCCTGCCACATGTTGTTTCCCCTGCCCCGACCACGGGAATGTGTTTTGCTTTTTCTGGTGACTTCGCTCTTCCAAGCCAGAGGGTCATGTTGACCTTTATTTCTGTAATCAGTTTCTATAATGAGCACACTTTAAGCACATACACGCGCGGAGAAAATTAAGTGAAGCCTATGCTATTATGTTTATATTTAGACATCCCAGAGGCACAAAGCAGGTTGCTGATTTTCTGTGAAAATTCTCTTTCCAGACAAATGTATCTACATCTGTTGCACAGTGAATGATTAAAACCACAATCCTGCAAGCGATAGCTACCCCTGCGTATTTACCGGGGCTCGCACAAAGCCGCAGCTTGTAACAATGATTGCAGTCCACTCAAGGGAAATAGCCTTTATGCTTTCTATTTGCTTTCTCTATAAGGGAAAGTTTTAAGAAAAAAGGAAGGCAGGCAGTGTTCCCTGGAACTTCTTCATTTGTTATGAAATGTAGGTCTTTAGCCAGCATGGGGAGAGTAGAATCTCATTAAAAACCTGCCCAAGAGCATAAAAGCAAAGGGTTTCTAGGACTGCTCTTTCAACATGAAAGCAAAAACTTTAAGGAAGAGTTTCTTTAGGAAAAGACTCTCCTTTGCAGAGCCTGAGAGCTGATGGAGAGCTGATTACAGCTCCCCAGCTCTGCTTTCTTTAGGCCAAAGTTGAGAGGTATCAGACATCATAAACTGTTGGTACCACTTTTCTTCTTCTGTTGTTTCCGCTTACGAGCACACGAGGTTTCAGCAACGTCTCAGATTAAAAAAAAAAAGCAACAAACCACTTCTTTTTTTAATGGGGATTTGGATTTAAGGAGTAGGAACTGAAAATCCAGTGGGTTAAATCTGATGGAAAACTTGAATATACTGTCCCTTGTCCTACGGGTTCAGATGCAAACCTCCCCCGCATATATTAGATTACAGCCCTGGCCAAGTCTTCAAACTGAGTTTAACAGCATGCGAGGATGAGTGTGCTTTAGTCTGACTGGTGTCACAGGGACAAACCCCATCCAATTATACACTGAGGAAAATCAAATAAATTTATAAGCATTTCAGTGGAAACAAGCGCATGGATTTCCACCCATAGGACCATGTGGATTCGCACTTGAAATCCCTCACAACGCGATTCATCTCGCCTAATTTTGCCATCTCAAAGTTAGCACTTCCCCAGGATGTTCACCTTGGCTGTCCCCTCTGCACCTTCTGTCAGTGGAGAGGGATGGGCACGTCCCCCAGGACGGAATGAATGTCCTCTCAGAAGTTACTTTATATAAATATAAAGCCTGTGTGAAATCACTTCGCATGTGAGGTGTGCAGCCACGCAGCTTCAGTGAGCAGCCGTACAACTGGAACGAGAAATTCAGAGATCAAGTGCAGGCAAGTACGGTGCAAGCAGCTCACATCAAGCATTCCCAGGACAAATACCATCCTGGCAAGCTCACAAGTTTTGCATCTAGTACGGCTGAGAAAGGGACGCACTTGTCAGCAAAACTGTTCATGAAAAATAATTTCACCAAGAAATTATAATTAATGCTGGAATCATTTTTAAATGAAATATTTTTCAGCGATACATGTAGATAGCAATGTTATTTTGCCAATTTGTAACGTTTTGTCAAATTTCTAATGCCAAATGAAGTCTGAAAATAGGTCTCCACTGTGAAAGAGAGATTTTGTTTTGACAAACTGAATAAAATGTTTCGATTCTTCTGCTTTTCTGGTGTTTTTGCTTTGAAATTGTCTTTCCATTTGTGTGATAAAAACATTAAAATTTGCTCTCAATCAGAAGGAAGCATTAGTCTGAATTCAGATAAACCAGAGAATTAAATATATAATTTGGAATGATTTTAAAGAGGGATTTTAGTTCAATTATTTAAAAAGTTTTCAATTAACCTGGTGCACTCAAAATACTGAACAGTGAAACAGCCAAACAAATAGGAAAATCCGTTGTTTTCATAATTCTACCGCTGAATAACAGCACGTCTTGCAGTTTTAGTTAAACGGTTTTCACGCACTATTTTGGTTTCATGTTTTCAGATAAATATTTGTAGTGGCGACTGCATACTGTGTACACAAATTGTAACTACTTCCAACAGCAATAGGTACCTGATTATGATTCATGTGCCATATGTTTCAAGGAAACATAAGGAAAAAAAAGCATTAAAACACATTAGTCTTTAAGTATTGTTTCTGGTTGGGGCGGTGACATAATTGTGATTTCTGGCAATATAGTGTGAAAAGTGGAATTGTGATTTACATGGACATAAATCACGAAAGAAGGACAAAGTATCACTTTCACTTCATCCGTACATGGAACCGTAACTTCATCTTTTCTTTTCCTTCCTTATGAAATTCTACATTTCCCAAATGGTGCATTAAAATTCTCCTCACCAAGCTGAGAAGCAGCAAAAGGAACCATGATTTCAAATGTCTGATTTCTCTTTTTGTTTTCCCAGTATTCGACAACTGAGAAGCACTGACAACTTACCTACATCGCCTGCTCTTACACACTCACTTGAAGTCTCAAGGGGTTGGGGCTTTTTCTTATCTCTAAGTGGGTCTTCACCCGAAATTCCAAACTAACCAAAACCACAGCACTAAAAAGTTCATGTGTACAGTTGTATGATTATTTCAATTCTTATTTTTCTTCGTTCCCATACGTCTTGACAGAAGAATGATAACCTGACACAAATGAAGATTACCAGCCATTTCCATTTAGGTAAAAAATGGTATTCTTTTTTTATAAGAGGAAAAAACAATTTAAAAAATCAATCAATCAAAAAGAAATCTGCTCTTTTTAAAAAAAAAGCAGCTAAGTCAGTTTGAGAAAACAAGAGGCTTTGGAAAGCAACAACGTCCCAGTGTCCATTTTCACAAGAATGTCTCTTGGACTTTTGACCCTGAAAAAAAGTTAAGAAATCACAAAATTGTGGGGAGAAAAAAGTCCTTGAAAGTTAAACCCCATTTTTCAACCAGCATGACTGTCCTCCTTGAACTCCTCCACCGCAGCATAACATGGTTTGCTTGCAGCATAACATGGTTTGCTTGATGATAAGAGTTAAATATTGCACAGTGATCACAAAGGCCTCCAAGTTATTTTTTTTTAGCAATTTAAAAAAAGGGGGGGGGGGGGGGATTCCCTTTGCTTTTTGGTATTCATGTTGTCCTGAAAAGATGTTGTCCCTGAAAAGCTCACAGCTGGTTTCTGTTATTGCTGCTCATGCAATGTGCCCGGTGTGTATTGCATATACTCCATCGCCTTCCCACCCTTATGCCACAGCTTATGCCAAGGCCCGGAAAACGCTCGAGCAACGCACAGGATAATCTATCAGAAATCAATTCCACGATCTAGGAGTAATTTATCATTATATGTCGTACATCAGCTCATGTTGGTTATTGAATTAAAATGAAACTAATATGGTCTTAAGCGAGACTGAAAAAACAAGATCATTAAGTAGTTAAAGAGATCATCAGAAACTCATTTTGCATTGTTAAAATTATTGAATTAGGATTATTAAAACCTCTGGCAAAATCCAATCCCTTTATCAGGTTAGATTATCAGCAGACTCCCAGCACTGATTCAGAAATCAGGAGGCGAGCAGCAACTTTAAAAGTGAATTGGCAATGTGTTTTATCTACTCCTTCTCATCAAACCCTTTTGTATTTGTAAGCTTGGTACTAATGAGGCACTGGGGTGATACTCATTGTGCTTTGCTACCTGGAAGTTTCCTACAGTGAAGATGAAAGAGATGCTTGTGGGAAGTCTTTTTGGGTTTGTTTTTGTTTAGCAAACGTAAATGAGATTTTTTTTTTTATTTAATATTATAGTAGAGCAGTGATCATATAACACACATATAGTTTTCTGTCTAATTGCTCTGCGTATCTGGAACTTTGAAGTTAGTCCATATAAATATCTCTGTGACTGAACAAATACTGCTTTTGATTTCCACCCGAGGCAAAACAAACAATTTTATTCTCTAGCGTGGATGGATTCTGACTTGTGTTTTATGCTAGGAAAACCTCAGAAACAAAAATTCATATCCAGCTGCTCTCTGTAGTGCAGAAATTCAAAAAAGAAAGTAGAAACAATCTGTAATTCGAATTTATTGGCAATTTGCTAGCACACTTATCTGCAACAACACAAGCAACATGAACAATCAGAGCACAGAGCTGTTTGGTCTGGAGGCCTTAAGAAAAGGATGTTTGAGAACGAGTGAATAAATCGAGGCTATAAAAAGAGCAGCGAAAGCATTAAGCTAAGTAGGACTAGAGCAAAGACAACTTGACAAAGGGAGCAAAGTCAGACAACTCTTCTGGCAAGTAAAGCCCTTGGTGCTGGAAGGCTGAGGGGAAAAATCCCGAGCACAGCTGGAGAATAATGGAATTGTATTTTCTTTTTTAAATGAAGCTTCTGTTTTTAAATCATAGTAAATACCTCATCTATAATTATTTGAGAAATGCTTCTAAAATACAGCTGTATTCTGAATTTCCCGGGTGATGGAGCCTAGCCACATTATCCTTTTAAAACAGATGTGGTTTGTAAATATAATTACTATGGCACTTTAACTACATCGTCGGGTGGCTGTGGAGATGAGGCCAGCTGTGTCTCCTCACCGGTTTAGCTCCCCAAACAGATGTCTCCCCTCATGGGAAGGCAGCATCTCGCAAATCACCACCTTTGAGAAGTGCCACCATGGAAAAACATCGAGACATCCATCATCTTAGCGTTTTCTTTTCCTACCTGAGAGCAAAATTGTAGCAGGATCTAAGTGTCAGTTACGGCATGGTTCCTCCTCACACTTGCTCTGAGCTGAATCAGGGGAGACCTGACTTTAACGCGCCGTGCAGTCATGCCAGTGTGGCATACGGCTATTTGAGGAAAATCCTAATGCTGAAGGCTGCTTTAACGTGTTCGACTGTAGAAGGCCTGGCATGCCAAGCTAGACTCAGGCCAACATGAGAGAGAAATTGGACTACAATTTGCATGAAAGGAGAGGAGCAGCACTGAGGAAACGCTGATGCCCTCCCTACTCCTCTGCTAAAACCGTAAACTAAACTGGAATAATCACAGCTACGGTTTGGGTGAGTTTTAGAGTGACAAGGCTTTAGGCTGGGGAGTCCCACACCAGTCCAGGCTACAGCAGAAATGGGGCTCGAGAGACATTGCACCGGCTTGCACACTGCTTCTCCTGCCTGTGCCCAGTGGAGAAGGATGATATGTTGATGTCTCCATACTGCATCTTTCTTTGATGACTCCATACCCCATCCAACCTGCTCTAAATTACTCACGACTTCCCACTGGCAAAGAGGATTCAAGGGTGATCTAAAATCTCTGTGGCACGATGAGTGCCTGCTTGAGAAACCGCCCATGGGTTTTTCCTTCGGTCTAATCCTGCCTGCTGTGTTTGGCACCATCAACCACAGAAAACAAGCATGGATGCTCTGGATGCCTCTGCTCTGCCCACCATCCCATAGGAGCTCCACTAACAACCTGTGAAAGGAGCCAGCAGGTAAAAACCTGCTGTATTTACTGAAATAAGCCTTTAGAAAGGATCAAAACCACTAAACACTTAGCGAGCCATCGTGTAACTACTACGTACAAGTGTCCTCTGGCAAAACCAGGAATGCTAACAACACCTATTGCCGCAAACACCCTGTCACACTGTCACACAGCTGAGTTCGCTAAATGAAACAGGTAATTATTATAAACGGGAAATGCCACTTGCCAATGTCCTCATCCCACTGAATGAACGAAAGTTGTTTACTCCATTTTCTTTTCAGGTGGTTAATAAAGATGGTACAGACGTAAAAGAGTCCTGGTAATTTAGTAGATTCCTGGCACTGAGTTTCCTCTTATTGGATTTTATTTAATCAACTCTAATTTTTCTCAGCAAATCTTAACCTGTTCACATTAGAAACTCTTCCAAATTAATTAACATAAAATTTCCTTCTTATTCTCGAATAATCAAACTCTCACACTCCCCCCACAGGTGTTCACATGGAGATCAGCAGTGGTCTCTGCCCTCCAAATGCTCTTCCACATCCAGTGATAGGGGAAAGGACACTTAATCATGCTGCTCTCTCAGCCTGAGATCTGTTACAGAGCCTGGCGTTTTAGAAAATCTTGAAAATAGTGCAGAATTATTGTCTTCTATTGGCTAGAAGTCAAAAAAAGTCTTTTACTCTGAAGAGACCAAGCACAGAAAGTAAGCTAAAGGTGCAAGAGAAAATTTTAAAATATCCTGGTTCCAGCTGCGGTCCCACACTGAAGTCTTCTTTGAAGAGGAGTCCATCCAAACTCCCTTCCAAAATAGTTTCAGCCAGTCTTTCATTCATCTTGATTTCATTCTCAGCTTGACAACTCTTGACTCTGTGGTGCATCTCAACCCCAACCATGATGAACTCCACCAGCCTCCTCACTCCTCTGCCCTGGTCTTCAGTGGTGTTCTCAGCTGCACGCTGTTTCCTACATCATCTTGGACTTCTTTGGCATCTCAGCAAACAGATGGCATCTGGCCCAATGCAGGTTTTCCTGCTGGAGCACACAGGCAGGTTTGCAATGTGAGGATCGTTTGGCTCCACTATGATACTGGCAGGCTTGACAATGACTAAGCTATAACTAACCACATTTTGGCAGACTGGGAAAAAAGAGGGGGGGGGGGGGGGGAAGAGTATTCTGGGCATGGGGAACATTAACCCAGTCGGAAGCGTTGTGTTTCTGTGGTTCCCATCCAGAGAGCTGAAGAAGGCAAGTGATGATGGGGGTTTCAGTAAAATGTTCACTGCCTGTGTGGTTGTATCACTCCGACGACTGCATATGGAGAGCCAGCAAATGCAAATGCAAACCTTCTCAGTGAATCCAGTGGGCTTTGGCTGAGATGTTGGAGGCCCAACTACAGAACTTGAAGCTATTCAAATGTGAAAAAAACATCAAAAATGGGTTTTTAAACCTGGAAGTCAGACCATACAACAGAGAATGTGCCAAAAAAATAATTGTGCCCTGATTATTATTTTTTTAATGATCCAAACTTTGCCATCATCCCAAAGTGAGTAAGTTCCCTTTTGGTTAGGAATATTTTGAATACAAACAAAGGACATTTGGAACCAAAGAATCAAAAGGGAACTTGGGCTTATTCACAAAATGAGTGAACTGAAGAGTAGGAAGGGGCAGAGTCTAATTTATCTGAAAACTGAGCTCAGGGTGACATGGAGTCCTGTGGTGCGGAGCCTGGGCTCAGTGGCCAGCAGTCCCGTTCTAGTTCTAGCAACTGACTGCTGGCCTGGGAGTAGGTCCATAATTTACCTCTGTTCATTTTTGCTATTGTAAAGGTGAGCACCTATTTTAAGCCCCAGGCTCCTTTGGTACTCAGTGGAGAGAGATGGGCATCTCCTAAAGCAACTCATCATGCCTGAAGGCAAGTGTATCTAAGATACAAGAGATAAATAGCCATGGAGGAAAGGTGAGCATCCAGCTTAGTTGCGACACCTCATTTTGGGCAGATACAGTAGAAGAGATTAATCCTTTCAGTCAAAATCGAATTTGTTTGTGTGTCTGCTTTTTTGGGTAGTCATTTAGCACAGAAACGTCAATGATTCCCTCTGACCTGAACCGTTTGGTATTTCCAAGTGACAGAAAATCCTGTTGCATCACTGCCACACAATTAACATGATAGACCTGGTCTTTCCTTCTGCATTAATGACCCAAAGCTTAAGAAGAAAATTCCATATTCTGTATTATGAGGAACTAGAATGTTTGATAAACAATTAGCAAGGGGAGTGCAGAGTCTGTTTCATATCTATAATATATAGCTTACAATCCTGGCTTCAACTTACACTTGACTTTTATGCCAGCAGTATATGTGGTTGATGGGGAAGGCAGATCCTAAATGCCTGACTGACACATTAAATGTGATGGGTCTGTAATGCAGGCAGCATGACTAGCAGAAAAGGCCCTCTTATTTGTTTGCTTAAGATCCCTAGGTACTTGGTTTTAAAGCCTGCTTGGAGCCAAGCAACAAGAATCTTTAAAACTGCAAAGCCAAAAATAGCTCCGACATCCCAGTTAAAATAAACTGCAGATAATCTCTTGTGGCGAAATTATGGAGTGCAGCCTAGTGAAGGCAAAGCAAACTCTGATGGGGACTGCTGTGCCTCCTCGATGTAGGCTTGATGTTTTCTCAGGTAGCACTGCATTATCCTATTTCTTTCATTTGAATGTTATCTTTCCTCTTCCCAGAGATGTTACCTTGCACAAACCCTCGTGCAAGTTTTTTTCAGTGAAAGAATTTTGTGGTTTCTTTTGCACTGGTCCATACCTGGAACACCCTGTTCTGATCCCCTGGTCCATTCCTCTCCTCACTGTATCCCTTGTATAAGGTTTTGATAGGACACTCTTCTAGCTCTGATCTTCTCTGAGATTCACACGGTAGATTTCAGTCCATGCAACAGACATTTGAGCTTCACGGGATTGCTGATCCTTTCAGGACTGTTGATCTATCTACCAGAGCCCATGTTCTTTCTCCTTGATAAAACCCAGCACTCAACACGTTCACAATCTAAAAAGAGGGATTTGTGTGTGTGTGTGTGTGTCTCCGATTTACTGTTTTTCTTGTGGTTGCACAGCTGAATACCTAGAAATGAAACAGCCAGAAATGAGTAAATATACTTAATTGTTAGCAACATGAGCAACAACAGACCAACAGGGTGTTCTGGGTCTCTGCAGCTCCTGCATGTGCCCAGTGAGGAAACACGACCTGACTCTTCCCGCACCAGCTGCTTTGCCCCATGAGGAGTTTGCACCTCACAGAGCCACCCCCCTGTGCATCATTAACATTGCACACCCTTGGTAGGCTATTCTCAGTGTCCCTGTCAGGCACCCTGTATCTTCACAACAATTAAGGGAACAGGTGAAAGTGCTTATAAGAAATAATGCCAAAAAGATCTCTTATTTGAGCTCCTTGGAAGAAGCTGTGAGCTGGAGTGTGGCTTCCTAGCTTCTACTTCTTCAGGTCTGAAAATACTAAAGGTATTTCCAAAACCTTGTTACTCAGTTGTTACAGTTATTGCAATTATTCCCAACCATAGCATAGTTAGAAATCAGATTTCATAAAGAAGGGAGAGATCCATGATAAGGTTTCCAAGAAGTTATATGTAAATCAAAAGAATATGAACAAAAGATCCAAATAATGAAAAGAGGAGGCACCAAATGGAAGATCCATGGCAGGGTATTTTAGTGTCATTCTCCCAGAGACCCCTGGGCATTTGTCCCTATCAGGGAGCTTGGGTAGGCATGTTTACTCTACCAGATCCCTGCACAGCCTCCAGCTGACGCCCAGACACTGAAAGCTTGAAAATCTGGAAAAGGAAGCAAGAAGAAAACTCATCGTGCAGAAAGCTGGTGGATCTTTCCCTGTTTTCTGCCGTGCCTCTTTTTTTCTCCTCCCTTAAGGAAACCTTAAACTTAGTCCTGGTGACACAGAGAGCAACTGAAGCAACCATCCCCTGCTCCTTCTGTCCCCCATTGTGTCCAGGGATGCAGGAGCCAAGCTGTGAGCTGTGCTGATGGTGCTCTCCAGCCAGCCAGGCACCACGAAAGGAGTTTGCAAGAGAATTTGCAGTTTGGAGAATTTTCTCCAAACAAAGGCAGAGTGGGGGAAGGACTTGTGCTCACTTAAGCAGCCTGTTGCAGCAAACCAGCCTCTGCAGAGCCAAATCTGGCCGGAACAACTGGGTTTCATCAGGCATGGACTGAAATACAAGGAATCGCCATTGCAGTCTGGAAAGACCTTTTCTCTCCAAAAAGTCGGCGAGGTAATGGAAGGCTCTGGCCTTTAATAAAGGTAGAGACAGACGCTGAAGTAATTGCCTTAGCAACTGATACGGTGCTGATGTCACTGGCCAAAGCAGCATCATGTGTGACAGCAAATGTGTGTCACTCACCGAGGGGCAGATGAGACAGGTCTGTGCTGGGCTTGGCTGCTGGATGTCTGGAGCAGAAAGTTTCACTCAGCCAAAAGGACTGTGAAGAAAACCCCGTTCCCTCATTTAGACTGTGATTTTGGAAGGAGTTTGAGAGAATTAGGTGCTCAAACCGATGAGACTTCAAGTGGTATGGTTTCTACAAACAGGCTCTAATCGAGTGTGTTTCCAGGTATTTCTCCTTTGTATTGCAATGCTGTGCAGAGCCACCATTGACTCAGGGGAGTTTAATTTGTCTCTATTATATACGTGTGCCTTGCTCACACACATCCTTTCTGAAAAGAGCTGTAAATTACTTTTTATGAAAAACAGGCACTCACATACGTATTATTTCTTTTTGTGTCTAAGAAAAATGAGCCTTTTCATTTAATTTGCTCCAATTTCTCCTTTCAGTCCTCCCAATTGCAGACCTGTAGACTGTAATTATTGTATGTTTTATCTGCTCTCACAAAAGGGTAGAAGAAATCAGTAACACAAGTGTCAGCAATGCTGGTGTGGGGTAAGGTGAAGCTCTGCTCTCAGCAATCAGAAGTATATTATCAGCTCAGCCATTTCTAATTTTTTGGTGGCAGCAAGGGGGGCATGGATCTGGACCAGCTTTGAACTAGCATAATTATTTTTAAAATACAAACACTCCATAGCCAACATGCAGCATAACTTTGGCCTATTTTCTGGCTCTTTACACCCACCTGCTGACCAAACCACGCTTGAGAAGTAAATGTAATGATCCTCTTTGGCCCTGGTGGGGTTGGTTGGCTGGCTAGTTGGCTGGTTGGTTGGTAGGTTTCTCTGCCCCCTAAAACAGCCCCTCATCTGGCCCAGATCAGCATCGCTCTATAGGGATTATTTGAGCAGGGTGAGTTTGGTTCTGCTGAGACTCTTCCTTTTATGGCCCTGGAAATGAGACTTGTCCAAGGCCATACAGCCACTATTGAGTAACCTACAGGGCATTACGGTATTTTTCTCGCGTTACTTTGAGGTTCATCCACAGATGGTGGTGATATACCAGCACTAATTAGTCTTTGAAACTTCCAGGGTAAATCCAGAAACTCAGCTTTTTATTCCAAGTAAACTGAAAAAATGTTTATTTCACATTTAAATTTCAGCTATTGACTAGGCTCACCATGTCAATAGACTGGAGATATTATAAAGAACTGACAAAAGGAGGGGGAAAAAACAATTGTTTAAAATTCATTCCAGTTTTCCATTGTGTTACCCAGGAAGACCTTGGCAGCTACCAGATTGTCAGAGGTGGGATTTTTTAGTGTCAAGACAGTAACTAGGGAGAAACTGAGCCAAACAGAGCCAAGAATATTGTCTGTGCTTAAAGTCTCAGAGCAGTGAACAACATCCCGTCCATTTAATCGGAGAGACTGGATGCCTCTGTGCTGGCAGAGTCCTGCCCAAGCTGCTAGCAATCCTTTTAGACAAGATAGGCACAGAAAGCGAATGCACTGAAGGTCAAGGTATTATGTGTGTCTTTTAAAACCCTGACTAATAAAAAATTGGGACTTTTGCGACCAGATTGGCAGGGACGATGAAAGGCTTTGTGAAAAGCTGCATTGTTATTGACATCTCTGCCAAGATTTCGAAGTCCTACCTTCAGTGCAATTTCCCACTTGAATTCTCTGGCCTTCCCTGAAAGGTAGGAGAGGAAGGGATTGCGCAAATCAGGGGAGAGTGGGCATGAGAGACTGGGAAGGAGAGAGAGCAAAAGAAAAAGAAATTACTGATAAGGTTTTCCAGGAATTCTTGCTGCCCCCGTCATGGTACTAATGCACATCAGGTTAAGTCAAGAGAAAAGGCATGATGGAAAACTGGCTAAAATCCTCTATTTCAGAAAGGCAAAGTATGAGCAGTTCTGGAGAGGGGAGAGATGGCATGGTCCAAGAGTCCACAGGGAGGGGAGAGTGCTTCTCGCTGTGCAAGGGAGCATGCAAGACAGTTCAGATGCCATCACACTGATGAGAGAGCTGGCAACGCTTGGAGGACCTTTGAAGTCCTCAAGGGCAGGAGTAACCTTCTGGAGGAGCTTGACTGACTTGACTTGACTGCTACAGTAGCAACAACAGCCATAGCCCCAGGCAGAATGGCTTGGAAGAGAATCATCGTTTCATGGGAAATTGATAACAAATTCACTCATCAATTTTCCTCAAGTTTTATGTTTTTTACAAGAGAACCTATAGACTAAATCAGCACTATTTCCCATTTCCATTTCTCGCCTAAATTTTCTTCCTTATTTCCTCTCCATCCTTATTTTATCTTGTTAAAAGGATACAACAGGAAATGAAAAAACAGGGAATATGGAAAAAGGAAGGGGTGAAGAAGAGAGAAGTGTAGATTATTTTAATATCATCGACTTTCGTCTTCATCATGAGGACTATATTTTCCATATACATTTCTTAAGGGCCCTTTGCTCTAACAAATAAATGATGATGAGGTGGAGATCTGCGGCCTGTTCAGTTCCTAACATAGGCCTGGGCTTTGCTGAGGCGGTTAATTTGGGCGGCAATATGTGCAGTCTTCCAGCTGAAACAGGCGGTGCAAGGAGCTCCCTCAGAATCCCTCGGTGACAATGTGACCTATCTGTAGGACACACAGGGAGAGAAACTTGGGTCCAGCTCTGTAAGAATTGGTGAAGAAGCTCTCGGTGGATAAAAGCGGAAAACCCTGCCGTGATCACTCCCAGGAGGTAATTTAAGTTAACTAGGCAATTTTGGCCAGTATTCAAGCAGGAAGGGATGTGAGCCCTCTCAACCTTCTTTGAAGTTATAGATATGTATGAACATACTGAGAACATCTTTGATAGGCTCCCAGCTTTTGAAATTTGAAGTTTCTGTAATCACACTTTAAAACCTTTTTGAAAATAATCATCCCATCAAAGTGTCCTTTTATGGCTTCTTATGTCAGGCTGGGTCAGCAGCATCACACTGTGGCATGTAGCATGGCATTAAATCAGAGAGTGGTGTATCTTAACTGCAGGGATTGAATATTAAGCAGGGGAAAGAAATACATGGCCCTGCACTGTGCTGACCTGTTCACTCCTATGTATATATTGTTTACTCGACCTGGCCAGCCTTCTCTCCTGGTCCCCACGGCAACCTCCCTGATGAGTTCTGGAGCAGGTGAAAGGCATGGCATTTAGAGAGCCAAAAATTTTAACAAGAAAAAATCAGGATAATTTGCAGAAAGCCTCCCATGCATGCTCCTGGCCACACAGAAGAGCATGCTGCTGAGGGTGAGTGCTTCAACAAGCCTCTACCTTCTCCTCGAAGACAAGGAGCTAATGCAGGCTGGTGGCCAGGAGGGACCATAGGGACAGACCCCCATGGTGGGCAGGGTTCTCATGGTTTTGAGGAGCTGGAACCATTTAGATATTCACTAAAGCAACTTTTCACAGCTGATCAGTCAAAATCTCAATAGCTGGGCCTGTTTTATTGATCGCTGAAGAAACACACCAGTTTTCACCACTCCGGGCTTTCATCATAGTTGGTCTCGCGTTTTCTTTTATTTGCAAATTTAATGTTCTGAAACTGTTCCTAATTTTCTTTATTTCTTCTCCATCTGTCCCTGACTTTATAGCATTGACTTTCTTCTCTCCCCTCTGTAGCATGTCAACGTTTTTTCTTGTGTTTCTGTATTTTGGTAGCTTGCTCCTCATAAAAGCAATGACTTCTCACGGTCTAGAGCAGTAACAATTGTGGGAAGAGTTCATACCCTAATGTTTAAGGCCTTCAAAGATATTTACATGACCCGTTGCCTTGGAGGCCCAGAGAACAGCTGAGGGGTATGTCCCCACAGGGACTCAGGCACTGCAGGACCACGTGTGGTGCTGGATTTGTAGTCCTGTACATCAGTATCTCCTAATCACTAAGAGGTCTGTTCCAACCTGGAAGAACCTGGGCAAAATGGTCCCAGCCTGGACCACTTTCCTTTTTTTTTTCCCGTAGTCTACTTAAGTATTTTGCAAAGGAGCACAGCAGGAGGGTCTGAGCCCGCTTTCCTCCAGAGCAGTCTACAGGCTTGGGGCAAAGGCACTCACCTGGGACACTCTGGTGTGAGCAGAGCTAGGAACTAAGTCTCCCATTTCCCGGTGACATTTTTTTAACTACTAGGATATTAGAAGCTAAAAATGAACACGAAGAGAGCAGAGGACATCAAGTGTAAAGGTATTCAGTCCAGCCAAGCCTTCGGGCAACCTAAGTGGGCGATGCTTAATTCCCAGCTGCTGGGAGGAAACAGGCACGACGCAGGGACTGGGCTGCTCAGCGCTGCGAGGGTTAAGGCACCTCCAGGCTTGCCCAGGACAGTGCTGTTGCATGCTTCCAAGGCTGGACAGCAGCAACGGGTGTAATTTGGAGTTGGCACGGCTTCAGTGTGAATAAGGCAAACTTCAGCAACTAAATCCATACTATATCAAGCATGCTGAATCCAAGGAGCCAGCCTGGGGTAAAGCCAGGGGCAGTCTTAGCTTTCTTGAATCCTCTCTATGTGCTGTTTTCTCTGCTCCCCTCTTAAAGCAGAAGCAAAAGGGCTTCTTTACTTTGTTTACAACACTGGAGGGGGAGCAATCCTGAGACTTTCAGATCTGGATCAGGACCTCGACAGGAATAGTGGAAGCACAGGGCCAGGGAAACACATCAGCGGTCCTTAAATAGCATCCCCTCAGGGCTGGAGTTGCAGGATTCACCTCTGTCCCGTGGGCTGTTCCTTCAGAGAAACAAGATTCCTTACGCTTTCAATTTCTCATTTTCTCCCTCTTCATCCGAGCTGACACTAATGTACTAATGCTCAGAGCAGGGTAAATTGTTGTTCCCTCCACACAGAGCCTGCAGCTTGGTCACAGCTGTGTGAAAGATGTATTACACTAATGGAGTTTTCTTGTTTTTTTATTTCAGATTGGGTAAATCCACAGTAGGGCTGCATCTGATTTCTAATCCATTAGTCGCCTCTTGCCTCTGTTGGAAAATGCCGAGTTATGTTCTCCGACTCCCATCTCCATTAACTCTCACTTCCAGCTTAAGCCACTTCTGATTTTGCTGGTTTTAGCTGCAGCTGTGCTTTACATCACCCCTTGTCTGGATCCTGGTGCTTCTTGTGCCTGCTACAAATGGAGCAACACCTCGGGGACAGGTGCCAAAGGCCTTTGTAGTCAGGACTGCATGACGTGACCACTGGTGAGAGCCAGGAACTGGCCTTGGGTACCCTCAGTACTCGTTTTGCAAGTGCACAAAGTATGGCATTACACAAAACCCTCTGTGGGGTTGGTTGCAACCCCATTCATTCAGATCTGGTCCGGACTCTTCCACAGAAGGCATGCTTGCTGCGTCCCAGGCATTTGGCCTTCTGTGTCCAACCTCAGCATGAGAAATTTAAAATTGTTACGTCTTCCGTTTGCAAGTGCACCTAAATGTCAATGAAATGGCAACTGGACAAATGGGCCATTGCTTTCCTCCAGCTTTACAATGCTGTAACTTCTTTGACATCCAGTGGAGTGGTTCAGAGGTAAGTCCAATTCATATCGCACAGGATTGCCTTTAGTAGTAAGGGTTAGACTTGTGATCCGTCCTCAGCGTGCTTTTTCCTACCGAGTACTGCCAAGTGCTAACATCATCATTGGAGAGGTCACCAAGAGTTCAGTGTTCTCAAGACTCTCCTGCTTTGTTTTTTGGCACTAGCAGCACAACAGCATCGCTTAAATTAAATTCTCTTGAAAAGAAAAAGACAACCGTGGCTCTCGGTACAAGATTTCAGGCATGTTTGTTAGTCAATAATTACTCTTAACCCATCGTAGCCCTTGCAAAATAATCTTGTTCCTCACAGATAGCAATCTGTTATAGGAATGATTACATTATGCTTTCAATAAGAAATCTCACAAATTGATTAGTTTTCTATTAACCAATCAAAAACTGTAATACATCATAAAGCTTGGCTGCAGGAAGGATAAAAAAGTGCCGGGCAAAATCTTGTACTCACATCTAGCCTCTAAAAAATTAGTTGTTACAATTTTAACAGCAAAGTGTGACTCAGTTTCTACCACAAGCAGGTTTTCCCATTTAATTGCTACCTACTTCATTATCTTTTGAGGTCATTCCACGCTTTACGATACCCTCTATGCCAAGACATTAGTGCCACGACATGCCAAAATATGCATTTTCCCTTGGCGTTAGTAGAGAACCCACAATATTAAAGAAACACAAGCGCAGACCCAGCAGGAATTAATAGATATGCATAATTTAGTTGTGTAAGTATTTCCTCCCTCCACGGTACGGAAGAGCGCATGTATCAGACAGCTGCTGGGAGGAGGAGGCTTCTGAGGCCAAGGACACAGCCCTGATCCCTTTGCTCCCTCCTGGGAAGTACCAGCATCTCTGGCTTTTCCTGCAGCTCCAGCCTTTCATCTTTGGTCCGGGCCCACTGTGAGGAAGGACACAAGTTTATCTTTGGGGCAGCCTAAGAGCAAGTGAAGGAGGGTCTGACTCCAGCGTCGAAAGTGCAAAAGACTGTCTAGCAGGGTAGGATCCTGGTTTCTGATCCCTCCTCTCAGAGCTGCTCCTGTGCTTTCTGCAAGGCTGTCTGTCACCTGCAACGGCACTAAGAGCAATTTTTGCAAGCTGGCCTCTATGCAGAGACTGAATGCCTTCTGCTCTTACCAGCTCTAATTTCTAGGATTCAGTGTCACCTTTTCCTTTCCATTTTCTCTGCTCCTTTCCAGCTTCGAGTTATTCTCCCCACTGTGTCCCACCAACAGCATTGGTCTGAAGAGGCAGAGGTCCCTTCCACAGTCGGGGGCTCTGGGTTGTATCCTTTCCAGCAAAGCTGAGGTTGGAACTTGGGGCCCATAAACTGGATGAGTCCTCTGCCTGCTCAGCTGCCACGTGAGATGAGTGTCGGCAGTATGTTACTTCCTGTGATACCTAAGGAAAGAATGACCTGCTGCTCCATTTTAAAGCAAGCACAGAACTCAAGGTTACAGGCACGAGCTGAGCAACAAATGGATACAGGCATTTTCCCACAGCCCTGTCGGGATAAACCTAAGCCGTGGCTGGTGCAGGATTTAGCCTGCTGGATGCCCTGATAGCTGTCTGACAGAGGCACTTTGCACCCAACACATGCAATTTTCTCTCTCGCCCTGAACACGGACGGCAGCTCTGGGCCCGGATTCACTCCACATCATGCACCTTCCCACAGCCACAGTTCAGAAACCTGGGTTTCAGGTAGGGAGGCAGAAAGATGCGAAAGGGAGGGCAGGCAAAGATAAGTGGGCTGCTGAAGTCAAGGGAAACCCTATAAACGAGTCCTGAAAGGATAAATTATCACCTGCAGATGGAGTAAGGACATGAAGTAAAGACAGTCAGGGTTCAAGAATGAAGG
The DNA here is from genome assembly GCF_035582795.1 of Mycteria americana. NCBI lineage: Eukaryota > Metazoa > Chordata > Aves > Ciconiiformes > Ciconiidae > Mycteria > Mycteria americana. Next base: position 72,151,447 of record NC_134369.1, on the reverse strand, counting down.
AGAAAGAAGGATTCATTTCCAAAGTGTTCAGTCAATAGCACTCACAGCTCTGGAAGAGTCCTTCTTTATGAATTACAGAAAAGCCAACAGGTTTTTGAAAAATCCATTTGCCTCTTGAAAACTAGCTGGGTTTTGTCTCTTGAAAACTGCCTGGATGCAATTATTCACATGAAAACCTGGACTGACACAACTCTAAACACTACTTTCCATCTATTTAGGGTATGAACCTGATGATGATTAGATGCTACATTTAGGGTATGTGCCATCAATAGCTGAAGTAGCGAGAACATCTAATCAAACTGAACAATCAAACATGGTATTGTTTGAGAGCAATGCAAGACTTGGATTTATGTGCTTAGATATCCAGTTAAGGTAGAAGACTGGGAGAGACTGATATGGGTACCAATGAGTAATTAATTCAAGTTTGGTTATATGCAAGGATTTAGAACAAGTTCTTAGCAGAAAAGTAGTTGAAGGCATGGTGATGTTGGAAAATGAGATGAAATTAAACAGAATTTTACAAGCATGTTGGACTAAAGTCTTAGGCAAGAAATGCCATAGGTCAAATCCATTTGGTCATCTAAAAAAAAATATTTCGTAAAGTACCAGATACAAAATTATGCAAGAGAAGATGAGGCATAGGTTAACACTAAGCTAGGAAAGGAAGAGACTAGAGAAAGGAAAGAGGGTTAAAAGAGGAAATATTTCTTTATAACAAGGCTACTGGAAGAGTTCCTCAGGGAATATTAGTATTTATAATGGTGTGCTGGGCTTGTTGTCCTGGGCAACAAGCTGGCTGGACTTATAAACAGAGCTTTAAACTAGATTTAGCGGGAGAAGGGGATGGAGTTCTGTGCACTAGAGAGGAGCCAGGGGCTGCTGAGGCATTAGGAAGCAACAGGGAAACACCTGTGAGTTGCCCAAGGAAATTAGGGCTAACTCCTCCTAAAAGGAGATGTGGCCGATAGCCCAGCCAAAGTGCCTCTATGCCAACACATGCGGCATGGGAAGCAAACAGGAGGAGCTGGTAGACACTGCCCAGATGGAAAACTACGACCTGACTGCTATCACAGAAACGCACGATTGGTGTGCTGTGATTCATAGCTATAAACTATTCAGAAGGCAAGGAAGGAGAGGTGAGGGAGTTGCCCTCTATGGCAAAAATGGGTTTGATTGCACAGACTTGTCTTTGAAGAACAGCAATGTGCAGGTCGAGAGCTTATGGGTGAAAATTAGAAACCAAGCCAACAAAGAAAACTTTCTGGTTGGTGTCTACTACCGGCCACCCGATCAAGGAGAGGAGGTTGATGAAGAGTTCTTTCTTCAACAGCAGGAAGCATCATGCCCACAGGCCCTGGTCCTCATAGGGGACTTCAACCACCCGGACATCTGCTGGAAAAGCAGCACAGTGAACTGCAAGCAGTCCAGGAACTACTGGAGTGCATTGAGGACAACTTTCTAGTCCAGGTGATGGAGAGCCTGACCAGAAGAGAGGCACTGCTAGACCTGTTGCTCACTAATGCAGAAGAACTTATCAGAGAAGTCAAGACTGGAGGTAAACTGGGCTGCAGTGATCACGCCCTGGTGGAATTCTCAATGTTCAGGGGTACAGGATGGGTAAAAAGTAGAGTTAGGGCCCTAAACCTCAGAAAGGCAAAATTTCAGCTCTTTAGGATGCTAGTGCCTGGGATCCATTGGGAAACTGCATCAGAGGCAAAGGAGCGAGCAAGAGCTGGGATATATTTAAAGACATTTTTCTTAAGGCACAAGAGCTCTCAATCCTGATGTGCAAGAAGTTGAGCAGGGGAGGCAGAAGACCAGCTTGGCTAAGTCAAGACCTCTTAGCCAAACTAAAACACAAAAACAAAAAGTATAGGCAGTGGAGGCAGGGATACACATCTTGGGGAGGTTATAGGGATATGGCCCAGGAGTGCAGGGAGGGGATCAGGAAAGCCAAGGCACAGCTGGAGCTGAACTCGGGGTTGTTGGGGTTCTTTAGCCTAGAGAAGAGAAGGCTCTGGGGAGACCTTATAGCGGCCTTCCAGTACTTAAAGGGGGCCTACAGGAAACATGGGGAGGGACTCTTTATGAGGCAGTGTGGTGATAGGACAAGGGGTAACAGTTTTAAACTTAAAAACGGTAGATTTAAATCAGATATTAGGAAGAAATTCTTTACTGTGAGGTTAGTAAGACACTGGAACAGGTTGCCCAGAGAAGTTGTGGATGGCCCCTCCCTGGAAGTGTTTAAGGCCAGGCTGGATGGGGCTTTGAGCAACCTGGTCTAGTGGAAGGTGTCCCTGCCTATGGCAAGGGGGTTGAACTAGGTGATCTTTAAGGTCCCTTCCAACTCAAACCATTCTATGATCTATGATTCTATGATCTAAATTAGTAGTATTCCTATTAAATCTGTTGAAGCATCATCAGCCCTGAGTAAAGCAGGAGTATCAAGAGGAAGAACTGGATGACCTTAAGGCCTAGAGAGAAATAAATCAATGCAACCTTTGTGCTGACATACAATAACACATTTGGAGACACAGCAGAACACTGAGCAAGCTCAATGCTTAGGGAAGAATATCTGTCCCATCTGACAGTCACCAATTAGCAGGAATGGAAAAGACATCTAGCCACCAACATGGTAGGGCTGGAAGAAAAACAAATTCAGTCCTACAATATGTGGAGACAACTAATTCCAGTGAAGATCATCCCGATGCCAGTGAAAAATGCCTAGGTAAGACCTCATCTCTGTGCAGTTCTGGACAGCCTCATTGAAGAAAAAAAATTTGTCACTAGAACAATTGCTAAGGAGGACTATAAAGGGCATCTGTGAGAGACTGAAAGAGTTAATGTCTCAAACATTGTGGTGACTTGAGGCGCTATTTGCATGGCGACGGCAGGTCAGCGAGCACGGGGTGGTGGAGAGCGAGAGCGGGACGTGGGGAGCGCATCGGAGGATGCGCGGTTCCGGGTTCTGCCAGACCTGACCATGTATGGCCAGCGGTCACACAGAGCTGATCTGAGGAAGGGGCTTGCGACCGCCCGAGAGACCCCTCGGGACCACCCCCCTCCCCCAGCGCCTGCGCAGAAGATTGAGAACTTTCTAGAACAAGAACCATGTCAGTCCTGAAGGGGCGTACCTGGAGGCGGGGATTAGCCTATAAAAGGCTTGGCCCCCCCCAGGGAAGCGTGCACGCCCACCACTGGAGGATTGCCACGTCTGTCATCGTCATCGCGGGATCCAAGGGTGGTGATACTTTTTCTTTCTCTTTCCTCCTCTCTTCTCCTTTCCTTTTCTTGCTTCTCTCTTCATCTGCTCTTCCAATATATGCAAGTTTGGGATCGGGTTGCCCGGAAGATAGCTCCATTGCCAAATCGCCTTTGTTCGTTCGTTAAACTTGTCAGGTCATTAAGTTTGTCCGTTTGTGGAATTCGCCAGTTAATAAAGTTGCTGGCCAGCCTGTTCCTCTGGGTCATTGTCGTGATTCTGCCGACCACGCGGCTCTGCCGAGCAGAGATCGGCTTTTGTCGGTACTCAAACAGTCGGGGAATCGAAAAGATTCACCCCTCTCGCAACCCACCGAGTGGGACGAGACAGCATCAGGCACTGGTGATCTCATAAGAGAAGGTGGAAGAAGTTGGTCTTGTTATGTTTAATAAAGAAAGCCTAAGAGAGGATTTCACTGCTTTTTGTAGATGTCTGGGGAGGAACAGAAATACACCACAAGGGGAGCAGACCAACTTAAACTAAAGGATAATGCTGGCACAAGAATATGTAGGGGCAAACTGGAACTCATTTTAGCTGTATGTCTGAAGATCTGCACCTATTAGTACAGCGATGCTGTTGTGGTTTAGCCCCACTCGGCAATTAAGTACCACGCGGCCGCTCGCTCACCCTCCCCCCGGTGGGATGGACAAGAGAATCAAAAGAGCAAAAGTAAGAAAACTCGTGGGCTGAGATAAGAACAGTTTAATAACTGGAACACACACACGCACAAAGAATAAATAAATTGTAATGAGAAGGGAAACAAGAGAGCGAGGGAGGAACAAAACCCACGAGAAAACAAGTGACGCAACCGCTCACCACCCACCAACCGATGCCCAGCCCGTCCCCGAGCAGCGATCGCTGCCCCCCAGCCAACTCCCCCAGTTTCTATACTGAGCATGACGCCGTATGGTATGGAATAGCCCTTTGGGCAGTGGGGGTCAGCTGTCCTGGCTGTGCCCCCTCCCAGCTTCTGTGCACCCAGCAGAGCATGGGGAGCTGAAAAGTCCTTGACCAGTGTAAGCACCGCTTAGCAACAACTAAAATATCAGCGTGTTATCAACATTATTCTCATACTAAATCCAAAACACAGCACTACACCAGCTACTAGGAAGAAAATTAATTCTATCCCAGCTGAAACCAGGACAGATGCTGAGGATTGGGTCCTCGTTAGGAGACTGAAGGTGAGCTAAATTATTTTTTGGAAGGGATAATGTGATAGTGGGGATCAGACTAAAGCAGACCTTAGTGGTTCCTATGGTCCCATCACGGTAGAGAGAGCCCATTTTTGTGGATGCAAAGTCAGGATTTCTCAGGGTTTATAGATGCTGCTGTCTTGAATCATTCTTGCTTCACTGAACTTCTTGCTAACATCTCTGTTTATTTATAATATCTCCAAACAGACATATAGTAAATACCTCAATAACTAAATCAAGAATCAGTATTCAATAATTCATGACTGTATAACACTGTATCCTTCCCACATTAGCAAGATATTTACTCTATGACTATCTACTACTATGAGCTGAATCAACAAGACTGTTAGGAAACAGTGCAGGAAGGCACAATGGTACAAAAAGGTGTAGCGAGGCTGTGCAGGGAGAAAACTAGAAGGGCCAAAGCTGAGCTAGAGCTCAGTCTGGCTGCTGCTATAAAAGACAACAAAAAACACTTCTTCAAATACATTAGCAGCAAAAGGAGAGCTAAGGAGAATCTCCAGCCCCTAGTAGATGGGGGAGGAAACACAGTGACCAAGGATGAGGAAAAGGCTGAGGTACTTAATGCCTTCTTTGCCTCAGTCTTTATTAGCAGGGCCGAATGTTCTATGGGTACCCAGCCCCTGGAGTTGGAAGATAGGGATGGGGACCAGACTGGAGCCCCCATTATCCAGGGGGAAATGGTGAGTGACCTGCTGCACCACTTAGACACTCACAAGTCTATGGGGCCTGATGAGATCCACCCGAGAGTGTTGAAGGAGCTGGCAGATGTGCTCACCAAGCCCCTTTCCATCATTTACCAGCAGTCCTGGCTAACTGGGGAAGTCCCTGCTGACTGGAGATTAGCGAATGTGACACCCATCTTCAAGAAGGGCCGGAAGGAGGACCCGGGGAACTACAGGCCTGTCAGCCTGACCTCGGTGCCGGGGAAGCTGATGGAGCAGATCATCCTGAGTGCTATCACACGCCATGTAGAGAATAACCAGGGGATCAGGCCCAGCCAGCATGGGTTCAGGAAAGGCAGGTCCTGCTTGACCAACCTGATCTCCTTCTATGATAAGGTGACCCGCCTAGTGGATGAGGGGAAGTCTGTGGATGTTGTCTATCTAGACTTCAGTAAAGCCTTTGACACGGTTTCCCACGGCATTCTCCTGGAGAAACTGGCTGCTCATGGCTTGGACGGGTGTACTCTTCGCTGGGTAAAGAACTGGCTGGACGGCCGGGCCCAGAGAGTGGTGGTGAATGGAGTTTACTCCGGTTGGCGGCCGGTCACAAGCGGTGTTCCCCAGGGCTCGGTGTTGGGGCCAGTTCTGTTTAACATCTTTATCAATGATCTGGACGAAGGGATCGAGTGAACTCTCAGTAAGTTTGCAGACGACACCAAGTTGTGTGGGAGTGTTGATCTGCTGGAGGGTAGGCAGGCTCTGCAGAGGGACCTGGACAGGCTGGATCGATGGGCTGGGGTGAATTGTATGAGGTTTAACAAGGCCAAGTGCAAGGTCCTGCACTTGGGCCACAGCAACCCCATGCAACGCTACAGGCTTGGGGAAGAGTGGCTGGAAAGCTGCCTGGCAGAGAAGGACCTGGGGGTGTTGGTTGACAGCCGCCTGAATATGAGCCAGCAGTGTGCCCAGGCGGCCAAGAAGGCCAATGGCATCCTGGCCTGTATCAAAAATAGCGTGGCCAGCAGGACTAGGGAAGTGATTGTGCCCCTGTACTCGGCACTGGTGAGGCCACACCTCGAATACTGTGTTCAGTTTTGGGCCCCCCACTACAAGAGGGATATTGAGGTACTGGAGCGCGTACAGAGAAGGGCAACGAAGCTGGTGAAGGGTCTGGAGCAGAAGTCTTATGAGGAGCGGCTGAGGGAGCTGGGACTGTTTAGCCTGGAGAAAAGGAGGCTGAGGGGAGACCTCATCGCTCTCTACAACTACCTGAAAGGAGGTTGTAGAGAGGTGGGGGTCGGTCTCTTCTCCCAGGTAACAAGTGATAGGACAAGAGGAAATGGCCTCAAGTTGCGCCAGGGGAGGTTTAGACTGGATATTAGGAAAAATTTCTTCACAGAGAGGGTTATCAAGCATTGGAACAGACTGCCCAGGGAAGTGGTTGAGTCGCCATCCCTGGAGGTATTTAAAAGCCGTTTGGATGAGGTGCTTAGGGACATGGTGTAGTGGTGGGCTTGGCAGTGTTAGGTTTATGGTTGGACTCGATGATCTTAAAGGTCTTTTCCAACCTATATGATTCTGTGATTCTGTGATTCTGTGAAATTTTTCTAAATGATTAGGTGTTCATCGTTACCAGCAGCTGCAAATCCACACCAGTGAACATTACTCTTGCCTAAAAATAGGCAATTTCCTGACAAGAAATCATGCTGAATAAATTACTGTTTCATTGCCTCTTCCATTAAAATCTCCAATTTATGCTACCACAGATACCAAATGGACGGCCTTCTCTTCTTTTTCCATACAGACCTTTGCATTATAGCCTGGGGCATTTCCAAATCCAGCATTTAATCAGGAGATTACCTCTGAAGTGTAAGGATTGCTCTTTAATCTCCAAATCCAGACAGCTGCTGTGTTAAATACAAGGATACGTTGTCCCTCTTTAGTACCTGGTTCTTAATCAGACACATTGAGGATGCGCTGAAAACAGTCCCTTCTCACTTCCAATATCTAATTTTAAATTCCAGATTCTCCCCTTAGATGTTCTTGCTGAACCAGTTCATCACTCCAGGAGAACAATACGACCTGTAATAACCAATCTCCAAACACAACAGCACAGCTTGCCTGCAGAGTATTTAGCTTTTAAAACAATGCTTTGCGGGGCAGAGATAAGTATGGAGAAGAGGGCAAGTTATTTAGCTTTATTTCAAGTCTGGAAAACCTGCCAAACAGCAAGAGGCTTAATAAGCTCGTCTTGTTTATTTTAACCAAGAGAAGTGGAAGTGATGACTTGATCTGTTTTCAGAGTACCTAAATAAAAGATTTCTTTCAGGTGGGATCTTCCCAGGCCACCAGACAAAAGAGTGAGAAGATCCATGTCTGAAGGCAGTAGCTGGGAGAAATCTGGCAGGAAATACAGACTGCATTTTCTGAACAACAATAAAGCAATTTTGCACTTGGCCAAACTTCAAGTTCCTATTTAATTGATAATGTCCAAGGGATCTGGTCTGCTGGGATTGGTATTAAAGCATCTGTGAATAAGTATCACAGAACTCGAAAAAAGATAGAGATGGAGGAGAATGCTTTGGTGACAAGATAACCCTCTCCTCGCTGTGAAAGTTTTGACTTTGTCTTGAGTCTTTGTCTCAGAATCACAGAATCACAGAATCACAGAATCGTATCGGTTGGAAAAGACCTTTAAGATCATCGAGTCCAACCATAAACCTAACACTACCAAGCCCACCACTACACCATGTCTCTAAGCACCTCAGCCAAACGTCCTTTAAATACCTCCAGGGATGGGGACTCAACCCCTTCCCTGGGCAGTCTGTTCCAATGCTTGATAACCCTCTCAGTGAAGAAAAATTTCCTAATATCCAGTCTAAACCTCCCCTGGCGCAACTTGAGGCCATTTCCTCTCGTCCTATCACTTGTTACCTGGGAGAAGAGACCGACCCCACCTCTCTACAACCTCCTTTCAGGTAGTTGAAGAGAGCGATAAGGTCTCCCCTCAGCCTCCTTTTCTCCAGGCAAATGATTAGGTCTCAGTCTCAGTCGCTGATATCTCAGCTATTCCTTATCCTAAGCCATCACTTTGCTACAGCCCACCAGTGCCCTGCAACTCAGCTCATCACTGGTATCTTATTAAGCCATGACAACCATTTGCTGTATTCACGTGCCTAAGTCTTGAAGACATGGTCTCAAAGTAAAAAAAATACCTTTTTTTTTTTTGGCTGTCTTATTTGCTGGACCCTAAATTGCTGCTGGACAGTTCTGATTACTTTTAATAATGAATAATTTCTTTTCAAGAAAACTCAACATTTGACAATCAAATTTGGACAATGTTCTTGTGCCACTGCCTCAGCATTCTTGCAATTCAGAAAATATGTTTCCAGCCCAAGTTCCTATTTGAGATGGAGTCCAGTTTAAGCTCCCTGTCCAGTTAGCAATCCCCTCTCTCAGTTCTAGTGGACCCCAATATGAAACGGGAACGCTTGGCTGCCAAGAGCAGGTTTTTTTCAGGACTGATTCTTCCATGCTGCCTGTATGCAGTAAAAGTTGACAGTCCTTCGTCAACAGCCACATGGATACAGGCCAATGGCCTCATAGTAAATGCTGTCCCAGGAAAATAAAGATCACAACTCTTGGTCGATGGTGAGATTCTCAAATACTGTCTCTGACATTGTGTTTGATAATGCCTAGGGGAAAAAAAAAGTTAGGTCACATTCCCTGCAGCAAACTCAGTACAGCACCATCTGAGTTATATCACAACAGCACTATGCCACTTAAATCATGGTTTTAAGAGGCTGCTGATCAACCACAGAAGCTTATACACCTCCCTTCCCTTGCTCCTGAAGCATTTGAGCTCCTCATAATCTTTGACAGATTTAAGGTAATAGCATGGCTTGCTATCAATTGTCTCCATTTTACAGAGAAAAATATGAGTGACAGTGAAACTAGGGGCCTAATTTTTCAGCCATGATAGAGGTCACCTAGTCCACCTCCTTGCACTAAGGCTGTTTCAGCTCTTCTCAAACTGTTAACGGCTGCTCTTACCCAGACCCATGCTCAGACACCTCCACTGATGGAGGGAGATGCTCCCACCTCCCCAGGCAGCCTACTCCAGTGCTAAGCTGCTGGCTTTTGGAGGCTTCCTTACTGGCCAATCTCTCTCTCCCTTACTACAATTCATACCCACAACTTCTTGCACTGGATATGGAAAATGGATATTTCCTCTCTGCAGCAATATTTTAAACATTTAAGCTCTCATATATCTCCCCTCTGCCTCCTGTTCTCTAAACTAAACCACCCCAGCTCTTTCAATCTTCATGTTTTCTAGATTCCTAGTCATTTTTATTGGTTTTTTCCCTGGACTATCTCCCATTATTTCATGTCTTTCTTGCTTCATGGGGCCCATATCTGGACAGCTGAGACGTCTCCATAATTGCACAGAAGGAAGGGTTTATTATACAGTATTCCTGTACACATACCCCAGGATGATTTTTTTTTCTTAGCAGTCTGAGGTTTCCTCCTCTGATTCTTTGCTGACTCTTCATCCAGCTGTCCCCAGCTTGCATATAAGCAATTACTTGTTCCAAAACACAAAAGATCTCCAGTTTGTCCAGATTGTTTGTACTTACAGTCAAAGTGTCTCTCAAACCACCTTCCATTCTGGCACAGCATCACTGAGGATGTCAGATTCATTCCAGTTTCTCCAACATTCATCCTCATTCCAGTTTCTCCAATACATGTCCAGAAATGCAAATTATCAGTCCCATGGTTTCCTTTCCTGCCTCCTTCTAAATACAGCAATGCTTTTTGATCTTTCACAGCCTTTTGGCCTCTCTCCTATGCTCCATGCAGAAGGAAGGTGCTAATGGCTGAAGACTTTGACATTGTTCCTGTTGAATCCATAAATATTCTCAGACAAATTTCAGCAGACCGTCTCAGTATTTAAAATGCTTAAGTGCTTGATGATTCATATTGTATTTTCAGAACTATCTACAGGACAATTTTAAGGGAATTTGGATGCTAAGGTGATCAATTAGAGATGCAAGATAGTTTTTGGAAACTAAACATAATCAAACAGTATCAAGGCAACTAAGAAGCCTTGAAAATTTGACCAGGACCCAAAATCTTCAAGATGTTTAGGACCCTACAAGTGTAATTGAGGACTTAGGACCTAGGGAATGGACAACAAAAAGATTTAAGTGTCATGTGTCCTGTCCCTATGCAGACCTAGCTGTAGGTACCTACAGGTGCCTAAAAGACTTTCACAGGCTGGTCCCAGGCAGGACAGGCAGACCACAGATGAACATGGAAGAAAACACCATTCTTTCAAGTCCAACAGCAACCTGGAAAGCTTTGTACTGCTCTTTCCTCTCAAGAAGGGCTGTGTTTTCTATGGACCTTTTGAGCACAAAGATTGCCTGAGTCTGGTAAAGTGCAATTTTTTAATTTATGATAAATCTAACTAGATACAACAAGAGCACAGCAGTCACATGGATACCTAACAGCTCAGCAAATCTGATTCTGTCCCAACCGGTCTTCACCATCAACCCTTGCCACAAAGGAGCACATATCTTAAATAAATCTGGGAAAAAGGAAGTGTTATGATGCCATCTTTCCAGCTAGAGATTCAGGGCAAAGAGTGATTAAGGTCCATTGATGCATAGATTAATATGCTGCTCAAGAGAAGTAGTTTTTCCAAAGCCATGCTCCAAATATATGGAAGAACTTATTTTGAACCCACACCACTGAAGAACAAGTGAGGGATGTCAGTGCAGTATCACCAACCATCTTTTACTGCATACAGCCAGGTTTCGGTGATTGCAAATATAGACTCAATTTTGACGTATTTGAGAGGCAACGGAAGTGGGATTTCACTTCCCCACTTTTAGAGTTTTTTATTCATTATGCAGTTTACTGTAGGAAAAATTAAACATGTAATTAATGTCAAATCAGCTCAACTGATTTATATATTTTGCATACATTCAACAGAAACGGGTACTGTGTGTGAACACCCACTTCCTGAGACAGTACAATTTTATTTCTGCATGAACAGAACTGTCATATCTTCTTATTTATTTTCTTAAGTTAAATGAAATGTGACCCAATGAGTCAAATGCCAGTTACGCTAGTTTATTTGTCAGTGTTTCAGGTGTACACAGTCATAACACTATAACAGCTTACAGCATTTATGCTCAGCTATAGCTTATTGTCTCAACAGGAGATGGGCCTGAGAAACTCTGAGGACATTCAGTATTAATAACAACAAAAATGCTGCTGAGCTGTATTTAGTTGGTTGCATACATGTGGCCAATATTCCATTCAAATTGAAAAACTGGACGGTCAGATGCAGGTTTGTCCAGCTGAACTTCTGCATCTTTAGTAGGTGTCACTGTTGGCATCACCTCAGCATCTGGTTTTGTTCCCTGTTTTAAAGGAAAGTTTAATCTCTGGGAAAGATTTGCAGGTATTAGTAGTCTACAACTCTCTGTGAGTGAAGTGGCAAATCTCACTGGGAGATAACAGGAGAGCTGGAGGTAGGATACAGGACACTGAGGTGCTACCCCATGTTCTGAACACTGTATTTCAAGGATGGAAGATGTAAGAAAATGGAAATAATTTGCCGGAGACAAACAGAAGCGTTTAGCCATCCAGGAAGCATGAACTGCTCAGACAGGTGGAGGGATGTGGACAGATACAGGGAATGGGTACGGGGAGGATGGTAACAGGACTTCTAATATTTAAAATGGGTCATAAATGTGAAGGCAATCAATTTTTCTCCACTAGTTGAGGAAGAAATTAAATTATCACCACCAAGATTTCCTTTGGCTTTTAGAGAAACATCTTTAGCTGTAATACCAATGAAGCAGGGAGCTGAGGAGTCTTCTCTGGTGAACGTTTGCAAGAACATGAGATGAACAGAGAATGCCCTGGGAGCAGAGAAGGAAGAAGCGATATTTTCCCCCAGTGCAGAGCTTTGATGTACCCAGTCATTTTAGCTTCCACCTTACATTTCTGTGATTTACACTACTGAATTAACTTGTTGATCTCAGGCTATACAAAGGGGCCCTGGAGGCTCCAGGTGGATCAAAGGTTTTATTTACTACATGGTACACAAATGCAAACCAGGAATCAATTCCTGCACAGAAAAGCTCTCTTTGCAAACCTGAGGATTGTTTTAAAAGAAGCTAAATAGCCTCAATAGAGCTGCCAGTCATCTGGGTTTCCCTGCTGATTGTCTCTTTCCAAATTTCTTTTATTGCCCAGAACAATCATTCAGGAAAAAAAAAAAAAAAAGAAAGAAAGAAAAAAAAACGCACAGAGAAAAAAACAAAGAAACTTTTCCTTTGTCAGGATTTGCAGTTATCCAGCAGTCTGCTAGGAGATCTTCATGCCCAGAAGGTCCAGAAGTTCCCTCTGTCCATGCTTTGAGATCAGTCTCAGTGTGCAAAGCAAGTCCAGAGCCTCAAAAGCGCAATGCGCTTATTGCATATCTGGGCGAAATCTGTGCACAGCATTTGCAGCAGGTTGAACAGAGCAGGACATGTGAGAGCCACCATATATGTGCCGTATGGCTCACGTGGTCTGTTTCTGTACAGTGTTTCTGAGGTGCAACAATTAGATGCCTTCGGCTTAATCCAATTGTTTTCCACTATTGATATCAATATCAGAACCTGGAATGGAAATTAGGTCTCCTTGTGGCTAATATAATGCCTGAACTGCAAGATTATCTGCCTTCTCCCAAGACATTTACCTATATTATACCATCACTGTTTTTTGCTCAAAATAAAACCTGGATTGCAGGACAAGTCAGCTTGCTGATAAGTGCTGGTTCTTCCTTAATTCCTGTTTTAATTGTCATGACATTGCACTGGATAATACAAAGCACCATGGGTCTTTCTCTCTTGTCATAGTATTGGAAAGATACACTAACTTTTGCAAAAAGAAGTTTATAAAATAAACTTTTATGTATTGGGTTAAACAATTTTGAACATATTTCTCAGAAGGGACATTTGAATTCTCCAAATATTTCCCATGATCACCTACAGCTATGATAGAGGAAGACTCAAACTTCTGTGACACTCTTTTCCAAACAGTATTCCAGAGATAATCGGCAGAATAGCCCACAGCTTATTTTGTAAGTAAGTCACAAATCAGTCCTAAACAGTGTTCAATGAGTGCACGTAGGACTGGCACAACTCTTTTGGATGAAATGTCTGCCACTATGTAATAAAATGAAAATCACCCTTTTCAATCTCTCTCCAATGAGATGAAATAGGTTTCCCTATTGTCAAGCCACTGATAAATTTAGGTTTTGCGTCTCGAAGTACAGAGAAATCTTTCAATTTCTACTTCAGGATACAAGGGGGCTTTTGATGAACCATAAGAGCTGCCATAATGTACCCCTTGCCCCATTCCAAAACTGGCTTGGGAAAGAAACGAAATGTAACAGAGCATTTGCATTGCACTTGCACCCACACAAAATATTTCCTTTAAATGAAGTAGCCAAAGAGCTGCCGCATGGAAATGTAGTGTTAGAAACAATTTCAGCCAAGACATTTTAAGCATGGATTGTGCCTAACAAGCCACTCCAGCTGTACTGAAAATGACCCTTGAAACATTTTGTTTGAGACACAAGAACATAGTGTAAATCTGACTCAGCAGAAAGCCCTTAAAGTCAGGCTTTATTTTTTCCAAAATAAAAGAGATTGAGGCCTTTCATTTCTTTGACTAACGGACTAACAGAAAAAGCTTCAACTTCCCTCCAAAAATAATTATTGCAGGGGAGAGACTGAGCAAGTAAACATTATGAGTAACTGAAGACAAAGAAATCCCATTTAGTACTCCAATCTTCAACTGAATGTTAAATATGCAAGTCCACAGAAAGCCAAGGATTTTCTGAAGGGTTACCATATTCAGGCTTTTGTTAAGGTTTTCGAGGTCTCTTCAGGGTCTTCAGGGTCTCTTCAACCACAGAAGCCTAAGCAACTCAGAAGCTTCAGAGTTTCAGGAATTGAAATAACTTTTTGGACAAAAGTAGCTTGTGAAATGCTTACACTCCAGGGCAATTTAAAAGTAATGTTGAAAACTCAAAAGTTGTTGAAAAACACTTTTATCTGGATTGTTACCTTTTCTCCAATGACCTGCAGCACAGAAAGAACTAGCGTTCCGCTCAGGGAGAACAGGGAAATCTTCTTGCATTGACATGTGCTTGAAGTACATGTAATTTGCATGGGAAAGATAGACACAGGAGGAGGGCAAAATTGACCCGCCAGTTAAAAAAATTAATTGCACACATCTCTCTTTTTCATGAGACTATGAGGTTTAAGATATATACCATTTCGTACTAGGCTGCTCAAACCAATGAAGTGATGCACACCTTCACACACATATATGCATTTTGGGTTTAAACGGTTCCCATTTTAGGTTACTTGAACACTATTCCTTAAACTAAATTAGAGTCCATGGTTTTAGAATGAAAAATGATTGTTCAAAATGGGGTTTGTACCAATTTAATGGAATCATTTGAAATTCACACTTTTAATTAACCTCTGCCAATCTCCGGGACTAAAATGCCTTGTGTTTCAGTGACAGCTGTACAATTACTTTCTTATCTTACTCTGCTGGCTCCTCTTACTCGATGTACCCTGGGTGAACAGTGCCTGGGTACGTGAAGCACTCCATCCCGCTTCTGCCTCCCTGTGATGGGGGACCACGAGGAACGGCCTTGGGACAAGTATTTGGGAAAATCTCTGGAGCCTTTGTGTGGTTTATAAACAAGACTAGCTCCAACCAGGCCAGAGCAGAGGGAACTATAACTGTTCTTGTACCTTTACATCCTAATCACCACAGACAGTCAGGAATTTACAGATTATTTATCCTGAGTTTATCCTTGCTATCCTGCAAACTACCTGTGTGATACTAGTCAGGAGCCCTTCCTAAAGTAATCAGCATGTTGTTTTGAAAAATACCTCACTGGATTACACGTTTCCAGTGATATATGTATTTATATGTTTCCCAACACCCAGCCAGTGGTCCCATTGGTTAATTTACTCTCATCATCAGGCGTGTATTCTATTTCTACTCTTAATTTCTCTAATTTCAGCTTCCAGCCACTAGATCTTGTTACATATGGGCCTGAAAGACTCAAGAGCCCGTTATCGTAATTTCTATTCCCCATGTCAGTACTTACTCGTTATGATCAAGTCATCTTTTAATCTCTTTCTAAATTACCCACATTGTGCTCCTGCAGTCTGTTGCTACCAGGGCATATTTTCCCAAATTTTCCACATTTGTTGGGTTCCAGTATGAGTCTTGTTTAACCTATTAACCTTCTCCTGTTTAACCTACTAACCTCTCCTGGAGCTGTGGACAAAGGACATAATGCGGTAATCCCATTACACTTGCATCAGCACTAAGTACCAATGCAACAGAAACCCTTTGCTCCTCCTCAATAGTTCCCTGTATTTGTATCCAAGTATTTCATCATCCGTTTGGACTGGAGCATTGCACGGAGAGGTATCGTCCATCTGATTATCTGCCACCTACTCTTCAGATCACTGCTTCCTGCAACAAAGTTCTCTGAGGATCTTCTTTCACAGTATAGGTTTTTGCAAAGTGTTATTAGAGCACATGCTACTACTTCTTTTCCTCTCACTTACCATCTGACATAAAATATCCTTTATCAGTGGATTGCCCTTTTTATTTTCGTCAAACAGATTATCTTTAACTGTGTGTAGTTGCATGGGTTTTCAGTGTTTTCCAATGAAGACCCTGGCCTGAGAGCCATAGCAGACGCTGGGCTAGAAAGAATAAAACTAAGCCAATTTTCATTGTATGCCTATAGGTCATGTCCACATTATTTTGTTTTCTGCCATTCTCATTTAGCTCCACAAATGGATTTAGCCTTAAATGATGAGTTCAAAGAGAAGAAAATAAATATATGTATATATTTTTTTCTAATGAGGCATTCGTTTACTGTAGCTTGTGAACTGGCAAAATCCAGGCACTAATACACTCTATCTTCAAAATTGCTGGCTGAAAACCAGCCTCCAGGAGCAGCGTTTGTAATCAGTGATGGTTAGTATATTTGCATGGCTTTGTGTTTATAATGTGGTAGTGCTGCTTACCGCAAAGCAAAATAGAAATATTAATTCAGTCCTGCGAATAAAAATGAGTTTGGAGAAAAATACCAGGCTTGGCACAGGAAACCTAAAATTGTACAAGAAAAGCACATTGTTGTCCAGAATCTGAATTTTTAAATAGCATCACTGTGGCTGCCAACCTGTTCCTCTGCTTCCTGCCAGCTGAAAGATTTTTCAAGGATTCTCCATGAGAATGCATTGCTTCAGCCTCAGAGGCTCTCTGCAATTTCTCTTCTACAGAGGGATCAAACTTCTGCCTCCCTGAATTTTTCCCTGGACTCGGCTCCTCTGCTTCCCTTACCTCTGCCAAGAGGCTAGTCACCTCCTTGACATAAATTATCTGCTCTGCTAAGAGTCTTGGTAGCATGGGGGCAGAAATTTAATTTGCTGCTGCAGGTAGAAGTCTTTACAAACTCTTTTTGGACTTTATCACTATAGAAGTACTTTGGGCCTGGACAGACAAGTGAAAGCAATGACTTATCACAGCTTAATAAATGTATCTGTCCACCAGGCTGAAGTAATTACCCACCGTGTGTACTCTTCTGCTGCCAAGACGGCCAGGCAGAGCTCATTCGATTCAAACACCTGCATGATCACTTGCTCGACTGCAGAAACATAGTGTTTTGCAATCGTTCGTTCATATCCATTTTTACTTTCTCTCCTGGGCATACAGTCAATGTGTTCCTCCACTTTTCAGCTCTGGAATTTGCTGCAAAAACACTCTCTCAGCAGTCCCGCAGCATTTTGCTCCAATGTTTCATTTCCGTAGAGTGCTTTAAGCTGTCACAGTTTTAACAAGGATCTCAAAACAAAGAGTGCGTCTAACGCACACTGTGATTGTCACTGCTCTTCAGAAACATTGTTTTTACCTCCCCACACTTGCTCTTTTTTGACAGCACTCTGCTTTTTCGGAGGATCAGGATCTATTTAGTCTATTTACAAGGAGACCTTGCATCCATCTCTAAATCCTAACTAGGTTTCTCCCTCAAATCCCTGCTCTAGCTCAACTAGGAGGTACAGGTATATGATGCAGGTTACAAGGTGAGCGTCTGTGACCCAGAAGATGCCTGAGGTCAGGCTAGATTTTCTATAAGCCTGACCTTAACGACTCCATCAGTCAATCACAACTAACGCTGTTAATTTCTTCTGTGGCCAGTTCAAGCTCTCCAAACAACTTCTTTTATTTTCTGGATTTTGTGTTTACCTTAAAGATAAGTACAGTGTGTCTGTAGGGACCATCATTTATAACATATTCCCAGATACTCTTAGACACACATAAGTTCATAGATAACAAAACTGGACATAAAAGGAAAAGAAGAGAGTTGTTTGCTGCAGATCTCTATTCTCAGGCATATTTATACTGCTTGAAATGATGTAATTCCAGCACTTTCCCCATCACGCTCAGCACTGGCAGGCCGTGGCCAAGTCATGTTTCCCCAGGCTGCATGAATGAGGGACTGGAAGAAGAGCTCCGAGTTTTTGCCTCCGCTCCCAGGCTACAACCTGTGACACAGACTCTGCCTCGTGAAATGGCCAGGTTGCCTCTTCAGACTATGTATTTCTGTATATGTATTTGGAGTTCTGTTCTCTATTTTCTGCCCCAGCAGTAGAAATCTTCTCTCAGTGACCAGACCAGAGTAGCCATGGCCAGTTTATCCAAATGTATTCTCATGAAAATTTTTTCCTTTACCTGAAGCAGTCCTTTTTTCTTCATGGCCTTCTACCCCCATTCATCATATCCCAGAACGGTTGAGGTTGGCAGCAACTCTGGAGATCATCCCGTCCAACTGCCTTGCTCAGAGCAGGGTCAGTAAGAGCAGGTTCCTTGAGGCTGTGTCCAGTTGTGTCTTGACTGTCTCCAAGGATGGAGACTCCACAGCCTCTCTGGGCAACCTGCTCCAGTGTTTGACCACCCTCACATTTAAAACCTTTTTTTAAAAAAAATTTTCAGTGAAATTTCCTATATTTCAGTCTGTGCCCATTGCCTCTCTTCCTGTCAGTGGGCACCACTGAGAAGAACCTGGCTCCATCTTTTTCACACACCCCCCCCCCCAGGAATTTAGACACATGGATAAATCACCCTGAGCCCTGAACCCAAAGCCTTTTCTTCTCCAGGCTGAACAGTCCCAGCTCTCTCAGCCTCTCCTCATATGAGAGATGCTCCAGATTCTTCATCGTCTTCATAGCCCTTTGCGATCCATTAAGTCCCTATCATTCTTGTACTGCGAAGACCAGAACTGGACCCAGCACTCCAGATGTGCATCTCACCAGTGCTGACTTTTGTATGTTTGGAAATGCACATAAATATATGGGGTTTGTGCTTTTGTTTGTTATATAACCAAGCAAATGTCAGAGATTTTGAACAGGCATAAGATCGATTTGATTCTTTATTTTCTACTTTTGAGAAGACTATTAGACCTAAAAAGCTGAGTGTGTTTCACCCTTGTATTAATATGTTTAGTTATTATTACTGACAGCAAACTCCTCTGTGCTACAGTCCCTGCAAGCCCACAGCAAAGTTTGCAGTACAGGTGCAGGAGACCAGAAGACAAGCGACCGCATGAGACATGAGAGACACAGAAAGCAGCAGTGAAATAATACTGATGAGCATTAGTGGTACTGACAACAAACCAGCTGTCTCCCTGCTACAAAGCCTTATTTTGTATATCACAGGTGGGCTGTTTTAAGGTTCATGATCTGACAGCTGGAAGTACAGTCTCTTGAGGAGATGCAGGAGGCCATGTGGTTTCGTCAAGGCAACAGAGCAACTTTTGCAAAGGAAAATCAAATAGTCCATAGCAGGTGAGTTTTGGGTGGACTTAGGGTCCTTTGGAGGGGGAAAGGAGTTAGTTGCAGAGATCACTGTTGTTTCTGATTTTGGGCAGGCCATTAAATTGTAGCTAACATGGCAAAACTGGATAAGGTGAGCAGTTAGAGGGAAAAGAACCTGTTCACTAACTTGCAAACTTGGCTGGATACGTACACCATTGTGAAAAATAAGCAGAGATATGAAAGCACTGGTAGAAAGACCACACCAGCCTGTCGGCCAAACATCCCTGGGGTCTTGTGAACATGGAGATGGTTTATCATGGTCCATGGAGATTCAGGTGCTTAAACTGCAAAGTAATTGCAATCTCAGAGTGTTCCCTTGTTCACCCATTCATTGTTCAGGTGATCTCTTACAATCTTCCAGTTTTTTATCCCAGACAGTAACATCACCACTTACCTCAGTAGCTGATTTTTGTTCCTCACTGGGTGTCACATCTTTTTTATCTTTCCAAGAAAACTTCCCTCAGCTTTTCTTTACACCTTCCTTTTTGCTTATGGACTCTTAAATAACAGAATATTGCTGCTTCTTAGTATTTTATTTTGATGGTGCCAGTGAGTTCAATCACAGGTAACTTCTGCTAACTCTTTTTCATGACAGCTACAGGATACCTGGCCTACAAATTCTCACACTAAATAATGTCCTTTGTCTCTCCTGCAACAGTTAGTTTGTCAGAAGCAGATCTGTGCTCTAAAAATTGAGCTCATTCAATGACTATCACCAGGCATTTTAAGCCAGTTTTGCAGCGAAGTTCACATTGCATCATGGAGTAATTAGGGTGGAGATTCCTCCATCCTACAGGAAGAAGCAGGGAGAGGGTCTTCAGCAGACGGTCAGTGCTGTAACACCTGTAACAAAGCCCTGTATATGGCCGTATTATTTGAAGGAAAGGACATTTCTACCACTCAAGGATCCCAATAAAGGAGAGCTGCTCAAATAAGAACATCAGTGAAGAGGAAACACCTGGGTCAATAAAGCCAATCCCTACAACCACAGCCAGCTCTACAACCACAGAATCTCACCTGGCAGGATGTCCCAGATCTCCTCTCCATGCAGCACCAAATTGCACAGGACTGCTGCAGCCACTCTAACAGCATTAAGACCTGTAAGTAAAGATTAATTTATTTTTTTCCCTAAAACAAAAAGCCTCATTAAAAAAACTCCAAAGCTTTATAAAAGCTTATTGGTATGACCAGGAGACATCATCAAAATCCTATGGTGCAGGAGGAACCTTGCAAAATGCTATCAAAACAGGGGATGTTTTAAACACAGTTCCCAGCTTACAGACTCAGCTCCAGCTCTGCTTCATGAAAAGCAACTGAGCAGTCCTGCAGGAAAATCATCAGCCACGGCTCAAATGGATCTAAACCCACCTCTTCCAACCAACCCAACCTTGGTCGCAGCTGGAGCTCCAGAAGTAGATGATCTGTTTGCCTTCCTCCCACTCTGGAAGTCTAACTTCCAGTATCAATGAGCGTTTTCTTGTGGAGCTCATCGTAGTAAGTGAAAGCAGCTTTGAGCTGTGCAATATCTGCAAGTTAGGTATTGACTGGTCTGTGCAGCTTTACTAGCAGAGAGCAGCACAGCAACAGGGGCCCATGGTCCAAGTCAAACCTGTCCCACATGTCAGAGGGCTGCTGCTGGGATTTTATATTTGTGTTTATTCTAACAATTGTATTTTTATGCTGGGACTCAAATCCTCATGGAGTATAAAACCATGTCAGCATCACTGCACTGATGTATACTGAGTGAAGATATGTCTTTGACTCTCCACTGTGATATAGTCTTCTATCTATTCCTTTACCACAAGCAAAAACCTATTACCAGAATGGTTTCCCATTATATGCGACACAAGGACTGGATAATAAACTCAAGACTGATACTTTTTAAAATCAACTTTATGTGAGCCTAACACATTGAAATACTGCTTTTATTACAGTATTTAGTTTTCAGGATTTCCAAAATAATTATTAGAAGGTCCATAATTTTACCATAAAATGCATAATTATTCCTTAAGGATGCCTGTTAGTATCTGAAGGCTTTTATAACTATTGAGAAGTAAATACTGAAATGTACTATATAAAGAAGACATAACTATTAAAATAACAGATCGTGATGACTTCTGTAGTAAGTCTAGCTCACACAGGTTGAAATAACACCTGAAACCTAGATTTCTCTTAAATAAAACTTAAGAAATCATTATAAATAAATGTTAGAGATACAGCTTCCCTTTCCACCTTTCCCTCATTGAGGAGTTTTAATCAGCTTGCCGATATTTCCCAGTCTGAACCACTCGGGAAAATCTCACTCACGCTGGTTTTGAAGTGTCATTGCAGAGACATTAATGGATGGCTGGTAAGGAGGTTCTCACCACTCTGACCATATTTTAAAGACAAAGATGTTTTCTTACTGACAAAGTAGGAATCATGCTGCAGTTATCTCCTCTCAGTCCTGGTGAGCCATGCAGTCATCTTGATCTAGCATGATTGCTCCTAACATTACACAGCCTGCTTTCAAACCTGTGCTGAAGTTGAAAGCTCCCCAGACCTCCTACGGGCTGTGAATGAGAATGGAGAGCAGAGGTGAGAAACACAGGAGTGCTAGAGCAGGCAGAAGCACGTCTGTCACTGGATGCTCAGCCGAGGCTTCAAAACTGCGGTCGTACGCTTTCCTTTTAACGACTGAACGCTTAATTGGTGTCTCTCACTGAGAATAGTGAGGGATACATATATATGTGTAAGCAGCTGCATGAAAAATAGCTGCAGCTCACCTCAAAGGAAGTAATTTCACCTGACTGTTCAAAGAAAGTAATCTTTTTATTTGTTTATGATAAAGCTCTATTTCTTAAGTGGCATAAGCTGTTAACAAAATCTTGTAAAAAAAAAAAAGAAAAAAGCAGGTTGTATTTTGCTTCAATCTTCATCTATTTCACAGTAATGATTAACTAAGCATAATGCACAAGGAAAGTACAATGCAATATCTGGCCGCCTTCTCCTTCAAAAAAACACCACAGTTGTACAAAATAAGAATTCCTAAAAACCAGGTCAGTCTGTACTCTGTGAGTGGAAAGCTGCTCATATAGTAAATATTACACTGAACAGTAAGGGCTGTTCATTTTACCAATGACCAGATCAAAGTGCCACATCCATGTGTTTTAAAAATATAACGACCAAAGAAGCAATAGAAAAAAATATAGTCACATGTTCACTGAATTAAATAAAATGTTTGAACAGTGAAATACAGGATTGTCAGCACTGATCCAAGCTTGGGTGAAAGGAGCGTTGGTTGGACAAAGACACCCAAAGAGGTAACTGCAGTTGTCTAGTTGTCTTCCCCAACCTGAAATGGAGGCCTCAAGCTGATGAAAACCTCTAAGAAAGTACCCAGAAAAATTCCAAAATAACAGACTTCATGTACCTCTGTCTTGGCATATTTTATTCTTTGCTATTGGGAGACTTCTTTAAAGCCATTTTACTTAGCATCTGCCATGACTCCTGGAAGAAAATGGAAATAAGACTGCTGGATGTAACTAGGTGGCAAACGAGAGGGTTGAAATTTCATCTGGGAGTGGTAAAGTCAGGCAGTTTCACCTGATGGTATGAGAGGGAGAAACATATCCACAAAGCACTCCTGAAGAGATAACCACGATCTCAGCACCCTTCACTGTACATCCATCACAGCCATAAACCATAGTAGGCTGTTACTGTGTTCAATCGTCTTTGCTGCACATCCCCTTTTTTCCCTTCTAATCTAAGGCGTAAACTTAAAAGCACCTCCTCCATCCTTGTTCCACTTTTCTCTCCCATGTTACCCATCTAGACATGACTGTCCACTTCTTTCTCACTTCTCTCTATGCACAGACGTAGAGTTCAGTACCTAAGAACCAATATGCTTTATGGGTAGAGATAAAAAATAAACTTAATCATGTCCATTAACTTCTCTAGAAACACACACTGACATACTCTATTAACTGTTCCTCTTCAGATATTTTTCATTTACAGTGTCCAGCTCCTGATTCTAAGGCATTTAATTACTCTCACTTTGTTGTAAGACCCTACTAAATCTCTTGACTTATGCAATGCACCATAAATAAGACATTTTTTCCACATCGCCTGGTTACTTTATGATTGCACAGGTTTGTTGAAGACATCTGCATAAATTTTTATGGAACTTAATAGTCCACTTCACATCTTTCTTGTGTACTGTTTTCCCCATGAATCAGAACTGGCAATCACTGTCCTAAGTACCACACAATGTAATTACCCAGAGTATTAGTCTCCATGCGTATTACTCTCTCTTTTTTTTTTTGCACAGTCCTAACGTTGTAAGTGTTCATACATGAGTTATTTGGATTATTTGTAAAATAGGATTAAGACGCGAGGCAAGATTTATTTGGAAAATTACTCATCAGTCTACCAAGGAAGAAGGTCAGGAACTTCATTAAAACAGATTAATGTAGAACAATTGTTATCTAATAAGACTAGAAGCCTAGAGGACCTTCTTGCTCATTGCAGAAATACCCTGCTAACATGCATTATTTGTGAGATCAACAAAAGCTACTTTAGAAACACTGCAGTCGCAGCCTGGAACATGACAGGAGATATATTCTCTTTAGCCACACCAGCCATTGATAAATTAGTTCTTGCCTGAAATTGGCATTCTGTCAGTAAGCTGAAGGGGACTGCAGCAAGTGCTACAATTAGTGCTCCCCACAGAGCAAAGGCAATGACAGTGTGCCTGCCTGCGAAGCTTCTGAGAATTCCTGGGCTGGTTTATTATGCAGCCTTTACGGCTTTTCCACTCCACTCCAGGCTCCAGGGAATGGCCTGGATAATAATTCTGTAACTTGAGTACTTAACCTGCTTGCTTAGTTTGCAAAGCCAAGTCTTCATAAAGGAGTGACTCATGGGGAGTACCACTTAGAGATAGGTTGAGAAGCATACATTGAGCAGTATGGGCAGAATTAGTATTGTGGCGATTTCATTTCTCCTTTTCTGCTTTCCTTTAACCATTTCAGAAAGATAACTACCAACATCTACCACCCCCCCCCCATTCCCTGCAGCTAACCAATTTTAAGCAAACCAAAAAATAAAAAGCACAAGAGATCTGACAAGAGTTGTGCATACATGTGTTCTGACCATAGGTCGCCCCAGAAACAGAGACATAAAGCTTATAAAAATGTAGGCATAACTTAAACAGCTCCGCTACATTTATGTGGTGCTGCAGTCCAACAAGTGACAAATTCTAACGGGTGGTTGCAGCTTCCAGTAGAGTCCCACACTCCTTTGTCCTTGGTGAGTGAAACAGACCACAGACTGAGATTTGTTACACAGATTTATTACTACAAGTCTTTCCTCCTTGAACTCCACTCTACCTGTCTCCACTTTTTCTAACCATTGAAATGGTGGTTTATTCTTAAATACTAAATGTCACTAGGAAAAAGGTAAAGACAGGCAAAGAAAAGCCATAATCCACATAAAAGTGTAATTTTATCACTTTTGCAATTAAAAAAAAAAAAAAAAAAAAACAAACCACAAAAAGCAGGTATGGACTGAGATTCAGAATGTGCGATTGAGACATGACCTGCCTGAAGGGAGTAGAAAGTTAGGTCTTTACCCAAGCGTTTGAGATGACCGGAGAAAGATTTAAGCTCACATTGTGCCACAGCAAAGGAGAATTTATAAAAGGCCAAGAGTCTTGGAAGATGTCTAAGAAATGTCTAATTACTGTCGTCGGGTGAATATGCTAAGATTTGAGATGAGGTGACTTTTCCAACTAATTTTTAGCTGGCTCAGAATGACCAAATGGTCTTCTCTTCCACAGCTCCAGCTAGTGTCCCTTTTTGGTCACCCTCTCCTATGTACAGATCTCTGCACTCCTCACTCATCATATTTAGCAAAACTTGTGCCAAAGAATACACACAAGAAACACAGACGTAACTGCCAGTGCACGTTGTCTGGAGGAAGTACACCAAGGTCCACACAGGCTCCTTCCTGGGTTTGGAGGTAATACTTGGGAATAGCATACTAGCACTATACTAAAATATTGCTCGGATTCCCCACCTTAAAAAAAATAGAGCTGTTACATTTTATTATGAAGTCTTTATTTAAATTTAAGCCCACAAAAATAGAGGAGCTGAGATAGAAACGTTGTTAATGGTTGGGCTGAACATTCACGCATTTGTTGCATCCCAAGGCAACACAGAAGGAGCAAAAGTCAATTAAACTCCTCTTCCTCTTCCACTTTCCCAGTGTAACCCAAAGGTCACCTTTTTACATTTTTTGAAGAATTTTCATATGCTCAAAACACATTCAAAATGAGAACTGACATCTCTCTGAAGCCCACAGACTTCATGACTGAGTGGCACATTTTAGGTTCAAACCTTTTATATCTGCACACGTGACATCTATAGCCATTTTTAAGGCAATTTTGTCACCCAGAAAAACTACTGGTGCTGTCCTCTTCTTATATAAGAATTTCCTTTCACAAAAGCCACCAAAATAACCCACCTCAGAGCATGCACATATCCAGAGCACACCCGTGAGGGACCACCTCCCAAAACCATGTTCCATCGTGGCACTTAAATGACATCTTACTCCATCATGGCTGACGTGATGACCTATGCCTTGACTGTCCTTTCCACGTGACGAGTGACAGCCCATAGAGTCAGGGCGTAGAGGAGACAGAGCCAGACTCTTCTCAGACGTGCACAGCAGAAGGATGAGGGAAACAGCATAAACTGCAACCTGGGGAATTACAATTAGATATAAGGATTATTTCTTAATAAAGTAAAAAACTGGAACAGGGACCTGAAGAGGTTGAAAATATTTTAGAGATACTCAAAATTTGACTGGACAAGTCCCTGAGCAACCTAACCTAATCTAGAGAACCCCAGAGATCCCTTCCAGCCTCAGTTATGCTGTGATTCTATGAAAACCATCACCACTGGAAACATGAGTTAGGTACTTGTGGAGGAGAATAAACTGGCCACAACTCTCAGTGGGTGTGGGTGCCTTGGGACTTAGACTTTGGGGAAACACAGCCCATGGGTTAGCTGTGAGCATGTTTAACGTACGAAACTGCATCTAAATGAGCACATAGCAGCAACTTTATCCGTGTTTTATATGAAATCCTGGTGCGCTTGCAG
This sequence comes from Mycteria americana, assembly GCF_035582795.1. Lineage (NCBI taxonomy): Eukaryota > Metazoa > Chordata > Aves > Ciconiiformes > Ciconiidae > Mycteria > Mycteria americana. The sequence continues at coordinate 72,125,182 of NC_134369.1, read as the reverse complement.
AGGAAGAAGGAGATCCCAATGGGAGTATTTACACTCTGCAAACGCTCCCATTAGGATGGTGCTCACCAAGATAAAGTCCCACGCCTTCTTCCTGCCCCCTCGCCTATCCCACTTTCTCAAATCCTTTTATGAAATGAGAAAAGGTAAAACCTTGCAATACGCTTGTGGTCCTCAGTAGGGTGTTGGTCTGAAGGGAGGAAAAAAAATTGAATATTCATAACAGATTTGATTTCTGCAGTCTGTCAGATGTTATTTTAATCACTAAGGAGAAAGTGGTTTCCCTAACAACAGTGCCTTTCTTTTACCTTGTCCATATGATGGTTGCAGAGATCTGTCCGTCTTGTTCCGACTAAGGATCCTGATTTTTTCATGAGATGATACTTTCCTCTCTCTTTTTGACATTATTAGGATACATTATTTGAATGTACTTTTTAATATGGTAGCACACGGAAGTGCAGAAATTGGAGCAAGACTGTGTGCTAGGCAATACAGAGACATACACAGAACAAAGAGATATTCCCGGCCACAAAGGAAGAAATCTGAGCAGTAAGAGCACAATATAGGTAAATGAAGCATGCAAAAAAATTAAGATAATTTTGGTCAACATCATAAGCCAAGGTCTCATCTATCATTTGCCTTATGGTCGTGCAGTTTTGAGGATATTACAACAAAGGCAAGGTCTAGGGAGCACACGTCCTTGTCCAAACCCCATCTCTGCCTACTGGGTTTCCCAGCTCCTCACGTCATCTAGTTGAATCTAGTCAGTGCCCAATATCCGAAATACCCCTGCTGCTCCTTTCACTCTGCATCTAGTTCATAGCACTAAACTCCACCCCCAAAGCGTAGGCTTCTCTCTCTGTAAAACCCCACTCCACTGAAATTTGGGGTTTGTCTAGGTGATGTGTCATGCAAGGTACTCCAGTAGATGCAGGGAGGACCCCGTCCATTGTTGTGATGAGACTGGGGACTCAACGTTACTGGTTGCCTCTACATTACTTGTCACCCATCACCAAGAATGACAAACTTTTGCCACTGCAGAGATGATCAACCGATTGCAAAGTCTGTTGGGTGGTAGGGTGCTCAGGATGTTTCACTGTGTTAATTAGCCCAACATTCACAGCTAGTTAGATCAGATATCATTTACATTGTTAAACCAACTGGTTCTTACTCTAAGCATGCTTGAAAGTTTTCCCTGGAACCAGACTACTCATAGAAAATCCATCTATCCTGAGGTTGTTTGGATGTTGGGTCTCACAAAATGAAAGGGAAATGCATTTTTTAATAAATATATCCAGAAGTGGAAAAAAAAACCCAAAACCAAACAACCAAACAAAAAAAAACACCAGAAGGGAATTGAGCTATTTAAAGTAAAGAAAAATGCTGAGACAAGAACTAATGGTGTTTGAAGAGGCCAGGATAAGTTCTGGGCTAGAAATTAGAAAATGCTTTAGCTGACTTCCTGTGGGAGTGTCAGTGTGTGTAGGAAGTCGAAGTGCTTGTAGTTAGAAGATGGAGTTTGATAAGTTTTCTGAATGAGATCATGAAACACTGTTGTCCAAAAATTGAGGAGGAGGCTGAGGGGCGGCGCTAGCTTTCTATGCTAGTTTAGGTGTTCTGTGGTCCGTGTGTATCTGTTGGGTATGATGTGTGACTCAGTGCCTAATCCCCCTTTGCACAGACTGCTTTCCTCTATGCCAGTGCAGCACACTTAATAAATATATAACAGTAATAATTTCTGAGATTCCTATTTCATTTTATAGTTATTTATTGGCTTTTCCCATAAGAGACTGGCTTGCTGGAGCTGGGAGATAAGCTTATTAGAAACCATAACACAATACTTTGAACACATGATTTATGTGTTTTCAGGCCACTACTGGGTAATCAGCTTATTCTGGATTCCATCCAGCCAACTTTGCTTGTACGTTAATCAGACCAGCTGTGATCCACCTGGACATAGGTTTCTAAAAACTTGTCTCAGCACACCAGGCCAGATTCTCAGAGGTTTAAATTAACTTCCTACCACTAGCGACAATGGAGTATTGCTGATTTACACCAGCTAAGCAATCTGTCTGTAGTTCACAAGTACAGCAGAGCTAGCACCATTAATAAAAGGTGGACAGGTAATAATTTATTTTAATGAATGGTGTTGATGCATGGTGTAATCGTTTGAATTCATCAAAAACAATATTTAGAGCTTAATGCGGAAATGATGTATAAGGTATTGTTAATAAAATCACTACCGATTAATTTAGCCCCTGAATCAGCAAAGCACTTAAACATGGACATTCTCCAATGGAATGCATGTACATGCTGAAGTACTTTGCTGAATCCTGATTTTCAAGTTATACTTGCTTAGATAGCTGCAAAGAAGCTAACCTCCTTAGACTTATGACCTAAGGATTCCTGCAAGGACATCTGCTCATCAACTTACTATCATTTCTGAGAATGAAAAGGAGATGTAGACAAGAGTTATTTATAGCCAGGGCAATGTCATATTGTTTCACTTTTTTGCCACACTCCTTGTTCTCCATGGACAGAAACTTAGATGTCTTCTCCTTTTGTGGTGTCCAACCACTAAGCCCAGCTCAGATCCCATAGTAGGTGATGATAAGGAGTCTATGGCAGGGCCCTCTATTGCTGCTATGGAGACAGCAGGGTCCCTTCAATCTTGTTGGTGATGAATTTGATGTATGCTTGCATTTCTGGAGCATGAAGGCAAAAAATACAGTCAAGCAGTGTTTCTTAAACAGTTGCAGAAAAAGTAGTTGGGTTCAAATCACTGAAACGGGACATCATCTTCTCCAGCTCAAAGACAAGCACTAATAGAGGATATTCCTCACTGAGATCAACCCAACACCAGAAATCTGCATTATAGAGAAACCCTTTGTCGAGAATCTGACTTTTCTTTGGGAAATGGTGAGTCCTTGGCAAGGGGGCTGGATAATATCCAGATAAGTGGACTTGGGACAAGTGCCAAAACAATTAAGAGCAGTTAACAAAAGGTATCATATCCTAATCTATTAATCTGACACTTTTCTTGCCAGCTTGTTCCCACAGTGTGTGTAGTTGGAGTTTTTCCCCTTACAAATCCCAGTATTATTCTGTGTGGCACCAGTACGATGAGAAGGCCTGAGAGTGGTGAGGTAACAACCTGCCCACAGAAGTAATTAGCACAAAAGGGGTAATTACCTTCAAGGGTGGAGTGCAATCAGCACATAACACAATTTCTGTGCTGTAGTTTCCTGAAGTAGCAAAGCATTGAGCCAGTGATCAGGATGAATTTTAGCACCTTATGTCCTGGAAAGCTTCAGGTGCACCAGTGTCTGCCCAGCCACCTCCATCACGGCAGCTCATTCATCCTCGGCGATACCCTGTGCTCACGGAGCAGAGGCAGAGCTGCGGGGAGATGGCAGATGCAGGGCTGCGTTGTGTCTGTAACGACAAATCATCCACTGACATCCTTGGGAGCAGAATGAAGCTGCTCCCTGACTGCTCCCTGAATTAAACCCTGACTGAGGGAAACATCCCAGTTTTGGAAAGCACGTAAGCATTGTCGTGAACAGTGGACAATTTTCAGTCATTTCATATCTGCAAACCGAACCAGGCTACATTTCTGGAAAATGTGGTAAAAGATAGGTATTGGGCTTCATTTATGCAAGGCAACTGAGACAAACCATCTGGTTTGTTACAGACCTGATCTATCAGCCTCTTGTGGCTGCAGACATTTGAGTTCACAGTATTTAAGTTCAACTGAAAGGAGTACATACTATTAATGCTCATGTGTTTCACTAAATGGGCTCGGTGGTGACCAGCCGGTGGTGCTCTCAAACCATGGGAGCAGGTGAGGTGCCATCTTCTCCCCTCCTGTTGTTCAGCTGGAGAAGACCCAAGAAGCTGCTCCTCCTGCTGTGCGGTACTCTGCCCCTTTCTCCGTGGATAAAAAGGGAGGGCACTGACAGCCTGTTAGCCCCTCACATCTGCGCCTGACAAAGGCACTCAGCTTAACCTGACATGGCTCTGCAAGACTTTCCAGAGAAGGAGACAACTGTACTTGTGTGACCTGCCCCAGCGATGTTGTCCAACGCTCTGCCCAGGGGACTTCGCCATCTGCAATAGGAGTTCTGCTGAGACCAACGGTGCAACGTTAACCCAAATAAAAACAATGTCTGTAACCCCATTTCTTAAAACGGTCCACTAGATCCTGGCAGCCTTTACAGCAATACCCTTACTGGAGAGCTGGAGTGAGCCAGCAGTTGTCTTTCAGCGAGCGTTCTCCTCCCTCCCAGCACGGTGCAGGATCAGCGCTGCTCCTCAGCACCCACGGCATCCAGCCTCAAGCAGCCCGGTCCTGAGCACCACCTCACGACCTACAACGCAGCTGGCCTTTTGGCTGGGCTCTGGTTTTTTGCCTTCTCTTTATATCCATCACATTCGCACGGGTTAGCTGATCGGCTCTGATTTCAGAGAGTCTGGTTCCTCTGATGCCCCACAGGGTTTCTCATTGGGCTCATCTTTATTCAGCCTCCACAAGCTTCCTTTGACTGAGATGATCTGAAGATATGGATAAGAGATCAGTTTTTATGCAGATGACATGCAGATTTATGTGAAGTTTATTCCTAATTATTCTTTCTCTTCTTCTGTTTTATCAGTTTGTCTTGAGGACATGGAGGCGTAGATGTCATCTTTTTTCCTGGTCTATATTTAATACTCCTAAAACTCGAATCTTAATTAATGGTTTCAGGCATTGGTTTAAATATGCTGCTTCTTTTTCAAAATCTGATGAATACGATAACAGTTACCATGGCTGGCTGGGGCAGCACGCAGTTCATCCCTTTTCAGCACAGCACTTGTGACGGTCACAAATCGCATCCGTACTGATTCCATCATTGCAACTACACCAGCTGCAGACCTGAAAATTCAGCTTTATTTAGCCCTTGCTTTACGTACTTTTACTTTTTCAACAAGGAACTACCAAATTAATAAAAAGATGAAAGTGTATTTTTTCCATTCCTTTTCAGGAAAAAAAACAGATGTTAGCCAGTGCTTTAATAGTTCTCCAAAGAGTTTTTAGGCAACCTGCATTTATGGTGTTTCAGCCCTTTCCAATAACAACTTGACATCAGAACAAAACAAGACAACTACAATTCCTTCTAACAGCAGCAAATTCTGACAATGACATCCAGTTTTGATCTTGGTGCACAAATCACTGTAGGTGTTATAAACTAATGCAACAAGTTATATGCCTCATTCAAAAAGAGTAGCTGAGCAATATCTCAAGGTTTCTGACACACGTTATTCTTAAGGGTTTCTTTTCCTGGTAGCTCACGATGAAAAATGGATTAATGTTTCTGCTCATGTGCAGCACCATGCTGCAACACATTACAGCCAAAGAATTTATTTTGCAATTCCAGATGCTGAAATAACCACTAGCCTGAAATTTAGTGTCTGCTCAATCATGGTCACGACTCAGCACAGAACAGTCCCGAGTCACTCCCATAATTTTTTTAAATGGCAATCCGCAGATGAGATGTCCAACAGGTCATTTTGGTTGATCACTAGCCAGTAATAGGAGGAATGGGTTTTTAGTAAGTATTTCTCTAAGCTGCTGCACACTGGCCCTCTCCAAACCAGCAACATGTGAAACCTTTTAAAATATTCATAAATTAACAAGATGTCATGAGTATTAAAAGCAACTCATGATCTAGTTTCAAGAATATGACTCACTTCGCCAGGGAACTCTATTATTAAAGTGAGGGGGTTTTGCTTTTAAAAGAATGATACAAGAATTATATAGCGGTCGCTCAAATGCTTCATTTTCCTTTATAAAATCTGCAAGCCTTATATTCACCATCTTTTCACTTTGCTGTCCAGTGACTGTAACACTGTAACCAAGAGGAGGTAAAGAACATGTTGTATGTAAGAAGGGCTTTGCTGCAAATACATGAAAAAGGTCCATATATAAACTGAATGTCACAGCAAGTCGTCATTCTTCTGAAATATTCAAGGCTTATGTTTAATTTCTCCAAGAGACATGCTACACTACTTCTGTATGACTGAATTAGTCAAGTAGCAAATGAATGGGAGAAATAATATCATTAAATATTATTTCTTCCCCATGACTAACACGTTATTATAAACCAGGGAAGATTGGACAGATGGATGGAGATTCACAAAGCTGCATTAGTCATTTGCCATTTTCAGTCTCTGTATATCCCCAGATCATTGAGAATAAATATGCAGGGAGAAAAGCTCAGGTAGAGTAAATCAGCATCTTTCCCTGGGCTTAATCGAGCTCTGCTGATTTACTAGCACAAGACATTCTGAGACACTGTTTCATGTAAAAAAATATTTATAGAACAGCTGAGAAATCAAATGCCATCAGTGTGAAAAGTAATTGAATTTGATAGTATTACTAGGAATGGAAATGGCACAAAGTTTATTCAGACACACCTTGCTGGTTTTCACCCCATGTTCATGTCTTGAGAAAACTCTGAAAGCAACCTGAAAACGAATGATGTACGTTGCAGCATGGCTCAGACCTACATCGCCTTTTTTAGATGAATAAATATGAATCATGTGATTTTTCCCAGAGGGTCATTTATTCAGCTGGAGGTCAGCCAGGATCAGCTCTGAACAACTTACTCCATTGAAGTGACACTGGGTGACATTTTGATCCCTCTGCTCATCTTGAGAAGGGGTTTACTCATTCAAGAGTCTCATTAAAATCAGCACCACTAAGCACAAGGTCAGATGCTTTTCAGCAGGATGATGATAAGAACCTGAGTTATTGGATACTGGAGTTACCCACGGAGAAAAAATGGGTGTAGGATTTTTCCAGCAGATAATATGGGTTTTCTTGAAATGGAAAAGTTTCATGGGAGCCAAGTTCAGTGATTTTCTCTGGGGGAAAGGGATCAAAACAATTTAGATTAAAATTTTTAATTTGTACTGACTCCTTTTATCTTATGTTTTTTGGCATTTATTAATGGTTGCAGTTAATTTTGGCATACTGTATTTTATATTCCTGTTGCATCTGAAGTTTTGCGTTGTACTGGGGAGAGCAGTCCAGAAGTTGTATAGTTCTCACTTTCTTAATACTGAATATCATAATATTTTCCTCAACATTAATTGCTTTGTATTTGTTTATTTGTTGGCCTAGATTTGGACATTTCCACTTTTCCTTCTGATTTGTGAAAGGCAGTTTTTTTAAGCATTAAAATTCTTGTGGGGCAGTTTTCTTATTGATGCTATTCCTAACACGAATGGGTGAAAACCTTCTTGTAACATAAATTCTATTTTTGCTTGTTTAACCAGTGAGCTCACTTTGAGCATCTTTCCTATCATCCAGCCAGGACTGACTCTACTAAAATGAGTTTTCTTGGAGACAACAAATTTGGAAAACAAATTCTGAATTCATAAATATCAGTTCCCCTGGAAACCCAACTTTAAAATTTACATTTATCCACTCAAATAACAGAATCATACTGTGTGATCTTAAGTTTGTGTCCAACGACACAGCTTGCAATTTGAATATCAAAAACTCTAAGTGTTTGTACATATCACGCTGACCAAGATCTAATTTACAGAATTTTTGGTGAATAAGGCAGGGTGCCATACAAATTATGTATTTTCTGGTTTTAACATGATTCCTACTGTCACTGTAGTATTCTTATGCATTTGAACCTTAGCTTCACATTTCCTATTTCTCCATTGTTTCACTAATCTTTATCTAATCTCCTGTTCACGAATGGGAAATGATCATAAGGCAGTATCATATCACCACCATCATAACTTCATTTTGTTAAAGTACTTCTGCGGGAAGTTTATAATTTATTAAAAACCTTTATCTATTCCTTAATCATCTCTTCATTGTAATTGATCCTCTAGAGCTCACAGAAATTCTTCCAAGAGCGTGTTTGAATAAGATTGCTTCAGAACAATGAAAGGCATAAAGGAGCCTATTAAAACTCCCTTTGGCCTTTTTTCCATTATATAAAGCTTCAGGGTGGGCTTGTCCATTAGGACAACAATGTCGGGTCGTGCAGCTCGGAGAAGGGAGTTGTGCAAGAGGCAAAGGCTGGGGACATCCCTGCAACATGGTCAGGCATGCAAGGCAGCAAGACGAGTGGCACAGATAACCCCTCCAACATGCAAGGGAACAAAGAGGTATGAAGAGATGAGGTCTGGAAGCTCACACTGAGCAGGGACTGAGGCCAGAAAGAGTTTTGGGAGCTGAAAAGACTGAGATGGAGATCTTCTCTGCTAAATGTACCACCTGCTTGGGACTCCTGAACCAAAGGTTATGGGGCGCGTGGGAGGAAGGCGTGCATGGGACATTGTGCCTCGCGCCGGCTGTAGCACTTGCAAATGTCTGCTCACTGTAGCATCAAAAAGCAAAAGCGTGTTGGTGAACTGCAAGTAGAAAAACCGCATTGAACGGCTGTGATCCTGCCAGACTTTGAGAGTGCTGGATCATTAGCTGTCGGTGCACTACAGATTCAAAGACAGATTTCACTGAAAAGAAGCACCCAGACTTCAGATCATTACCCGGACCTTCTGAGACAACTTGAAAGATAAAAACTCAGCTGAATAGCTCAAGTAAATTACCTTCCTTGTAAGACCCTCACTTACTCTAGCTCAGGCGAGCTGTGTCAAAAATAGCATCTATTTATCATGCTGTTACCATTCTCAAAATTAGGTCTTCAAATGTTAAAACAGAACTTTTAAAAATTATCACAAAGTTGATTTATCTTCAGGTTCTTTTTTTTTTCTGAAAAAAACACAACATCAGTTCTTATTTGACTCTCAGTTCAGAAACTTATTTCTCATGTCCAAGCTTCTTCTCTGGAAAAGCTTTCTTGAAACTTGTTTTTTAAATAAAAGCTGAGCTTCACTTTCTGTCTCTTGGTTTAAGCAGCAGCAACTTTCAGAGAAACAGATTTCAAGAGCTGCGTGGAACAATTGAGTCCAATTGGGCAATATTTTAATCCCTTTCCCAACTTATGTGATAGTTTCTGAATTTCTCTGTTTTTATATGTCTCGTTCCTGTCTTTAGAGGAATCTGAAAATGCCTGAAAACGGAGGTCTGCATTTAATTAGCTTTTGCACTCATTTGAATAGGAAAAAAGGAAAGCTTGGTGCAGCCTCAGTTCTAATAAAGTGCTACACAGGGAGGGGTGTGTTTCCAACTTTATTCAAATCCTCATAGCGAATACATTAGTAGCACTGCAGTATAGTGAATTCTCTTGACCTTGTAACAGTAAAACCCTGAGTAGCGATGGAAGAATGCAGGCATCAGAAACCTCAACTTCTATTTAGAGAAGCGCCTCAGCAAGCAGGCTTGGACGGAGAACAACAATATTGTCTGACCCCTGGGCAAAACTCAGCCAGCCTGGCAAAGATGTTGAGTCGGAATGAGCAGCCCCTGTACAGAAATGGGCTCTGATGGCTTGTGTAACCAGCACACAACCTGAGGCTGCCTACGTGACTTGTAGGCTGTGCTTCGTCAGGGTTTTTTAAAGAAGCCCCACTAAATTAGCAGGGAAATTAGATAGGGAGTACAGCATGTGGATGCCTTAGATCTGAAAAGCTGAAATGCTCCTCTTTTTCCAGACCACAAATTTTCATTTTTCTGAGGTTAGCACTAATAGGAGGTGACATGAGCTCCCATAATAAGATGCTTTGTGTCATGACTTAGTTAATAATGCCCAACTAATTGGCAAGTATATGTTATGTGAAACAACAACAAGGAACCCTGCTTACCACCAAAACCTTCGGAAATGCTGCTTCTCTGTATAATTCATACAGGCCATCATGATCTTTTACCTAACCTGCGGGGACGGAGCCAGATGCTCAGACACATACACAAACTGACTGCCAACGAACCATGCGTTGTGCAAGGCTTAGATCTTGGCTACTGAAACCTTCCAAGATGGCTTTCTCCTGCCACTGTTCTACAAAGCCATCCCAGCTTGGAACCAGCATGGTTCCAAAGTCACTTTTTTTCTCCCTAGTAGTACTGGGAAAATGTTTCCTCTTGCACAAGGTGTCCCACCATGGAAAGCTTTTTCCTCTGCATCCTGTGCCAAAGCTGTTCTTCCTGCCCTGGGAAATGGCACTTGGCCAGGGCAGCCTCGGGGAGGTAAATGGGAAAGCTCTGGAAGAGCAGGTCCCCACTTACCTCCCAAATAGCTCCTAAACTGATTTGTGCAGCCACTGTCAGACTCAGCAGGACTTATAACAAGGCTTGGACTTCTCCACTCTCCACTGAATGCCAGTGAAGGTGCTACACCTTCATCTAACTCCTGCTGGGAAGGGTCCTGCTCCTGACACCAACTGTCCCTATTGCCAAGCCTGACATGGGAACACACCAGCCAGCAGCACACAGTGGAGCTTGAGAGCTGTAGCCTGCAAGTCTAAGGAAGGGAAAGTGTTCCTTCCCAATCTTTTGGAGCTGCTGAGATGGTAAAGTTGGAAGATGGAGCTTCAGCCACTCTGCCGGAGCTGAAGGACCTGGGAGTGTGGTGTCACTATCACTCACTCATCTCACTTTTTATCTGACATGTGAAACAAAGTCATATCAGGACAGGTGATGGGCACAAGTCTGGCATTGCCACTGATGTGACAGGGAAGGATGATAGCTCTGGGCTGAAGCCAGGAAATAAATCTTATCTGGTATGGCTCCAGCTTTCATGGCTAGTCCAAGACTGCAGCACAGTGGTGTGGAGGCTCTCCTGCTCTGCAGCATGACCTCCCAGGGTTCTCGTGACGATCTGCAGAACATCTGTGCCCAGGCAGGATGCAACCCAGTGCTGCAGACAGTGGGACTGACACAAGGCATTGATGGCAAATGCAGGAGGTAAAAGCCAACCTCCCGGGAGCAAGTGAAGGGCAGCCTTTACCTGAGCTTCAAGAAATGCCAGATGGAAAATGCCCCCAGTTTGGTGGCCCTGGACCAGCCCCAGGTGCTATAGCGTCAAGTTGTCCTCTTCTTCCTGAAGCGGAGACCTTCAGTAGCCTACAGGTTGAGCTGCCAGCAACCACCAGGATGTCTTTTAAAATCCCTGGGCACCCAAAGACAATCAGAAATGTTGTGCTGGCTTTGACAAGTTGCAGCTGTAAACTCTCTGCTAGCTGATGCACTGCTGCTGGTTTTAAAAATATAAATCAGCTGCTCAATTTCTCCTCAAAATTTTAAATCAAACGTCAGGTTGAGGACCTGGGAGAACTGGCAGACGGAGGGAGAGCTGCATTATCTGGACACAGTAGGACGTTAGTGAAAGAGCACTTCTGAAAAGCAAAGAACATTAGGCTGTATTTTTTGTCTTTGTGTGAAAGCTTCTAACGACAGCTTTGATGCTAAAATGAGAGGGAAAACTATTGCCAGATTTGGTGTTATTTATTACAGGTATTACTAAGGCACTTTCAGACTCACTGAACACCTTGAGCAGATTGCCTCTTCTGCAGCCTGTTCCCTGTTATTGTTATGATCTGGATGTAATTCTGCAGTTGTCTTTTATTTACATAGATATATTGCAGTAAATGAAGGCCTTGAGTGCTTTCATAACACACACAACGTGACCTTTCTGGACAAGTATCAGTTAGGCAGAAAGCAGAGCTCCAGCAGTCTTCTAGCTGTTTCAGAGACAGGCAGCTATGTCAAGAGTATAGAAATAGGGGAGCAATTTCTCCGTATTCAGAAGAGGTTGAAAAATGTGGGGCAAAATCTTTGCTTTCCAAAACCTGCTTCCCGCACAGTGCTCGCCCATGCCCAGCAGAAGATACCACTCGGGGACCTCTGTCCAACAGACCCAGAGCTCCATGGGGGAGCTGAGTCTGTAGGCAAATACACAGCTCAGGACCCTATGAACGGCAAAGGAGGGCTGGGTTTCATGCCTAAATGCATCGAAGAGCATAAGGGCTTGCAATGGGCTTGGAGCCTTTGCTCCAACCAGTTCTGCTCACCTTTTCCTTTCTTCCTCCATCCCTCCTCAGTTTGAGTTTGCATTCAGTGGCACTTACGCGTTCAAATACAGGGGAGGCCACCTCGAAGAGCAAATCTTGGACATTTAAAAATATCTCCCTTCGCTGTGGTCTGTAAAAATTCCCTTGGGGAAAGACAGTATGAAAGAATAGATACTTGGGCAGCAATTTTAATCAGGCAAAACTGAGGCAAAGGACTGATTACAAAGTTATTTAGATGATACACTTCTGACTACAGCTTTGTAATCAAACGGCAGCTACCATTCAGCCATGTAATAACCAGACGACTGTACATCTGCCTTGCTGTGCAGATTTATACAGAATGCATGGCTAACACTTATTTACCTTTGTTAGCTACATTCTCCATAATTAGCTCAGCTACTGTGAGTAGTTTTTGGTGCCCGGGCTAGCCACAACTGTATTTGCATTAAAGTCGTCTAATCTTTCCATGTCCTCTTGGAAGCAGATGAAGATTTGTCAAAGCAAAAAGTACACGTAGCATAATCTCAGAATAAATGGACACATCAAGGAAGCTCACTTTCCGCAAACACCAGTTTATTGGAGTCAAAAAGGTGCCTGCAGTGGGAATTAAGGGTTTCAGTGTGCCGTGCTCGGATCTAACGGAGTGACAGAAAGAGGCCAACCTGCTGGTAGATGTTACAAGTAGACAAAGCAGCTAAAAAGTGACAGCAGCCTGGAAATCAGCATGCAGGGTCTAGGTGATTTGCTATGTTACACAAGTAGTCTAGAAGGGTGAGGGATGAATGCTGATTTCCTCAGAAGATCTAAGAAAATCAGTGGGGTTTTTTTTGGTCCTGTTGCTGAACATACCATTGGGGAAAAAAAAATCATTTTGAGTTGATTTAGTACAACTGTAGGCTCCCTCCACTGACACTGCTTTGATGACACTGCTTGGGTTCACTTAGGATGCTGGTTAACATATGTTAAACATTCACTAAAAAGAGATAGGTTATGGGTTTTCTGTGGCACAGGAGAGAACAAAACACTTTACACCAGAAGTAGCTCTGTAGGTGACCAGACAAGAACCCCTCACTAGAGAGAGGAGTCTCTGGCCTTGCTAAAGTCAGCAAGACTTCCCACCTAACGCACAACTAGGACTAAGACCTATTGGTTCAGAGTATCTAATAAGGGTTGCTTCATCTGCGTATACACAGGCTGAACCTCCATAAAGGCATATGTATTAAGAAGAGGCCATTTCCATGGAGTCACTGAAGTCTTCCATAAATTTGTATGCAGAGATGAAATTTCACTGAAGACAACATCTGTTCCTTTAGATCACGTCTTTATTGACATTCAGACATAAGGCACAACTTGTTTTCAAGTTATTTCAGTTGGAAAGCATGTGTTCTGCTGCTGCTGAAATTGCCACAAATTAATAGCCCAGCAGCTAGATTTTGGGATGTGCCAGCATGGGGTGAGGCTCGTCTATCAACTCTTAATACTTCACTGCTCTGTGTGCAAAAGTTTCAGCTGTGACACTTCCCTGCACCAGCAGCACTGGGGAGGCAAACCCTCAGTGGGAGAGCTGGGAGGGGATTGTGTCGGGAGGGTCATCTCATCAGAAGAGCTTGGGGAACATCTTCAGACCTGGTGTGCTTCAAGGACATCCCAACCCTCCACAGCAGTGACAGCTACGCCTGCCCTGCGCTTCAGCGTGCAGCCTGGGAGGTGGCTGCTGGTCCTGCGAGATGTTTACATCCCACCCCCATGAAGCAGGCATGGAAAAGTGTGCTTCCTCATCTCGTTCTGGAAATTATCAGTGCCATATTTTTCTTCTCTTTGAAAGCTGCAGTGCATCATAACTTCCAGCAAGTCCAAAGAGAAAACGGGATTCTCTGTTTTTTCATGTTCAAACCAAGGAATCTCAAAGGGTTTCATTTTCACAACCATACTGTTTTCTTTTATGTGGCTGGTATCAGTAGCAATCTGATGTCATGTTCCTGCTGATGATAACAGTCTTTGCCCTCTGTATGGATTTAATCTATGAAAATTATATGGGGAGATTGTATTTCCATATGGAAGCTGTTTTAATTAATGCTCACTTTCTTCTTAATGCCTCAGAGGCTGATATCATATTGTTTAGGAAGAGAAATTGAAAGGATATATTGAAACTCTTATTAGCAATGTTATATTGAGATAAGTAGAGACTGTAGAAAAGAACCAGGTGTACAGATATGCAAACCCAAACCTTTCCCCAAAGCTCAGGTACTTGCACTGATACGAAATTACCTCAGTGTGGAAGTGATTTCTGGCATCACTGAGTATCCTACGTCTTTTCTGGTTTTCTCTGTCTGGTTGTAGGAACCATAGGTGTGTCTGAGATACCTTGCTGGGTTGGGAAAAGGTCTGAATCTCCATATGTTTTTAGTGTCCCTATGTTTTAACCTCTCACCCTACAGACCTGGTTTTGGCTGTAGTGATGAATACCTGCCACCTCCCCAGGGGACCAGCACCACGGCTTGCCCACTCTGGCCAAAGCCAGGTAAGAATTTGTCTTTCCAATAGGGTATTTACAGGGCTTAGTGGAAGTGATATCTTGACCCGCCCTTATAAATGGATGTCTCTGCTCAACACTGAAAGCATTAGTAGGTTAAAGAGAAAAAAAATTATCCATGTCACTAATGGCTGGATCGTTTGACTACCTTAATTATACCTCCCAGAGATGGGAGTCTTTGCTACATTTATAAAATCCACTTTTTGTAGAAGAGAAAAGCATCTTAGGGAGAAAATGTCCTTCTGCAAAAGACTGGTCCTGTTTCTCCTGTTAATTGAAATCATTCAACTGATGATGTTCATTAGGCATTGCCTTCAAGAGCTTAACAAATGCTATGGTCACTACAAAAGACTACATTAAGTGCATGCTGATTTAGTGAGCATCTGTGGATCTTAGTTACAAAAAAAGAAAATTGATAATGATATAATGTCAACAATTAAAATTAAGGAACAAAAAGAGATAAAGCTGCATATGCAGATTCAGCCTCCAAGTGGAGCAGTTTCTGATGCTATCCTTAATTTCACGATCATACGCCATTTTTATTCTCAGGTCCTTTGCCTCATTCTTTGCACACAGAATAGAGGCCATTCCCTTAATAAGAGGAAATCAATATTTTGCTTTTTAGCATTATTCAGTATGCCACCTAAGTCCTTATTTATTGCGTGCTCTTCAAACTCTGCTCCAAAATCAGATGTATTACCTACCCATCTAATTTTCTAAGTGAAGGAGGGGTGGTTTTACAGACCGGGAGCAGCTGCATAGAACGCTCAGGGTTGAAAGCCTCTGCTAATTGTGGGCGTCAGTTTTGAAACACCAATTACAGTACTTTTAGCCCACTTAGCATTATTAACATGTTCTGGATCTGGGACTCCATACACAGCTGCGAATGCTCAGCGCTTGTGCAAGCCTACCACCAGGGTCACAGGGCAAGCACCCAGAAATCAGGGAGCACAAAGCTGGAGACCACTCCCAGAAAATCTGACTTAGGAGCCAAATCCCACAAAGTACACAGACACGTGCCTCGTGCAGTGAAACACAAAACCTATGACCTTCTGCTGTGCATGATGAAAATCAGGCACCAGAGAAAGGCAACCCCAAAATCTCTGCATGTGAGGCAGAAAGCTGCCTAGAGCTAGTCCCAGGGAAAGACTGAGCAGAGGGTGACCTGTGAATCTCTGCAACTTTCCTGATGCCCAAGAAAGAGTGGCTGAGGAGGCATCTCCATCCCCTCACAATCCTGAGCGAAGAACCCCAGTCCTGAGGATGAAGTCCTGAGAAGAACTCTGTCCTGAGGATGTTCTTGAAGGACATGAACAGGTTTTCCATTAAATTTCAGACAGAGGAGGATAAGGAAGAGGTCTCTAGTGTAAGCAGCTGTGGATAACAACTTCCCATCCTAGTGATGCCTCTTCCCCACCAGTAGTTCTCCATTCAGTTCCATTTCCTTCCCTATATTCCTGCCAGGACAAAGTGTATGGGTGTTGCTCCATGGGTTCAACGCAGGAGCACCCCAGCTACGTGTGCTGCTAAAGAACTGTGGCTCATAAAGGAGGGACTGGGGTGGAGCTACGGGCATGAAAGCTGTGCAGGACCTGCTCCACCTGCATTCCCACTGCCACCAGCTGCAAGCCTGATAACAGAATTTATGGTCAGCCAGAAGTCATTACTGACAGATGCCAGCCAAAACTGTTCGTTTTCATCCAGAAATGCTCTGTGAAAACAGAGCCAGAACACTTCCTGCAGTCAAGACATGAAACATCTGCTCATATGAAGCTCTGTTTTTGGTAATGACCTCAGTAGAGAATTACTGGTGAGTGCTCCATTCATTAAGTTTGCTGTTTTAGTGCAAGGCTGAGAATGCACCGACGTGCCTGGATTATGTCTTGCTAAGATGACTGGCATGGAATACCTTCTTTGCTTAAAACAAAAATCATGATGGTCTTAAGAAAAAGAAACAGTCAAAAACAACCAATGGATGGTGTAAGAGGAGCAAACCAAAGGCTGACCATCATAACTCTGCACAGTTGGCTACATCTGTCCCAGTAAATAAAACAGCACCTAAGCACAGAGTCAAGCTGTGGACCATAATCATCTACGATCCTTAACCGGAGGCCTATTTCCTTTGGTCTGCTCCAAACGGTGCTCCCTCAAACAGTGCTTTAACACAGCTTGGCCAACAGCACAGGGTAGGGACAGTGCCCAACAGGCAAGATGAAGCAGGTCACCAATTTTATTTACTAGCATAGAGATAGCTGTCTTGATCCAGTGCACAGAAACATTTGTGTCAGGGCACTGATTGTATACCAACATCTTAACACCAGTAAGAGATTTGGAGGACTTTTTCAGCAACCAGAGAGGCACATAGTGACCAGAGTCAGTAGATCTGACATTCAGAGTGAAAATCCATGGCCTATGTTATCATCTCTGTGAATAGCATCCTGAAAAGCCAGCCTCTTATTGCAGGTATCCAGTGCAGAAGAGTTTAGGTTTGAAACGGATAGGGGAAAAATGGTTTGTTTTTACATTTCTGGAAGGTAATTATTTCTGCAGCTGCAGTACTTTGCCATTTATCTCCTTTATTCTTACAGCCTTTCATAGCTCAGGGACAAGGGCAAGTGTCTGTGTGACACGGGTGATCGTAAATCAGCCCTGCTGTTCCATCCATCACAGCAGTGAATGGCAGCAGCACGCGTCCTGCCTCCGCACGGGCTGCTGTGACGTGCAAAACTCCCTTCGCCAAAGCAAAACACAGGCACTGAGCAGACTCTCTGGGTTTATTAGCATGTCCTCACTCTTTCACCCTTCTCCTTGCATTAGCGGATGGATGTCAGTTCAAGTCACTTCCCCAGGGAGTCTGGAGGTAGAACACGTAAAGCTGTGTCAAAGACATGATGTAGATTGAAGCAGCCCTGTAGCAAGAAGAACTCTCTCCTCAGGGGGAAATCCTTTCGGAAAGTCTGCTCTTCATGTATGAGAGGAAAAGTTGTTCGCCACAGCAGTCACCAGCAAAATCAGAGGTGATGAAGTGGCTTGAAAACCTTTAATAATTGAAGGGGTTTTTCAGTCATTATCTGAAATCATTTCATCATCATTTCATCTCCAGATCACAAGACGTTGCTTACGCATCCCATGCTCTACACCTCATGCTCAGCCTCCACAGCTGAGCTGCCACTTCCTTTTGATAATCTCTTCCCAAGGGCTTGATGCAAGGCCCAAGGAGTAGAGTAGAAAGTGTCTCACTGATTTTTATGGGTTTAATTCCAGACCTGTCTTACGATTGTCGTCTTATGCCAGAAATCTGAAGGTCTGAGGACTGTGAGTTTCTCAGTTTTGAGAGGAGCTACATGTGATGCCTACATTTCCTCCCATGGCCGTGGAATTTGGCACTACAGAAAGAGTTTGTGCCTTTTGAGAAAAAAAACAGTGAAATCTCCTGGTAACAGTAGAGAAGGTTGGAATCTTGACTGGTACCATATCTGTTCCTCATGCAATGGGATTAATGTTTCTTAGCTTTTAGTCTCTAAAATTCAAGCTTCTAATCAAAACTGCATACCTACCCTCCCTCTGTACAGCAGAGTGGTACAGAGTTTCAGGAGCTGATTCATCCAAAGCTGAGATAAGAGGAATGAACCACTCTGGAGATACTCCAGACAAAACTTCTTTCCTAAAGAATCCCCAGTGGATCCCACCGAAATCCTCAGGTCAGTGGCATTTTTCACTAGTTGACTTGTACAGTTCAACCCCAATGAAATCCAGCCACTGCTGAAGTTATTGCCCATGACCTTGCAGATTGTTCAGTGATTATTGGAGAAAAGTTCTTATGAAAAATTCCAGTGTGGAACAACAGAAAAACCCTATTTTACACTTTCCTGACACTTCACTACATCAAACTCTAGTACATTTTCCGTCCAGTGCAGAAACATCATATCATAAACTCACGAAATGGAATCTGAGGTCCATAACAAGCCTGATGGCTTGATGATGAGAATGGCTGAGCATCTCTGCCAAGTGAGTGTGTGCTCAGCACCAGGGAGAAGCAGGCCACAGAGAATCCTGGACTTTTCATCCCAGGTTAATAAAAGTGGCAGCGTGGGTTTCAGATAGCTGATTTGTCTCTAGAGACTTACCTCCTACACAACACAGATTGCTGTCCTACATTATACATCCCAGTGTGATATTAGTCTGCTTTATTGTGAAAAACACATTACCATTACTTCTTATGTAGTGCCTTCTAAAGTTTCTTTCAGGGAAAGAAAGAAAGGATGCCAGGAAGCCATTTTCCGAGCTGATTATGCTGTGTTTCCCCATTATATTCCCACCCAATCTCATAACACTCAAGTATCTACAAAGGTTCAAATGACTTCTGATTTTCTCTATACACTTGGGACAGCTAAATACAGATCTTGTAGCACTATCATCAGAACGAAACTGTCTGGGTTGTTTTAGGTGATGTTTGCAAACTTCATACCACTGCAAATGTTGCTGGTGGCAGCCAAATCAGTGTTAATTTAGCACAGGCAAGACAAAGAAATTTTCTAAGTGTCAAGCAAAGGCTTTAATGAGGAAATAGCAAAAAAAGCAACTGAAACACTAGCTTATACAGACTGAATACTCTAGGGCTGAAGCAAGAATAAATGCCCATCAATTTTATCCAGTGTAATGGCCTCAGGGATGCTGGCACAAAAGACACTGATAATGAAGACATTCTTATTTGGATATACACCAAAATATTCATTTGTTCCCCTAATTAAACTTTCATATAGGATTTTTGGTTTGGTTGGTTTCTAAGATTATGCTGTGTTGTGCATTCCTTCCGAGCCTGAGATATTTATAGCTACATGGACCTAATACCTTCGATGCTCTGCAGTCTGTATTTTTTACAGCAGTAACTGCTGCCATCAGTGTTGCGTATCTTGTTTATCTGCATGGAGAAGCACAAGAGTGAGATGAGTCTGGGCCTGTTGCCTACAGGTGATCAAAGTTGAGAACGTGCAACAAGGTGTTTTCATCCTTCTGACTGGAGTGCTAACAAAACTGAAGTTGACGGCCTGATTTAATAACCCTCTAGCCATGACAACCTGCAGTTTACTTTCACCTTCAGAGATGCTTTTTGCTAGGGAATGGGCAGGAGGGAGGTTGTCACAGTTGGTCCTGATGCTGTCATGTTGCCATGCCCATTGCATGTCAGAGTCTATTTAATTTCCCTCTTTGCTTTTGCCAGACTTCTCTTTGATTTTTACAGGAAAGGAAATGAGGTTCTACTGTCTCTGCTACAGTCCATGTAACTCTTCCCAGAAGCAGGAAAAATAAACAGTTTGGGAAGTTTTGAGAGCATTACAGCCCACTGAATGTGCACAGCCCAACAGGGAATATGTTGTATGCTGCACCAAAGCTAAGATTATGATATTTTTACTTGCTGGCATGTCTTTTTATGTATAATATTTGCCCACAATGCCATTATATGGATGACCAGAAAGTGTAATTTGTCATTAAATTTGACCATAAAACTCATTAATGCACAGAATCACCGGGGCTTTGTGATGATTTCCGGTTGTTTGCTAGAGTTTTGCTCAGCCTAAGGTAATGTCTCCAGCAATGGCATGCATTCATCCTTTTCTTCTGGGAGGCTATTCCACAGCTTAATGCATCCCACCCCAAAAGCTCCCCATGACTGCTCAGTCTGCATCCCCACTCTTTATCCCATCAGATTTCTCTTTGGCATTATAGCGTACATCAGACAACTTTTTTTTTTTTGTCTTCTTTTAATATTTCTTTGTATTTAGTGAAGAAATGACAGAGAAACATAAGGTTGCATAGCAATTATCTTGCTGCTAACTAGGACCTTCTGCAACCTTCTTCTGAGCATCCCACTCGTATTAACACCAATGTCAGCCATCTGCCTCAGAAAAATTGTGCTCCCCGGTAAGCTGATGGACTCAATAACCTTTCTGGAATCACTTCGTCATGCCTCCTCTTTCCTGTTTACAGGTGCCCACCACTCTGATTCAGCTGTATAAATAGGGATTTTTGGACTTCTGTAATTTTTTAAGCAGCTTTATCAGGGGTCTGGTTTGTTTATTTTTATAGCTACTCAAAATATAGCTGGGAGACAGAGCTGCTCAGAAGACCAGTTCACATTAACATAGCTCATGAGCAATTCTAGCAGTACAGTTGTACTCATATTAAGCAGTTGACGTCTTGCGATGTGAAATGTTCCCAAATCATTTGTTGATATAATACCACAAAAATACGTATCAAAATCCTCAGTCCTGGGCAAATGCGAGCAAATACATTTGAATACGATGCACTGAAGCCTTGAGCAAAAAAGTGAGATGCTTCTGGAGAGCTACGCTTGTTAGGATTTATTGGGGACGCAACACGATATATCAAAAAAGGACTCCAAGGAGCCTTTTGATGATTGTAAAATGGCCTTGAAAAGGGAATTTGTTGCATGTAAAACAGAACAGCTATATGCCACTTATGCTGGAAATAGTTCAGTGTTCAATTTGGATGATGATAGAAACAGCGGAAGGGAAGCAAGACGGCTCAGGAAAGAACCTGATCTGCAAATGAAAGCCCAGAAAATGTTGTAGTTACTTCACAAGATAAATTCTGACTAACTGACAGCTCCAGCATTTTTTACTCTTTCTCTCTTCCTATTTTTTTTTAGTTTGTTTTGTCTGCTTCAACCAAAGCTGTTTTCTTACTAAAATCATAGTGAGAACAACAAAATTTCACTCGTGTCATGTTGCTGAAGAAACACACAAGCTGTCATCATCTGTTGCTGGCATCTTTCCTTCTTATCTGATGAAGCCATCACTGCCCCTTCTGCTGCTCACGCTGTCGTTTGATCTTTCCACCTTGCCTTTTCCTCTGGTGATGCCACTATTTGATATACTCAAACACCCCAAGTGAACGGTACCCAGCTAGGAAGAAATAAAAAGGACAATGTCTCTTGATTTATATCACTGGGGTTCACTGAGATGGAAGAAGAAAATCCTGGGTTCAAGCTCAGAAATGGTTAAAGAAAATAAAGTCAAGGAATCAAGGAAAAGGAAGTCACTGATGAAAGAAAAGAGGCCTCTGTCCCTGATTATAAATACAGCGTGAGCTGAGTCACAGGTAGGCTGTAGAAGCAGACACACAGAATTACAGTGTTTGAGCTGAGAAGAGATCACTGAATCATTCGTGTGGCTGTCCCATATAGCAGAAACCATTGAATTTCACCTTCTTTTAACCCTAATAATTTGCGCTTAGGTCAAGTGTAACTTCATTCCAAAGATATCTAGTCCCTGAGTAACCCTGAGGCGACGTGAGATGGGACACAACCAGCACATTAAGACATCCTTTGATCTCCCTTTGCTTTTCATATCGCAGCAGTAACAACAGCACAGTGACGGGAGGGAAACCTGTATCACTTCCTTTGACGGCAGGTGTCTGGAGTGGCATGATGGCACCGTAAAGCACGCTGCAATTATGAAGATGATTCTTCTTAATACATTGCAGTCTTCTACCCCCTTCATTAAGTCAACAAGGGAATAAAGTTGCATATAAAGGTTCATAAAAATCCGCTGCTTAAAACCTTCTTTTAACAGAAGTGTTACAGCTTAATGTTCTTCAAAGCACAACCTATCAATCATTACAAGGATAAACACAAAATAAGCAGTCAAAACTCACGTTAACTCTTTTCCTCCCTCTTATCTGTGGTGAGGTGTTGCTACTTGTAAGGTTACAGCATCTCCCTACCCTGGGGAAGGAGAATACTCATCGCAAAAAGGGTGAACCTGCGGGGTTACCAGCGTAATTGTATGCAGGACTCTTGGACTAATGTGACTTTGTCATATAAATACTTGCGATCGAGCAATAGGATGTATCACTGATGCTCTCACCATGTTTTTAATAACTGTCTTTGGCTACAAACAGAGAATCTGTGCTGAGCTCCCTGCCCTGCTCCACGTTGTGCCCTGGGAATAGAAAGTCATGAGATATCCTTGATGAGCCTCCCCTCGGAGGTCATGCTGGGAAATAAGTCAACACAAACTCTGAAATAAAAGGGGAAAACTCAAATGGCAAACGTCCAGCTGTCCTCTTTGCCCAGCAAGGGCAGATTAGGGCATGCCCCAGGCCAGCTTCACTGAGCACCATGACTTGGAGAGCTGCCCAGCAGCACTGAGCTCCTCACTCTGCCCAACTTGGCCTTCAGGATTTCAAAGACCATGCCATAGATAGTGCTGGAAGTGTCTCTTTTCTGTGTTACATAAGAAATAAAAGGCCTTTGGCATAAATCCAGGTGCAGCATTTCACGTTCATGAGTACACCTGACTTTCAGGTTCATTTACCTATTTTTTCTCTACTTCAGTGGAAGAACCAAATGAGATGTTTCATTTTGGTTTGCTTTAAAAAGGAGATAAGGGAACCTTAGAAAAGGAAACCAAAATTGTACAGTTTCTCAAATCCCCACAAGTCCAACATTAAAGTCAGAACGAAGCATAATTTCATTTCCAAATTATAATTGTAACAGACATTTTCAGTTTCGATATTTCTTGTGATTACTTATGTCTTCTCATGGAAAACAGTAATTGCAATGGAATCAAACTTTTCCTGCAAAATTTTTAAAGTAAAGGAAATTAACATGGCTTGGCTTTGAATCAGCTGCCATCTTGCTCTGATTTTCTGTTTTCTTAAGCCACTTTTGTGCTAATGTCACTTCAGTGACTTCAGTGATTTTTTAAAAATATGGGGAATTGGATTTTTGAAGCACTAAATATGAGGGGAGAATGGACGAGTGTACCCACTCGCAGCTAAATTGTCATTTAAGGAGGTCTCCAAACGGGCTGGGCAGTGCAAGCCTTGCAGTGCAGTCATGTTGGTAGCCCACAGGTCACAGCAGTACAATCAGCCTAAAGTCCTCGTGGAAAACAAAGGCAAAAAAAAAGAAGAGACAAATCTTCTGCCTGTTAATCTCTGTGATCAGTGGTAAGAGAGACTGGTTCTCCAAATCTTGCATCGAAAACAATATGTCTTGCTAAATTCCTGGAGCAAACCAGTCCTCAGCACAGTGTTTGGCTGATGGAATTGCAGCCCCTTGAACTGTGCCTCTGCCAAAATACATCGATCTAAGTTTGAACAAAACCAGCCTGAGAACTGTTCTGCAAAGCCTCCAAAATTCATTGATCCACACCTCAAAGAGGAGACTGCAGTGGTCTTATCAAAAGCAGAATAAATCAAGTTAACGCACTACCAATACACAAAGGCTGCAGGTTTATGGCTGCTTTAGTTTATATTATTACTAATAAAAGAAGATGCTCGAGCAGAGCTCTAAAAGAGTAATCTGGTAAGAGCTCTGGCCTGAGGGATTTGCAGACCAAAAATAGCTGAACTCTAACATCTCAGCTGCAGAGCTAAGTCTGGCGTGCAGGGAATTAGAAGTACACCAGATATGAAACTGGTCCCCCTGTGAACAGAGGTTTACTCTTTGCTGACCACATCTGCATAGCCAGGTTATGTGCCGGCACAGGAGGCTGTTTGCAGGTGTACAGCCCCCAAATGCCTCCATCAGAGGTGAGGGGACACTTTCTGCTACAACGGCAGTCACTGATATTCTAATTTGGTTTAATTAGGAGACAAAGCTGTTCTTTGGTGTATTCTCACCTTTCTATTAACTGCATCAATTGAATTTGGGGAACATGCAGAGCGCAAATTGTCTGGCTTGGTCCAGATTGTATTGTGCGGCTCACAGAATTGTTTAGAGGCTGGTTAACCGTATATGTCTATGTGGAAAAATGGTCAGAAATCTCCCAAATGCCACAATGACGTGGTGCTGCCTGGAGCAGGTAGAAGCATCCTTTATTCTGGCAGCTGTTGAGAGAAGTGAATTCCCCTTTACAGCCAAAGATGCCACTCTGATTTAACTCTCATCTTCCTCATCCCCTTCTGAACTCCCTTTTCTCCCTGTTCTCCCTTACCCCCACAGCTCTATTACTATTATTTCCTCCTATAGGTTTGCCTCTTCCTGGACCTTTCTGCCCAAATCCCCAGCACCTTAGTTCTGATCCTTCTTACGCCAGAGAACTTCCAAGAGACCCTCCTCTCTCTCTGGCCTTTCAGTGCCATGTATTAGCTACTAATAGGAGTTATTAGCATGTATTAGGGGGTAGGCGACAATACAAGGCAAGAGGAATCCATCTTGTCTTGTTCAGATCACAGGAATTTTATTGTTATGAATTTTTGCAGTACCTGACAAATGGAACTGCAGTCTCGGCCATGGCAATGTAGAAAAGGAATGAGCACTGCAAAATTTATATGGTGGCTTCACTTTGATGCCTCTTGTCAAAAGCCAAAGAACTGCCTTCGTTAGCTTAACGCAGAATTAACAAAGGTTTCTGCAATCTGACACACCACCAGTTAGCTGTTGTGTGTCTTCCCCTTATAAATCCCTCTATAACTAAAGCCCACAAATCCAACAGTTGTATTTTGCTAAAATAACACTCCAGCATTAACTCAGAAACCCGAAGGAATTCATAAACAAAGCTAAACTCAGCAAATGCCCAATTCTTGGTTAATGATGATC
This sequence comes from Mycteria americana, assembly GCF_035582795.1. Taxonomy (NCBI): domain Eukaryota; kingdom Metazoa; phylum Chordata; class Aves; order Ciconiiformes; family Ciconiidae; genus Mycteria; species Mycteria americana. Next base: position 72,100,115 of record NC_134369.1, on the reverse strand, counting down.
TTTAGATGCTTCATTGCAACACATTGAATGCAGGATTCACCTTACCTTCTCCTGCACTTTGGACTTGTTGGTGGGTGTCTGGTATTTTTAAACATTTTTTTTTTTCAGATTATTTGTGTGTGCATTTGCCCACACAATCACTGGGTAGCTAACTGAATTTATGCAAGCGCACTTGCGTGTAAACCGTGTGCTTTTTGCTACTGGTTACATTCATCACCAATTACTATTAAACTAAACGCCATGAGCGGCCCGTGGTACGGTGCCAGCAAGCCGTGCATGGGGGATTTGAGAGCCAGCAAATGAGCACCCAGAGGTTCTGTTTCTTTCCTAGCTGAAATATAATTTGACTGCCTTTTTAGTTACGCATGCAGAACAGCGGAGAGAAAGACAACGCGTGAGCTGAGGGAGGCTTTCTACAAATAAGCGATGCACAGCGACCTGACGTCAGGGCAGCCACCTCTGCCTGGCTGGCAGGCTGAACTCCGGCAGCCCCAGGCGACGTGCTCAGCCCTGCTGCTGGCAGCAGTCCGTCTCCACAGCAAATGATGCTTGGATGAGCTTAACTAGGAGGAGTTACATAGCTGGTTCCAAGTGCAATCTGCAGTGGACCCACAGCCCATAGCCAAACAGCCAAAAACTCCCCCACTGGCACACACAGAACGGAGGGGGGGCCAAAAATGCAGAAGAATGGACGGTTGCAACGGCAAGGACCAGCAGGAGGAAGAGACTTCCCCCGAAGCCCAAGGTGCCCTTGCAGAACCGCTTCACCGCTCTGCAACTGAAGAGGAAAGACCCATCACACCAGAAGAGACACTGGAGCTGAGAAAGGCAGCCCGATCTGCTCCCCGAATAACAACCAGCACAACTAAGAAAAGGCGACAGATGATAGTAGTAGGCGACTCTCTTCTGAGGTACAGAGACACCCATTTGCGAACCTGATGCACCCTCTAGAGAGGTGTGCTGCTTTTGACTTTGTACTTTTCTCCTGTCTCCATCACTGAGTCCATCCTAAACCTAATCACTGGCACATTAGTGTCTGCCACCAGTGGAGAATTTGGCCTTCAATCAGTTGTCCAGATAGCACTGAACTATGTCATTGCCAATGCACCCTTTGGCACCGCTGGCCACGTGGGGAGGTATTGTGGGGACACAGAGATAGGCAGGACCTACAGAGATGGGCTGATAGGGGCTGGGAGAGAGGAGAAGGTGCTGCACGAAGTGAAGGATCACTGTCCTCAGCCCTAAACACAAGATGTTATAAGAAGAGGACAAGACTGCAATACCCCAGCTCTGCCCTGCTTTCTGCAGTGCCTGGGAGCAATGAGAACCTGGCTGGAGGATCTGGCTGGAGCAAACAATGAGAACCTGGCTGGAGCAAAGGGCACTGCTCCGGCTGTCCAGCCACTGCAGGTTTGCACTGGTCCCTTCTGGAGAGATGCTCGAGCCTGAGCATTGCCAAGCTTGCCTGAGGAAGCAGCAAACTCCTGCGTGTTTTCATCAGGCAGACAGAGGATTGTCAGGTTTGCAAAGAAAGGAACAGCCTGCAAACCACAGGCGTTGAACCTGAGCAACAACGCTCACCCTAGGGCACAGTCCTGCAAAAGACAACCTGCCAGTAATTCCTTGGTCAAAACACTCCTGGTAAAGAAGACTGTGGGGGTGAGCTGGGGAAGGGAAAGTGACCCTGTGAAGACCTTAATCTTAACATGAAAAGAGATTAGTAAACCAGTGTGCAATAATTCCTCACATCTGTCTTAAGAAAGTATGAGAAACCTGCAGTCAAAGGTAAGCTTTAGTTCTTAATTTGGAATAGTAATTGGAAGGTGGCGAGTGGCTCCGTCACTGGGATACACAACATTGATAATATCCCTGTATCTCATCTTTTTCACAGCAATCGCAGCCCTGCTATTGGTACTCTGGCTGGTAGCTAGCTGGACATTTTCCACTGGGAAACCTTGGTTAGAGGTTTGACAGCGTGTTAGATTTCCTACTCTGGGTCCCTTCTGCAAGTTAAAACAGTTATTCCATCTCCAAAACTGAATAAAAAGAACAAAATTTGTATATTTAAAACACGTTGGGTGTTTTATTCTTTTAGAAACCCTGGTTTGGAGCAAGAACAGAGTGAGAAGGTGGGGGGTGTGTGTTATTCCCCTTTGGATCACTGTGGTGGCTCCTGCTCCAGATTGTTTCTTCCAGCCCTTGCTAGGTCTTGCTGGTGAGGAGGAGATGACCTCCAGCCATGGCTAAGGGGCTGTGAAGCAATGCCAGGGCACAGTTCGGGGACACAAGAGAGGGAACAAGACTGAGAGCATGACTCCAGTGGTGCCAAGGAGGTACTTTAGGAGGCAGAGGGGATGCTAATGTCCAACCCCTTCATCCAGAACTGTTTCATTAAACCATCCCTGCATGAAACACAGGAACAGCTTTTGGGGGTATAGTCCACCTTGCTCTTTTAAAATGCAGTGGCAGCCACAGCCTCATTTGGGCAAAAGCGTAATTAGTTTTCTGCGTGTTGCATTTAGTCTGAGCGGCTGCTGTGGGTGCCTGGGACAAAAAAAAAAAAGAGGCAGTTTCTGATCCTCCATCGGAGTTAGACATAGGCTGGGGAAATTCAGGAGGCACAAAGGCATTTATCTGTGACCTCCTTGGCACCGAACAGGTCCCAGAGTTTCGGCTGGAGTATAAATTACATACATAGAGATTTTGGGGGGGAACTCGCTTAATTGCCTGAATCCCATTTGAAGACCCTTAGTTGTCTATATTATCTAGGAAATTTTTCCATTTACCAGATCATACTGACTTGAACGCGGCACACAAAAATATTATCAAGACATTCATGAGTACTTCTCTGAACACCAGTCTTCCCAGCCCATTATAGTCAATGCATGAGTTCAACTGCCTGCAAAAAGCCGGAGAGTCACCAGTCCGGGGGAAGGTTTCACCCAGATCTGCTTTCTTCACTAACTCCTGCCCGCAGTCCCACCTGAGGGTCACCGGGAGAGGTGTCTGCCCCGCGAGAGTGTCTGCGCCGTGAGAGCAGGGACTTGCTTTGGTAGCCTGTGTCCCTGCTCCGTCCTCCACATCTCCCCATTCTACAGGTTTGTACAGCTTCGTTAGCGGATCCAAGTCCCCTCCTGACCGGTGACGCTGCCAGACACAAGGCTGTCTGCTGGAGTTCATTACACATGTACGATATATATCCCAGCACTATGTAAATAGGAGAGATAGGAAAGTATTTAATAGCAAGATTCATTAGCTCGACTCACTCGCTTTCTCTGTGGGCAGCAGGTCATTGCACTGCTGTTACGTGGGTCAGGGTATCTCCATTGCAAATAGATTCCCTTTAGAAACCGCTTTCTTCGGTTATTTCATTAAAATCCCAGCGATTACTCTGTCACAAACAAAACCACTGTGCTGCATACTAACACCAGCCTTAGGTTTCGCCTCCCTTTAAGTCTTCATTTGTAGCCTGGCATTTCAGGGCATAATTTGAATTTATAATAATGTCATTCAAGACCTATTTTATGGATTATAGTTCCATTTGGAGCCTTTTCAGTCATACCAGTGTAAATACTGGATCATCTTTGCAAGAAACTTCCAAATTAATATATCTGCCAAACTTTCTGGCTGAATACAAATCAGTTGCTATTACTGGGAAGTATGACAACCTCTGTTCCAGATGCAAAGAAAAAACACAAGAGAAAACACAAGAAAAAAACAAAACAAAACCCCAGAGTGTTTCTCTTTCTTTTCTCTTCGGTATTAAATTTATTGACAGCAGCTCAGGCCTGGTGAGGAAACAACCCTTTAACTTGTCACTTCTGTGCTGTCTCAGTGGCTTTGCCCATCGGCAGCATCGGCTGGTGCATGTCAAAGCTGGTTTTCCATCTCTCCTCCTTGGCAGGAAGGCTTCTCATGCTCTCTGCCCACTGCAAAATGTTCAGGGCGAGACCCTCAGCTCCACGGGCTTCGCCTCCGTTGAGCTGTCTGGTTTAGACATAGCTGCTTCGATTTACACTACCTGAAAGTCTCTCAGTCTTTCTGGCAGGGGCATTTGGGTGGCCACATGACAGGTATGTTTACACGGCTTTAACTTGAGATTGTTTTAGCATCCCCTCTTCTACCAAAGCTGTTACTCTTATTTGATTAAGGGAATGCAGCTTCAAATATCCTGAATTCCTACATCAGCTTCCAAATCCCAGAGGATACCTTTCTTTAAATAAATTATTGGGTTATCTTTCTGTTGCATCTCTGAATTCTGGAAGCCCATTGAGATGGATTTTATTGTTTTTTCCTCAAGATGTAAGTTTATAAACTCCCCCCACCCCAACTCTTCATTGCATTTAAAGTACCTTGTCCATCCAGCTACCAGCTCCTCTGACCGACACCTCTGTCCTGCTGCATTTAGCGCACGAGTCGGCAGCCCACTGCATCTAGCAGCAGAAAACACTCACCTTTACAAGACCAGATAACATTAGACTGTCCTTATCATTACACAGAAGCCTCAAATAGCCTTAAAACCTTTATCAGCTTATTTAAAAAGAAAAATGTAAAAAGAAAAAAAAAAACAAAACACAAGACTGAAATTCTTCTATACTCCCTTGATGTCAGGACCTGGGACTTGAAGAAAAATAGGCACAAATATTATAGGGCTTGTGCAACCACATGAGCTCAGCCCACGAGCCTCTGCACTGATTTCTGAAGGAGGTGTTTTCTCCTTCCCACTCCACACTTCTTTGCCAGGGCACCTGTTCTAGTACAAAACTGCTTATTCTTATGCTGGCAGGTGAAATCCAGCATATGCCTTTGTCATGTCACCCCATCAGTCACTTGCATTATCTTAGTGTTTTTGCAAACACCTGGGGAGTGTAGTTCGATAATGCCAGACTAATTAGTTGAGCAAAGACTAAAAGGCGAACCTTGATATTTATACATCTTTGAAAATATGATCTGACCATACAAAAGTAGGAGTTACCTTGGGAATGCCTCTAAGTTGAAATGGGGAGGGGGGGGGGCCAGAACTTCCAGTAATGTAATTGTCATGCCACTCAAATGCCAAATCTCAGACTAACAGCAGCTGGGATTTATTATTTTTTCATTTGCTATGTAAATCAAAGTGAAGGCATCAGAAGGAACAAAGGGAGTGAGGGGAAATGCTGTTCAGAAGGTGTCATGGACTAATCAAATGTAATCCTTTATTCAACATTTAGTTGGAAAAAAAAAAAAAAGAAATTCTGTCATCCAGGCTTGAAGTACAAGGGAACACCAAGTAAGACGAGACAGTTCCCCTAAGAGTCTGTAAGAGCAGAGGTAAATCTGTATATTAGGTACGTACAAATGCTAATCAAGCCCCAATATGGGAATGATACAGGCATGAGGCATTTTATTCTGGATGTGTTAAAGAAATAGAAAAATAGGACTGGATGGGATGATTTGGGGAGGTTGTCTGCTCTTCCTACATGTCCTAAGGCTGAGTCAAACGTATCTAAAATGATGGGAGGAACAGCAAGACGAGAATCACATTTACATTGCAGACTGCCTTCTGACCTCATTGTACGTTATTTTAATTTCAAATCTCAAGGCCAGCAGTAGCCTGCCACATTTTCTCTGCATCTCATACATAGCAGAACTGTTGGGCCATAAAACAACGACAGCCCCATTGGGTTAGAGCCGGGTTATTGAGGCACGAACTTGCCAAAAGATCAAGTAAGAGAGAGCTGTGAATTGTCATCTGTGCAGAAGTTCTTCACCCTGGGAGATGGCACTGGACGAGTGACCAAAGGGAAGGGGGAGGTCCAGCACTGCAGGACCAGGTCTCCTTGATCTGGACTGCAGCTCTTTGATGTCAAAGTCCACAAATCTGTGGGAATAAAAGCCCTGAAAGCTGGAGGATTTTAGGGTTTGTAGGGGGTTAGAGACATATATTCTGGGATTTAGAAAAGAAGAAGGAATAAAAGATTTGAGAGATGGCAGGAGAATCATGCCCTGGGAGGGAAAGATCTTTAATGAGTGTCTGTAAGGAAAGACCAGCATAGCAAACTCCGTAAATCTTCTCTTTTTCATGCATTTTAGTGTCCCAAAACACAGGTCAATAAATATTGCTTTCACTGGGGTGTTTAATGTATAATAGAATTTCTCCTTTGCCACTTTATTTTACGGCAGTGACATGACAATGGAAAAGCCTGAAACTTCAGAGGCAACAAGCATTTCTCATAAAAAGTTTAAGCCCCCACTGTTCCACATCAAGGTATTTTTTAACGTGTTCGTGCATTATATGAGACGACTCTCAGCACCAGCAAGTAGGAGTAACACAAAAGCTGCAAGCAGGTCGTATGCAGTAAGTGCAATGCCACATAAGCTGTGTAATGGCCTCTGGCAACCTCTCTCAAAGGATCTCGTGCCACTGCAATATGATTCAGAAAACAGAAATAGCTTTGTGTTCTGCTGTGTGTTTTCTCCTGACCTTGCCTCACATATTCTTACCATGCACTTGGTTGAGGTCTCCCAGGAAAAAGAACAAGCTCTTCCATGTTTTTAGTTACCTATTTCAAGAAAGGGTTTGGGGAAGATGCCAGAGCAGATGCTTTATGCAAAAGATGCTTTATGCAGAGCTGCAAGAGCATCAGTTCCTCGGTCCCTGAGATGTTGCCAGGATAGAGCAGATCCTTCTCTTCTCTCTCACTCCTCTGCCTCTTATTTCTTGGTGTAGTTCAATGACAGCTCCAAAGGGCGGAAAAAAACCTCACATAAGGAAATGAATGCAGATGATCTGCTAATGCCATATTAGTCCCCAGGTACCCCTCCAGTGGCAATAGTTATCAGCTTCTCCTGACTTGGATTGGGTTTCAGCCCATATCCTTGCCATGCTGGGGAAGGAACTGAGACCTTCATTCAGCCTATGTGCTGTGCCTGTATACTGATCCTTACATACTGGTCCTTGTACTAGGTTGTGTTACTTCTGCCTGGAACAGTTCACAAGCTGCTACAGAGGAAGTTCACACTATGTTGATGCCATGCCTTTATGTCGCCAGCCAGATGAAGGAGTGTGAGATGCTTCCAGGAGTGAATTTCCAAGAAGCTGTGGAGCAGTTAATTGTGTGACTCCCTTTAGAGTTAATGGAACCATAAACCTCTACATTAACGGCAAAATGTGTCCTGTAGGCAGTGTGAGCTTGGCATGAACATCCTGTTCCAAGTCCCTCTTTTACTATTTGTTATGGGAATATTATTGCAACATACCACTCATCTCAATGGCTTTCATAGGAAATGAATTTGAGGTGAGACACTCGAGAGAAAAGGGAACTGCCTAACTGGGAAGGCAGTAATAGATTAAGAAACCTCTCTATACAAGGAAGGCTACTATAGGGGGATAAAGAAACATACAGCCCAGGGATTGCACAGTCCAATCATGCAATCAGTCACTTGTATCCTCAGACTCATCTTAGGTAGTAGTTAACAAAATAGGAACCATTAAAACAAGGGAGAAAGACTGGAGCCTCACTATCGGGCTGCAAACTGACAAATGGCTGAGCCTAGCAGTGTCACATTGAAGGCAGAAATTCTTAAGAGTCTGTACCCAATACCCCTCCATCCATTCCAGCGTTGATTTTCTTTCTCGATGATTTAATATGGGATCGTTCTGTAAAAAATGGTTCTTTAAATGGCCTCTCCTTTGAAAGCTGATCAATGCTAGAAGTCAACGTGATGCTTTTTTTATCTGACCTCTTACAAGGAAATGTCTAATTCAGCAGGCACCCAACACAAGTTGAAGAGCAGCCTTTGGCAGGACAATCTTCCAGTTTTGACTGTCACGTCTCAGAGACTCAAAGTCAGGGGAGGAATGGTGTTTCTAAAAGGGGTGCTGGCTGCCAAGGCTGGAAGATATTGAGGTGCCTGCGATGTTGCTTCCTCATGTAGTGTTGGAGACTGTTGCTAACAGGAGCTTTTGGTTCCTGATGCCTTGGCACCCTTCCTATCATTTCTGTGGCCCCATGCCTTCTCCACCTGGAACACACCTCATGTTTTCACGGTTGGCTTGCCCTGCACACGGCATGTTCATTTTGACATTGTCACCACATGGTGCCTTTCGAGTTTTCAAAGTGAATTTGTAATAGTCACTGTGCTTGCTCTAAGCAGCATCTTTATCCTGAGAGGATCTGGGGTTTATGAAGGGAGAAGGAACATCTTTATTTCTCTGGTTGCCAAGAATTATTGGAACCCCTCTGCTCAGTTCTCATTGCCTGTGTTTATTTATCCCGTCTGCTTTGTCCCTCAATTAGCAAAGTCCTTTATCCTGCAAAATACTGTGTGGGGAAGGAGAGGGAACAAATGGGACGAAAGTCCTTCTTGCCATCTGCCAAAGTAATCCTCTGTCCCTTCCAACCTGGTGTCTCCAGACAGATGGCTAGAGAGCCAGGGGCACATCACATGGACCTCCCCCAGGTCAAACAAGGATCTGTGAGGTTGTTTCTGTAAGTCCATTTTCAGCAAGCTTTAGAGGAGAGGGGAGAAAAATAAACCTTTTGTGCCCTTCCCTTATATCCTTGATCTGTGGTCTCAGCTAGGCATGACCACGGCAACCCAGCTCGGCAGAAATCCTGGTACTAAAGAATCCAGCCCAAAACAAGTTTAAGAAATGCAAAAAAGCCTGATGTTCCTGCACCTGGCTGCAAATGTGAGGATTGTCTCTACAGCTTCCTTCAATGCAGAGAAATAAAATGCATTAACCGGAGCTCTGCTGAAGCCTGCCTGATCTGTGGCTCTAAGGATCATTCCCAATATTTGCCGCTGCTTACCATACCAGCACCATGCTTTCTCTCACTGCAGATGAAGTGCAGTGTTTTAGCTGTCACTTGCGTTATTTTTGGAGCGGTGTGTGTTTTCTAGATGTATTTTTGGAAGAAGTTGGACATGTGATAATTGAATTTATTTAGAAATGGGCCTTAAAAAAAAGAACACTGTCTAAACTAACAATATCATGCCTGGTTTTGTTTAGGGCATCATTGACCTTTAGTTAGATCAGTCCAAACAAATCAGTTACTTTATCTGGATTGACATTAGTTCTGTCCTAGAAGGCTGGAGGTGGTGCCTCTGATGGGCCCTTGTTATGTTTGAATCCCATATATTATCACAGCATAAAGTTTCCACAGAAAATTTTGTCATCAAATAACTAAAGTAAAACAAAACAAACAAAAAACCCCCACCAAAACATGATTTTACCCAAATTTTTCAGGGTGTAATTTTGAGTTTCAAAATAAATTTTTAAAAAAGTTCTAAAATCACATAAAATATAAGCTGATGAATATTAATGAGGACTAGCTTTTCCAATGAAGAACAAAAAAGTTGTAACTATCTAATCCCAAACTCAATTTTCCGTTCACAAAGACTCAGCCAACATCAGTTCAGCCAACATCAGTTCAACCAGAGGGAAATTCCTATTTTTCAGCACAGAAGTGGAATATCAGCCTTTCACAACATGCCAGAGAGACACAGGAGGCACAGGTAGATAAGAGCCTTTTCTTAAGCAGCCATGACATACCACACCGTATTATGTTTGTTGATGGTATTGCTTTAAATTAGGCTTACTCCCAACAATTGCCTTCCATTTTTGTATTTGCAGAGTTGCAGTGCACTAAAGGGGTTAGGTCATAATTGAGGAATACTAGAGAAAGAGATTTGGAGACAGAGTTCTTGGAGACTTCTCAAAGTCACCTTGAGTGTTTCTTAACTGGGAGCTGGTGGTCAGATAGGACCCAACAGCAGAGCTTCACTATTCAGTCTTGTTCAGTCAGCCAGCAAAATGAACAGATCTCCAAAGCGCTCAGTCCTGGAGCTCTGAGCTAGCCCCCTGCACCAGAAGCCAGATGCCAAGCCTCAGTTCAGCTTCATATGAATTGAATATGAGCAGGCGGTATACCCAGGTGGCCAAGAAGGCCAATAGCATCCTGGCTTGTATCAGCAATAGCGTGGCCAGCAGGACTGGGGCAGTGATCGTGCCCCTGTACTGGGCACTGGTGAGGCCGCACCTCGAATGCTGTGTTCAGTGTTGGGCCCCCCACTACAAGAGGGACATTGAGGGGCTGGAGCGTGTCCAGAGAAGGGCAACGGAGCTGGGGAAGGGTCTGGAGCACAAGGCTGATGGGCAGCGGCTGAGGGACCTGGGGTTGTTCAGCCTGGAGAAAAGGAGGCTGAGGGGAGACCTCATCGCTCTCTACAACTGCCTGAAAGGAGGCTGTCGAGAGGTGGGGTCGGTCTCTTCTCCCAGGTAACAAGCGATGGGACGAGAGGAAATGGCCTCAAGTTGTGCTGGCGGGGGTTAGACTGGATATTAGGAATAATTTCTTCACCAAAAGGGTTCTCAAGCATTGGAACAGGCTGCCCAGGGAAGTGTCTGAGTCACCATCCCTGGAGGTATTTAAAAGCCATGTAGATGAGGTGCTTAGGGACATGGTGTAGTGGTGGACTTGGCAGTGCTGGGTTAATGGTTGGACTTGCTGATCTTCAAGGTCTTTTCCAACCTAAACAATTCTATGATTCTATGATTCATACAGACCCCATTCAGCACCCTGACCCCGCTCCCACGTCCCACTGCACATCTCTACAGAGCCCTGCTCTCCCAGGCACAGCCAAGCCTTTTTCTGCACAGTCCTGCCTTCTGCTTAGGCATACTTGTCACTAAAAGACGCATCAGTGCTTGGGGCGGGGTATGGGACATCAGCCCTCCTGATCTAACACCAAGCTGTGCCCCCAAAAGCAGGTATCCCCACAGATAGGTGAATTATCAGCACTTGAATCAGTTTCCGTTCATGCCAAGGCTTTGAACAGGAGGGAGTGGAAATAACATTTAAAATCACCTTCGTCCCATCGCCTTTCCTGCCCCCCTTTGGTTCCTATATATCTCTTAGCTCTATGCACAGGTTTAACAAGCCCATATTTTTAATCAATGAAATCATCCACTTGTAATTAACAAGAAAACATCAGCCTTGTCAACTGACCTTTCTGTTTGATGGAATAAATATAATTAACATTGTCACTTCAGTCTGGTTTAACAAACAACCAGAAAATGTTCTTTAATAAGCTGCCACACTGAGATGGCAGTTTATGATGGTTTAAAAGAATGTTTAATCTTAGTTAATTAATACTGTCTAATCTACCAGAACTAATGAACTTTCAACTACAATAGTAGGTCACTGCCATTGTATTCAATGACATGTAAACATTACAAGTTGCAAATTTATCAAAGCACGAATTCCAAAGAATAAAAGTAAAATGTCACCTTTACTAAATTTGTATCTATTTTAATGTTCCTCCTATAATTACATAGTAGGAATTAGAAAAGGAATGACCTACTTACACGAGGCACAAAGTTGTCAGTGTTGGAACCCTACAAATGCAGGGAGACAAAGCACTAAAATTAACAACCAATAATGTATTATTACCAATAATGACTATTTATTAAATCATCTGAGTAAGATTCCCCCACCCACTCACACAGTCCCCCTTATTACGGATGGTACAGCCATATTACACAAAAGGGAAAGGAAGAGAAAGCGATGGAGGGAACTGTCAGCAGTGCCTGAGGGGTTCAGCCGCAACGTGGGAAGAGGATCACGCTTTCCTGACAGCTCGGCTGGTGCATGGTCCACGAACTCACGCTGCTCCTCACCTCGTTGCTACCTCCCCATGCTCCTCCTTTGTCACCTTTCCCAGTTCCACAGTTGGCAATATGGAGGGGAAAGTCGGACCCCTGGTATGGGTGGTGGGATAGGGGCTCACATCCCCCTAGGACCTCAGAAACTTTATCTGTGGTGTGAGCAAGTCCTGAGCATCGCCTTTGGAAAACAGCAGGAAGTGTTCATATCCAGAAGCGTTGGTGAAACATCTTCCAGGCCATTCATAAGCCTCATTTTCTTAGAAGACAAAGTCAGCAGGGGAAAATTAGGCAAACCCAGGTAAATTTCAGTCAAGAATCCTAAAAAAAGTTACTGGAGAAAATCTGTTCCCCACTGCTATTAAGTTTTAATAAGTATGATAAAACATACAGAAGTTCCAGAAAACTGGAAAAGTCTGAATGTGGTGTTAACATTCAAAAAAGCAGTTGTGATGAAACACGTAACTTACAGGCTGATTAATCTGCCCTCATTCCCAGACAAAATAATGAGGAAGCTGATATGGAAATCAATAAGGATTAAAAGATAGGGATATAATTAATTCCAGTCAACAGCGTTTCATGGAAAATAAGTCACGTCAGACAAATCTGATTTCATTCTTTTATGAGCTTATAAATTTTGTGAATAAAGGTATTTGCATGGAAGTAATATAGCTAGATTTTTGTAACAGACATTAAAAAAATCACAGTTACATAGCATGGGTTGATATTCTGCTACACTATATGCAGTGGACATCATGAAAGGTAATAAGGAGATTATTTCTAAAATATTATAAACAGCTTTGGTTACCTGTGCCCAGGGAAAATCACAGAATCATATAGGTTGGAAAAGACCTTTAAGATCATCGAGTCCAACCATAAAAAATGAGAAAGGTTCAAAGTAGTGATTCTGGGATAGAGAGGGGAGAGAAACCATTTAAACATAGGAAGCTACAAAACTTGGTGATAGTTAGGCGAGCCCAACGGTAACTGAGCAGTTCACATGCAGTAGACTTACATTGCAAAACCAGTCGTAGCACCAAGAAAGAAAAGGTAATACATAAGCGAAAGGGGACATTGCATCCAGCGTGTCCGATTTGATGACTATGGTGATAGCCTGGGAAGGGACCTGCTGACCCATCCTGTCTGCTGCTCCTAAAATGTGAACCCCTTCCAACACCTGTAAAGTCCATGGTGTGTGCATGTAGAACTGGCCACATCACAGACCGGTAGCCATTACCGTCAGTAATGTGATGATGAAATTTGCAGATTATACCAAGATCAGCAGAATGGTAAATAATGCTGAGGACCAGGTACTTACAGAGTGCAATGGACTTGAATAAGGCAGGACCACTTAAGCAGTGACATTTAATTACAGTCTTGTTCAGGGTCGTACATCTGGTCATACCTGTGAAATAGGGACCACGCTATGGAAAGCAATGACTGCAAATTGTGATGGGTTTATAGCAGAAAAGAGCAAGTCAGCAGAGCTTTGTTATATGCTACTGAGACCCAAGCAGCAATCTTTGGGTGCATAGGTAAGATTGCAGAAAGCAAGAACAGACAATTTTATTTTTGCATATAGCACTGGGAAGACTGCACAGTCATACTGAGCACAGTCTGGCATTCATGTTTATAAGAGACAGTTGCAAAAATTGAAAGGTGCACAAAAGGTCTGAAAAAACCTTCCATGGGCCAGAAATAAAATTCCTTGCAGGGAGCTTGTCCTGCTCACATTAGCAAAAAAGCCAGACTGAGAGGCAAAGAAGTACTGAATTGTTAAATGTTCCACTAACCGAGCGGAGGAAGTGGGGACTGGAATGAAAGGCTGGAGACTGGAACAAGACAAGTACCAGGGAGAAGTCACCCACACGTTTGAACAATGAGGGCAATTAGCTGCAGGAGCAGGGAGGGGTGAAGGCATCTCCATCCTTCTGTGCAGCTGGGAACCGAGCAGCATCCTGCAGGCCGGACGCAAGTCTCACCAAGAGCAAACGGAACAAAATGCAATGGCCCGCGGCAGACTAGGGGCCACAGGCGTCGAATCATCCCACCAGCCTTATCCTGCATGAGTCTGCCAATAATATAATTTAGGATTTGGGTCATTATAGTACATAGGAAAGCTAACCATAAACTAGACTTCTATATCCCAAAGTATTATATTAACACCAATCCAAAGGCCACGCTTGCTAAGGTACTGTTTGGTTCCTTGATGGATCTGAAGATCTCTACAACAGATGAGGTTAAAAAGAGATTTGCTGCCTTGGATGAATGAGGGACTTTCATATATCCCTGAAACAAACAGCAAGGAAGGAAATGAGAAGTGAAATTTTGCAACGTCTTACATGCAAGGTCAAGACGAGATAATCATTATGGATTCTTCTCACCTTAAAACTTACAAATGTGTGAAAAACAATTATTCCCTTAACTGAACCGAGTATCTGTAGAAAAGAAAAAAAAAAAAAAGGGTTTCCTTGCAAGAATTTAAGGCCAGTTTTACAGTTTGGCACCCACATACTGTCATACAAGCAATTTCTATAATCAGACTTGTGAACTTTCAAATGCTCTTCATTACTAGTTGATACTCATCTATTTAGCCATGACTGGACTACAGATGTACAGGCAGCAGATGCAAACTCAACATAATACTGTTCTCACAGAATTTATGATAAATTAGGATACTTGGGACATTTCCATTGGTTAGTTTTATGGTTATTGTATGATTTTAAAAGCAATTCTGTTCAGCACTGAGAATACTGTTCTTCTGCCACAGCTGGTTTACTCTGTGAAAATAATCTTGAGGGAAGTGCACATACCGCCTTGCATGTTTGTGGGACTGCGCTGGCAATGGGTTGTCTGAATATTCACAACTTTTGTGGGAAGATTTGGAGGTTCTCTGACACAGTCTGCTTTATCCTACCACTTATTTTTCTGCAGACATCCCTGTAAAGATGGATGTTGAGCTCTCCCTCCACTTTCTGGCTGCCAGATGTGACATGCTTCCTTAAAAGATAAATTAAGTTATATTTGGCCCTTAGCAGAGGGCCATACTTCTTGAATACAGAGATAGAAAGACAGAGGATTGGCTTAGACTTTATTGAAGCAGGAGAGTTGAAGATAACTCACCTGAGTTGACTGACTGATGGATGGACTGACTGATTACTGTTCATTAGCTTCTAGATTCCAAAGCTGGGAGTCAAAGATAGGAAGCCGGAGACTGGGGTCAGCAATACCAACAATTTGGTAGCCCAGAGTGTGAGCTACATTGCAATTCTTGGGTTTTTCTCCTCATTTCTCCCACAGCACTGGGAGGGGATACAGATCTGAGAGTAGAGAGTGTGTCCTGAGAGCTTGGAAGGGGCATTAAAGGAAGGTCAGCAAGCATCAGAATAAAAGACTTCAGTCCTTTTGGATCAAATGCAGTTACGAGGCGCTCATCTGGAGCTATTCCCCAAGTCAAAGCCAAAACCACATCACAGGTGCTTTGAAGGTAGGTTTCTCACAGGGTATAGGGCCAAATGTGGTCATTTGGAAAAGATGTGTTAGGAAAAGCCTGCACACCTTCAAAATCTGATGTAGGGCTTGAAGACTCCTGAGATGGGCAATGAGTGGTAATTGCCAATTTGCACTTTTGGAAGGTGTTCAGTGAATCATATCTCAGACCTTGGAGAGCAAAGACAAACATAGTCAAGGGCAGGTGCAAAAGAAAGGCAAAAGGAAGAACATAAATATAATATTGGCATTACAGAGGCTGTGAGACAGTGAAACCAGCATGTGAGTGCCTTCAGCACAGACAGAGACATTACTCATCTATGTGTGTCTCATTGTCACATCTCTACAATAGAGGAGATAGTCCTTCCCTTGCCTGTTGAGACTGGGATGTCCCTGTAACAGAGTTTTCTTTTGGCACTGAGATAATCCAGAAAGTCTGTGAAAGAGCTGGAACAGGAGCCCAGATCCTATTCAAATATCTTTCACTCAAGGTTCACTTTTCCAAAATTATTGATCTATTTTGTGCCAGCTCTTGGACCACCTCCCTCCATCCTACCAGCACCTCACCTGTATGAGGCACACATCTCACATCAGACAAGCCGTTCTACACAGATGTCAAGGTCTCTCCACCAACTGTAGAGAAAGCCAAGATTACAGATTTAGGACAAGTGGCAATTTTTAAGATGGCCAAGCTGAGATATCATCAATGCCACCAAGGATAATTAAGGATAAAAATGGAAGAAGGTCTATAGGCTGAAGTAAATGAGATTTTTTTTATTATTATTCTTTTTGCCTTCTTAAAGTTCATCATTATATAAAGTTTGAAAGCTCACTGGCATGATCAGCTTTGATTATTTTCATTTGATTTTCTCACTACACTTTTCCCTCTCCACTTCTCTTATTCATTGTGTTATTACATCCTTAAAAGGTATTTTAAATTAATTTACTGCAGTCTGTGAACACTAGTAAAAATATTAGCTTTCAAAGAGTTATGTCAATGAGCATGTTCATTCTTCCTTGAAGAAAGTATATTATGAAAACTGTAACCCATAAAACAAAAGCTTACTTGCATTTTTCTGCTCTTTAAATCCATCCCTGAGCTAATGCAAGGAAATTTAGCACTTAATTTATAATAAATATGCATGGAAAAACCAGAACACCTCACCAAACAGGCATATTTACAGTGTCAGCCGGGAGGAAATTATTACTATATCAAAGGAAATAGTCATGCTCGGCAGCAAATACAAAGGGTGCTGATGCAAATTTGTATTAAAATGATTTTTTTTTTAACGTTACTATGGAAAGCCATGACGCTGCAGCTGACCATGCCGCTACAGCTATAATTTTGCCATGAAAACAGGAATTGACTGCTAATCATTTTTAGCTCCCAGGTTGCAAACACCTTTCTACCATGAAATTTAAGACTTAGAGCTCTTTCTAAAGAACTGGGCTGGACAGAAAGTAAATCCTTTATTTAATGGGTAGCAGAATCACGGTGTTTTTCATGTGTTTGCCAAAAGGAGGAGGTGACTAATACACCCTGAATCAAGAGCCACTGAGCTACTGGATTCTATCTTTTTTCTCATTTGTTTTCTCCTTCTCTTTCTTACCTTTCCTGTATTCCCACTCCACCTAGGCTTGACCAAAAAATGACCCTCTCATTCTTTCCCTTAAAATGCCCCTGTGTCTCATAATCAGCTCTGGAAAGTGGAAACTAAAGGGATATTTGTATAGGGTGACATTTTCCAGCAACTCGGTGTGCCAGGTAGGAAAAGCTGCATCAAGAACAAATCTGTGTGCTTTAAATTAGCTACTATCCCACCACTAGACAGACCACTGAAGCACACTGAAAACCCAGAGAGGATGAAGTTCACTACATCTCTGCCATCCACTTTTTCCCCAAACATTTTCAGTGTCAAAAAAATTGCAAGAGCTTCCCAAAAACCAATAATAACGTGATTATTTTTGATAACCAAGACAGGAAACAACTGGAGAGTAAAGGGCTTAAAAATAATAAAAGCGTCAGAAAAAGAAAGCCCTCAGAATGGCCAGACACAGATAGGTCGAAGGGAAGAGAGAGGCAGGTTCACCAGGAGGGGCTTCAGAGGAGAAAGAAATCTACCCTAGCAGGGAGAAAAAGCGTAAATGGAAAAAACACAGACATGACTCTCCGTGGCAGAGATTTTATGGGCATTTAGTACTGGAAACAGCCATGATGCTCCCAGTCTGTGGGGTTTTCACTTAAAACCGCTGCAGGAGTTCATGGTATTTCAGCTACTAGCACCAGGGCAGTACACGAATCAGAAGCACTTTCTATATTGCTTTTTGGCAAGTGACTTAACGACGATCGGCACAGAGGCCATATTGCAAATGCATATGAGTAAGGCATGTTTGAACCTTGGGTTTGCAGCTTGCCACCAGCACGTTGCACTTGCTAGCTTGTAAGTCCTGAGCGCTTGGCCTTCGCTCTGAAGTGACAAAGCAGTGTTTTATACAGGTGGAAAAGAACTGCTCTAAAGCAGAGAGAAGGCAAAAGTTACTTTCAGTATATCTGTAAACTAATGGATATTGTGACTGACTTGTGAAATTGCTTTCAGCAGGCTCTGCTCATGCAGTATCTTAAAACCTATCAATACGCTAAATTCAGCCTCAAGTTCCTATTCATAGCCTAATAAAGCTGTCAGAATAAAATGTTTGCAAAAGAAATTTCCATTGAAAGTTGTCTTCTGCCAGAGTCTTAAAAGTACAATTGTTTTATCCAAGCCCATAGTAGCATAGGAAGTGAATGCAAATTGATTTGCGGGGAAAATATGCCAAGACTGTAATTCTCTTTCTTCAAGTAAATGGATTCCTTTTAATAGGCAGAGAGTTCCAGCATTATTAATTAAGACACTGCAGACAGGAGAGGAGTTGATTTTAGAAGTTTTTGAGATCAGCTACAATGTATTACGTTTGATGCCAATGCAAATCACTTCAGCAAAAAGCTTTGAAACAGAACACAATTTTTCTTCATTCTTTGCTTCCTGTATTTTGAAAAAGAACAAACCCATCCCGGGAAAGGAGCAACCTTTTGGTCTGCCTTTAAAGCCCTGCAATATTTTTTTTTTGTTAAAAATGACAACTAAAAACCCAGATGATAATCCAGACAGCATGAAAATAAAGAGAACCTCTCTTTTACTGAACTTAAAAGGCACTTTCTCTGCAGTAGCTGTATTTGTAAGAATGAAGTTGGGTGGCAGTCTGAAAAGCATTAAACCTCCCCAATGATTTCCATTGAAATGATCATCCTGAAAGCTCTAGCACAGCCCTCACCAAGCTATATAGAAGAATGTTTATTTTTGTTATTCCTATTATTTTTATTATTCAATAAGAGTATTGAGTAAAAACAAGCTTAGCTTAAATGAACAAAATTGTGTTTGCTGTGCTCAGAGAAAGAGGGCATCAGGAAAAAGAATTGTACCACACTGAGCACGGCTAAAACAATACCGTAAGTAAATTAGATACTTCAGTCACTGTTACTAGCTCTCACAGTTGCTAGATATATTGTTTTCTTACTGCTCTAAAAGCCTAGAATTTAATTGAAATTTTGCTTTAAACACCAAAGTTTACAGCTTCTATTTAACAGGGACAGTTGGAAAATATGAAACCAAAGAACCAGAGAAGTGTTAAGAACTAACAAGTATTCTTTAAAAACCACCTCTCTCACGTTTCTTAAGCCAAATTGATGAACCCGGGGCTTGAGTCACAAGGCTTAATTCCTATGTTCAACAAATTTGTGGAGGAAAAACCCCTCTTCTTTGGTCCTATTACAAGTGCCAATCTTTTGTATCTGGGTACCTGGTACCATGCCTTGGCATTCGGCTGTCACAGCCGAGCTGGAAACGCACAGACCCATCCACCAGCAAAGCAGCGTGTGCTGAGCAATCAGAGCACTGAAACTGAGAACCGCAAAGATCGATGCCCAACACAGCTCTTACTGATTAAGACTACCTTATTGCTTGAGCTATGGGCACAGATACTAAACCACCACGAGACGGGATAGGCTGCCTGCAATTCATACACCCCAAGAACAAGCCAGAAGCAGAGAAAAATTCCTGTGTGCTTCTGGCACGTGCGCTTGCTCCTGCTGTCTGCCTTTGTGCAGGGCTGCCTGCCTTTGTGCAGGGCTGCGCTTCTCATTTAACAGCAGCTTTATCAACCTTTTGCTGCTTTATCAACCTTTTGCTGTTAATACGAGTAATGCTAATGCCGGTTAGGAAAATTTATCTAGGTGTGAATTAAGTGGCTGGATTTTTACAGGTGGATTTCATGTTGTTATTGTGAAAAAAGTATTTTTTAAATGCAGAGAAAATGCTTGGTTGCTCTTTTTGCCCAAAGAGAGCATGTTTTTTGAGGTTTTGCATGGAAGCAGACTTTTGCAGCTCTCCTTCATGCTGAGCAACACCCGACCCCATAACACATTCATCAGTCATCTGGAGGGTTGGGATGCTACTTATCATGAAGAGGCCATACCTAGTTGGCCTAAGAAAGCCTGTCACTGCCATCGCAAAGCAAAATTTTTCCTTGGTGCATCCCAGTATTGCACCAAAAGTGATCTTTCCCCGATTCCTCAAAGGCAGAATATTTATTAAAGACCACGCACAAAGAATGACATCTGCGATTCCTGGAGGGACTCTGGAAAATTTGAATGTTTCTGTGTCTCTCCAGCAAGGATGCTCCAATCTGGCAACTCCCACCATGTGTTTTCCCACAGCCCCTGTTCCAGGGCAGCATCCATACCAGATATAACCAACGTTAAATGGGAGGGATGTCATCAAAGCTGCTGTCTCCTCCCTGTAGGCCGCTCTCTAATCCTCTTGACAGGAAATTATCTAGGAAAATGAAAAAAAGACACCTACAGTGATATTGTTAAAAAACGATTGTATCTGGTTTCAGAGCCATAGCAGACAGGCTTGTTATATACTGAGAAAGAAAATGAGGTGTCGATGGCTCTGGCTTTGCTATGCCCTTGCAAGTCGGCACCTCAAGACTGAGGTTTAGGAATCTTGCAATAATACTAATACAAAACACCCTTGGGCGTAAATTTGAAACTAGGCACTTTCATTTCCAATACACCACCATTCTACTTAGTTTCTTTCAACTTTGTTTCTAAAAGACTACCCCACTATATCAAGCCAACCTGGAGCTCAATGCATCAGAGAAGAAAAGCTGAGTTTTTTCAGGACTGGAAAAGATGCAGGTGCTATCCAGGCTGCTGTTGACAGTGCAGCAGATGGTTTTCTTCTCGGTCAGTATTTCTCAGATGCAGTGTAATGGTTATCCATTAATAATGCACCCAATTGAGGCAATGAGAAGAATTGAAAGGGCAGATTATAATTAGCCTTGTGCAGCAACCAGGTACCAAAAATGCAGGTCATTATTTCAGCTCATCTAAATGCTTCTCATCTTAATAGTAACATATAACTAGCATGTACTTCGTCTGGTCATGTAAAAAATTTTTGCTTTGCTGTACGGCTAAGCTGCTGCCATGTTGTGTCTTAGAAGCTGTAGTCGTTTTAATTGTGGGTGAAGCAAACTGTCTATATAGAGTAATTTTAAGTGAAAGGTACAATAAGTCAGTCAGTCATTATCCCGGCTTAAGGGCCTTGGAGTTTCAACCACTTTATTGCAGAATCTCTTCAGTTTCTCTCCTGTAACAATACAGCTATCATTTCTCTGCGTTTACTTTGTTTATCCCATCTTAAAGGGCTGTGCCCTGTTGAAATACTGATAACGAGAACATCAGAGGAGAAAAGAAAAAAAGTCTTGCTCTTACAAGCTCTCCTTATTTCTGGCGGAATTGTTGCTTCCTTTGCAACGGATGTCAAAGTATTCTCAGAAACACTATTAATGATGGGCTTTTTCCCCCCAGTACTTTAATACGAACACGGTAATACTGGAAGGAAATGGAGAGCAGAGCCAAGAATCACACTGTTTTACCTAAATCTGCCACTGTTCTAGTTGCTCTTCAAAACTGGAGTGAAGCAAGAAAACACACCCATTGATCTCACTGGAAAATGGATGGGGTTCCCATGGAAAGCAGATAAAAGGAAAACTTCAACTTTTCCTCAAAGTTTGCTCTTTTGCCTCATTCCTTACCAAGACCCTGTGGTGTGTCTCTATGTTTTGAGAGACATTCTGCTTAA